>NC_053392.1:341822640-342148890 GCF_905171765.1 Bufo bufo
CATGAAACTGGTGGCAAGTGGCATCTTGGCAGCTGCACGCTTGACTTTTCTCAGTTCATGGGCAGTTATTTTGCGCCTTGGATTTTCCACACGCTTCTTGCGACCCTGTTGACTATTTTGAATGAAACGCTTGATTGTTCGATGATCACGCTTCAGAAGCTTTGCAATTTTAAGAGTGCTGCATCCCTCTGCAAGATATCTCACTATTTTTGACTTTTCTGAGCCTGTCAAGTCCTTCTTTTGACCCATTTTGCCAAAGGAAAGGAAGTTGCCTAATAATTATGCACACCTGATATAGGGTGTTGATGTCATTAGACCACACCCCTTCTCATTACAGAGATGCACATCACCTAATATGCTTAATTGGTAGTAGGCTTTCGAGCCTATACAGCTTGGAGTAAGACAACATGCATAAAGAGGATGATGTGGTCAAAATACTAATTTGCCTAATAATTCTGCACACAGTGTACTGCTCATTTTGAATTTAACGTACATAGAATACAGTCACAGCCAAGGATCGCAGGGCATCATTCTTTGCCTCCTGTTGCCTCCTCTTCCTATCGGCTTCCTCCTCCTCTTCTACCACCTCCTCATCCAGTCAGCGACAGACCTTCACCACCAACTTCAGCACAGGCCGGGATAAACGTCAGCAGGCTGTTCTGAAACTGATGTGTTTGGGGGACAGGCCCCACACCGCACAGGATTTGTGGCGGGGTATAGAACAACAGACCAATGAGTGGTTGCTGCCAGTGAGCCTCAAGCCCGGCCTGGTGGTGTGCGATAATGGGCGAAATCTCTTTGCAGCTCTGGGACTAGCCGGTTTGACGCACATCCCTTGCCTGGCGCATGTGCTGAATTTGGTGGTGCAGAAATTCATTCACAACTACCCCGACATGTCAGAGCTGCAGCGTAAAATGCCGGCCGTCTGTGCGCGCTTCCGGCGTTCTCATCCTGCCGCCGCTCGGCTGTCTGCTCTACAGCGTAACTTCGGCCTTCCCGCTCACCACCTCATATGCGACGTGCCCACCAGGTGGAACTCCACCTTGCACATGCTAGAGAGACTGTGCGAGCAGCAGCAGGCCATAGTGGCGTTTTAGCTACAGCATGCACGGGTGAGTTTCACTGCGGAACAGCACCACTTCACCACCAATGACTGGGCCTCCATGCGAGACCTGTGTGCCCTGTTGCACTGTTTCGAGTACTCCACCAATAGAGATGTCGCGAACATAAAATTTTCCGTTCGCGAACGGAGAACGCGAATTTCTGCAAATGTTCGCGAACGGGCGAACCGCCATAGACTTCAATAGGCAGGCGAATTTTAAAACCCACAGGGACTCTTTCTAGCCACAGTAGTGATGGAAAAGTTGTTTCAAGGGGACTAACACCTGGACTGTGGCATGCCGGAGGGGGATCCATGGCAAAACTCCCATTGAAAATTACATAGTTGACGCAGAGTTGGATTTTAATCCATAAAGGGCATAAATCACATAACAATCCTAAAATATTTTGAACAACGTGGTTTAAAACATCCAGTGTGTGTATACGATCAGGTATGATGTTGTATAGATCAGGTAGTGTAAGGGTTACGCCCGCTTCACAGACATTGACAGACCAAACTCCCCTATTAATGCACCGCAAACAGTCCATTTGCCCAACCGCAAACTCCCCATTTGATTTTTCGAACGGGGAGATGGTTAAAAAAACGCTGGCTCCCTCCCCTTGGTTTGAATCCATGCCACGGTCACTGCGTCTGCACCGTGCAATTTACTCTCACACCCGATATGAGTGGTATTTTCTGTAGCTCTCTCTTCTCATCAGTTTAATCCCTGTTACGTCCCCAATCTGGGGTCCATTTATTAAATTGATTTTTCGAACGGGGAGATGGTAAAAAAAACGCTGGCTCCCTCCCCGTTGTTTGAATCCACGCAACGGTCACTGCGTCTGCGCCGTGCAATTTACTCTCACCCCCGATATGAGTGGTATTTTCTGTAGTACTATTCTCATCAGTTTAATCCCTGTTACGTCCCATATTAGGGATTGCCTTTTGTGAAAAAAAATTTAGGCCGGGTACCTTCGACTGCCTTCACAGTGACAGACCAAACGCTGATACACCAAAATTAATTGATTTTAGGAACCGGGAGATGGAAAAAGCAGCTTGGTCGGTCCTCTTACTCCCAAGTTTGGGCACTGCGCGTGCACGGAGCAATGTGCTGTGACACCCTATATGAGTGGTGTCTTAACTAGTACTTGTCCTATCAGTTTAATCCCTGTTACGTCCCCTATCCGGGGACGTGTGTAGAATTGATTAACCATTGTCGAATTAACAAACCATTATGACATCCTGCAATAATTTAGTTCTGAGCTTTGTACTTGCTTTGTATTGGAATTGATGGGGATTTTTTTAATTGTCTGCATTATTTCTAATAAACTATTAAGAGACTTTATTATGATTTTTTTATTTTATGTATTAAAAACCCATACAACCCAAAAAAAAAACATTAATGTTTTTTCTATGAAAAATTATCCAGCCGATCGCTTTTGGTCTGATCATAATGAAGCAACGGCCTTATCATCTGGGGTGTGGCAACATTGCCAACACACTCATAGAGGTGATGATCACTTCATTGTGATACGCAAGCCCCTTCACCACAACAAGGTAACGATCACGAAGGGGAATTGACACTTGTATGTGCCTTTTTTTGCTTGTTTTGTTTTTGCAGCCACAGTGCAGCACCAGAGGCCAGAAAAATTAGGCATGTACACATGCCTGAAAAATAATGTTATTGTTGCAGCCGTAAAAATTGATGTTTTCAAGGCAGAAAGGTGACTAAAACATTGTGGCTTGAACCCTAGTTGGTGGCGGAGAATTCACGAAAGTCATCCGGTATGCAGACATTAAATACAGCAGCGTGGGGACCATTTTGAGGCCAAGGCATGTCATCAGGCCTTTTGTTAGTCAAACGTATCCCCCAATGTCAGTCCCTTCGGGATCCTTGCCTCATTCATCTTAATGAAGGTGAGGTAATCAACACTTTTTTGACCGAGGCGACTTCTTTTGTCAGTGACAATGCCTTCTGCAGCACTGAAGGTCCTTTCTGACAGGACACTTGAAGCGGGGCAGGCCAGAAGTTCTATCGCAAACTGGGATAGCTCAGGCCACAGGTCAAGCCTGCACACCCAGTAATCAAAGGGTTCATCGCTCCTCAGAGTGTTGATATCTGCAGTCAAGGCGAGGTAGTCTGCTACCTGTGGGTCGAGTCGTTCTCTAAGGCTGGATCCTGAAGGGCTGTGGCGATGTGTAGAACTAAAAAAGCTCTGCATGTCCTCCATCAACAACACATCTGTAAAGCGTCCTGTCCTTGCTGCCGTGGTCGTGGTAGGAGGAGGATTACTTTCACCTCTTCCCCAGTTAGATTCCCGTTGTGCTGTGACATCCCCCTTATAAGCTGTGTAAAGCATATTTTTTAGTTTGGTTTTGAACTGCTGCATCCTTTCTGACTTTTGGTAATTTGGTAACATTTCCGCCACTTTCTGCTTATACCGGGGGTCTAGTAGCGTAGCCACCCAGTACAGGTCGTTCTCCTTCATCCTTTTTATACGAGGGTCCCTCAACAGACATGACAGCATGAAAGACCCCATTTGCACAAGGTTGGATGCCGAGCTACTCATTTCCCGCTCCTCGTCCTCACTGATGTCATTGACGGTCTGTTCTTCCCCCCAGCCACGTACAACACCACGGGTCCCAGATAGGTGACAACAACGAGCACCCTGGGATGCCTGCTGTGGTCTTCCTCCTCCTCAAAGCCACATTCTTCCTTTGACTCCTCTTCCTCATACTCCTCTTGCAGCGTTGCCGCAGGTCCGGCAAGTGATGATGACAAGGCTGTTTCTGGTGGTGATGGTGACCACAACTCTTCCTCTTCACGCTCATCTACAGCCTGATCCAGCACTCTTCGCAGGGAATGCTCCAGGAAGAAAACAAATGGGATGAGGTCGCTGATGGTGCCTTCGGTGCGACTGACTAGGTTTGTCACCTCCTCAAAAGGACGCATGAGCCTACAGGCATTGCGCATGAGCGTCCAGTAACGTGGCAAAAAAATTCCCAGCTCCGCAGAGGCTGTCCTAGCACCCCGGTCATACAAATACTCGTTGACGGCTTTTTCTTGTTGGAGCAGGCTGTCGAACATTAGGAGTGTTGAATTCCAACGTGTCGGGCTGTCGCAAATCAGGCGCCTCATTGGCATGTTGTTTCTTCGCTGAATGTCTGAAAAGTTGTACGATGAGATTCAACACATGTGCCATGCACGGCACATGTGACAACTTGCCCAAATTCAATGCCGCCAACAAATTGATTCCATTGTCACACACCACTTTGCCGACCTGTGCGTTCAGGGCGGACAGGAGTGCTGGTCCGGTGTGGCTCTCTGCTTCCAGGCAAGTCAACCCCAAGACAGCGTGACACTGTCGTATCCGGGATGTGGAATAGCCCCTGGGGAGCTGGGGGGATTCAGTTGATGTGCAGCCAGACGCCGCAGCAGAAGAGGACTCAGCCGAGGAGGTTATCGAAGATTCACCAACTCCGCTGCAGAGCCACGCATTCCATGCTTGCCAGCCATCAGCAGGTTGACCCAATGCGCAGTGTATGTGATATACCTGCCCTGACCGTGCTTTGCAGACCAGGTATCAGTGGTTAGATGGACCCTTGCCCCAACACTGTATGCCAGAGAAACCATGACTTCCTTTTCAATCACTGAGTAGAGGTTTGGGATTGCCTTTTTTGAAAAAAAATTCGTCCAGGTACCTTTCACTGTGGTGTCCCAATAGCGACAAATTTTTTGAAGGCCTCAGACTCCACCAGCTGGTATGGTAAAAGCTGGCGGGCTAAGAGTTCTGTCAAGCCAGCTGTCAGGCGCCGGGCAAGGGGGTGACTCTTTGACATTGGCTTCTTACGCTCAAACATTTCCTTGACAGACACCTGACTGTGGGCAGATGAGATGGAACTGCTGAAGGTGAGAGGCGGAGTGGCGGGTGGTTGAGAGGGGGCAAGGAGGACGTGGCTGAAGATGCTGGACCAGGAGGAGGATGGTTGCTTTGAGTTTGTGTGCTGCTTGTACTCATGTGTTGATCCCATAGGCGTTTGTGATGTGCGATTATGTGCCTTCGCAAAGCAGTTGTACCGAGGTGGGTGTTGGACTTCCCACGACTCAGTTTCTTTTGGCACAGGTTGCAAATGGCATTGCTGTTATCAGAGGCAGACACACAAAAAAAAAGCCACACTGCTGAGCTTTGCAATGATGGCATTCTGGTGGTGGCAACAGCATGCGTTGATTGGCGTGCTGTCTGGCTGACCTCGGGTGCCGATACATGCTGTCTGACTGTGCCACTAACTCCTTGCGACGACCTCCCCCTGCTTCCAACTCGTCTCCTCCTTCTCTCTGTCTCCCCTTCTGAACTTTCCCCCTCTTCTTCTTCTCTTCGAGCAGGCACCCACGTGGCATCCACGGACACATCGTCATCATCAACCACTTCACTTGTATCTGACACCTCAGCAAATGAAGCAGCAGCGGGTACAACATCATCATCATCATCACACTGTACGTCCATGTGTGTAATGCTGCCTGACTGAGACATATTCCTGTTATCTACATCCTCTGGTAATAATGGTTGCGCATCACTAATTTCATCCAACTGATGTGTAAATAACTCCTCTGAGGGATCCATTGAAGCGGCTGTGGTGGCTGTGGTGGTAGTGGTGGTGGTGGCGGCGGGCGGGAGAGTGGTAACTTGAGAGCAGGTGACCAAAGCTGAGCTGGAGGAGGATGGTGCGTCAAGGTTCTTAGCGGAAGCTGTTGAAGATTGGGTGTCCTGTGTAAGCCAGTCAACTATTTTCTCAGAATTTTTTGGGTTCAGGGTACGTGGCCTCTGAACACTGGGAATTATTCCAGGGCCAGTCGAAATCACAGAACCACGACCACGACGGCCCCTGCGGGGTGGCCTGCCTCTGCCTTTCATTTCTTTTTAGATAAGTGGCACTATGCGTGCAAGGTACTGTGCCACCCTATATAAGTGGTGGGCAGTGGGCACAGTACAGTCTGTGTGGGCCAGACACACACTGGCTTGCAACTGGGATTATATCACAGAAAAATATTAAATTGAATTTTTTTATCTGCAAGGTATTTGTGAGTGAGTGACACCCTGTAACGGTATGAGTGGTGGGCTAGCCAGTGGCCACAGTACAGTCTGTGGGCCAGACACACACTGGCTTGCAACTGGGATTATATCACAGAAAAATATAAAATTGAATTTTTTTTATCTGCAAGGTATTGGTGAGTGAGTGACACCCTGTAACGGTATGAGTGGTGGGCTAGCCAGTGGCCACAGTACAGTCTCCCCCAGCCACGCAGCTCGGGCCCATCACTGGTCAGTGGCTGGGGGAAACGAAGGACGCAGACGATACGCCTCCTACAGAGGACAGCTTGTCCTTACCTCTGGGCAGCCTGGCACACATGAGCGAGTACATGCTGCAGTGCCTGCGCAACGACAGCAGAGTTGCCCACATTTTAACGTGTGCTGACTACTGGGTGGCCACCCTGCTGGATCCCCTTTACAAAGACAATGTGCCGTCCTTAATTGCCTCACTGGAGCGTGATCGGAAGATGCGCGACTACAGGCGCACGCTGGTAGACGCGTTCCTGAGAGCATTCCCGACTGACGCCGGTGGACAAGTGGAAGCACAAGGCGAAAGCAGGGGAGGAGGAAGAGGTCGCCAACGCAGCTATGTCAGCGCCAGCACCTCAGAAGGCAGGGTTAGCATGGCCGACATGTGGAAAAGCTTTGTCACCTCGCTGAAACAACCGGCCCCAACTGCTGATATGGAGCGTGTTAGCAGGAGGCAGCATTTGAACAACATGGTGGAACAGTACCTGTGCACAAGCCTACACATACTGACTGATGGTTCTGCCCCATTCAACTTCTGGGTCTCCAAATTGTCCACATGGCCAGAGCTTGAACGGTATGCCTTGGGGGTGTTGGCCTGCCCTGCAGCCAGTATACTCTCTAAATGTGTATTTAGCACGGCAGGAGGCGTCATTACAGACAGACGTAGCCGCCTGTCCACAGCCAACGTGGACAAGCTCACGTTCATTAAAATGAACCAGGCTTGGATCCCACAAGACTTGTCTGTACCTTGTGCAGAATAGACATTTATACCACCATCAAACATACATTCTTGTACTCAAGTCAAGTGCAATGATTCTTTGTTTTCTTTTTTTTAATTTGTCCCTATATTTTGGGGGCTACCTACCCCAATAAAAAAAAAAAAAAAAAAAACATTGTTGGCTACCTGTTCCTCCTCCATTGCTGCCTCCACCTACAACACATTCACCGCCTCCTCAACCTCCGACTCCATATATACCTCCTTCTCTGAGTTGCAGGTTAATAATTTGTAATTTTTAGTTATTTTATTTTATTTTAAGTTATTTCTAGAGTTGAGTGAACACCTGGATGTTCGGGTTCGAGAAGTTCGGCCGAACTTCCCGGAAATTTTCGGGTTCGGGATCCGAACCCGACCCGAACTTCGTCCCGAACCCGAACCCCATTGAAGTCAATGGGGACCCGAACTTTTGGGCACTAAAAAGGCTGTAAAACAGCCCAGGAAAGAGCTAGAGGGCTGCAAAAGGCAGCAACATGTAGGTAAATCCCCTGCAAACAAATGTGGATAGGGAAATGAATTAAAATAAAAATTAAAAAAATAAAAATGAACCAATATCAATTGGACAGAGGTCCCATAGCAGAGAATCTGGCTTCACGTCAGCAGAGAATCAGTCTCTTCATGCCGTGGCAAAGAATCTGGCTTCATGTCAGCAGAGAATCAGTCTCTTCATGCCATAGCAGAGAATCTGGCTTCATGTCACCCACCACTGGAACAGGCCACTGTCACATATTTAGGCCCCGGCACCCAGACAGAGGAGAGAGGTCCCGTAACAGAGAATCTGGCCTTATGTCAGCACAGAATCTGTCTTCATGTCATAGCAGAGAATCAGGCTTCACGTCACCCACCACTGGAACAGGCCACTGTCACACATTTAGGCCCAGGCACCCAGGCAGAGGAGAGAGGTCCCGTAACAGAGAATCTGGCCTTATGTCAGCGCAGAATCAGTCTTCATGTCATAGCAGAGAATCAGGCTTCACGTCACCCACCACTGGAACAGGCCACTGTCACACATTTAGGCCCAGGCACCCAGGCAAAGGAGAGAGGTCCCGTAACAGAGAATCTGGCCTTATGTCAGTGCAGAATCTGTCTTCATGTCATAGCAGAGAATCAGGCTTCACGTCACCCACCACTGGAACAGGCCACTGTCACATATTTAGGCCCCGGCACCCAGACAGAGGAGAGAGGTCCCGTAACAGAGAATCTGGCCTTATGTCAGCACAGAATCTGTCTTCATGTCATAGCAGAGAATCAGGCTTCACGTCACCCACCACTGGAACAGGCCACTGGTAACACATTTAGGCCCAGGCACCCAGGCAGAGGAGAGAGGTCCCGTAACAGAGAATCTGGCCTTATGTCAGCGCAGAATCAGTCTTCATGTCATAGCAGAGAATCAGGCTTCACGTCACCCACCACTGGAACAGGCCACTGTCACATATTTTGGCCCAGGCACCCAGGCAGAGGAGAGAGGTCCCGTAACAGAGAATCTGGCCTTATGTCAGCACAGAATCTGTCTTTATGTCATAGCAGAGAATCAGGCTTCACGTCACCCACCACTGGAACAGGCCACTGTCACACATTTAGGCCCAGGCACCCAGGCAGAGGAGAGAGGTCCCGTAACAGAGAATCTGGCCTTATGTCAGCGCAGAATCAGTCTTCATGTCATAGCAGAGAATCAGGCTTCACGTCACCCACCACTGGAACAGGCCACTGTCACATATTTAGGCCCCGGCACCCAGACAGAGGAGAGAGGTCCCGTAACAGAGAATCTGGCCTTATGTCAGCACAGAATCTGTCTTCATGTCATAGCAGAGAATCAGGCTTCACGTCACCCACCACTGGAACAGGCCACTGTCACACATTTAGGCCCAGGCACCCAGGCAGAGGAGAGAGGTCCCGTAACAGAGAATCTGCCCTTATGTCAGCGCAGAATCAGTCTTCATGTCATAGCAGAGAATCAGGCTTCACGTCACCCACCACTGGAACAGGCCACTGTCACATATTTAGGCCCAGGCACCCAGGCAGAGGAGAGAGGTCCCGTAACAGAGAATCTGGCCTTATGTCAGCACAGAATCTGTCTTCATGTCATAGCAGAGAATCAGGCTTCACGTCACCCACCACTGGAACAGGCCACTGGTAACACATTTAGGCCCAGGCACCCAGGCAGAGGAGAGAGGTCCCGTAACAGAGAATCTGGCCTTATGTCAGCGCAGAATCAGTCTTCATGTCATAGCAGAGAATCAGGCTTCACGTCACCCACCACTGGAACAGGCCACTGTCACATATTTAGGCCCAGGCACCCAGGCAGAGGAGAGAGGTCCCGTAACAGAGAATCTGGCCTTATGTCAGCACAGAATCTGTCTTCATGTCATAGCAGAGAATCAGGCTTCACGTCACCCACCACTGGAACAGGCCACTGGTAACACATTTAGGCCCAGGCACCCAGGCAGAGGAGAGAGGTCCCATAACAGAGAATCTGGCCTTATGTCAGCGCAGAATCTGTCTTCATGTCATAGCAGAGAATCAGGCTTCACGTCACCCACCACTGGAACAGGCCACTGTCACATATTTAGGCCCAGGCACCCAGGCAGAGGAGAGAGGTCCCGTAACAGAGAATCTGGCCTTATGTCAGCGCAGAATCTGTCTTCATGTCATAGCAGAGAATCAGGCTTCACGTCACCCACCACTGGAACAGGCCACTGTCACACATTTAGGCCCAGGCACCCAGGCAGAGGAGAGAGGTCCGGTAACAGAGAATCTGGCCTTATGTCAGCGCAGAATCAGTCTTCATGTCATAGCAGAGAATCAGGCTTCACGTCACCCACCACTGGAACAGGCCACTGTCACACATTTAGGCCCAGGCACCCAGGCAGAGGAGAGAGGTCCCGTAACAGAGAATCTGGCCTTATGTCAGCGCAGAATCAGTCTTCATGTCATAGCAGAGAATCAGGCTTCACGTCACCCACCACTGGAACAGGCCACTGTCACATATTTAGGCCCAGGCACCCAGGCAGAGGAGAGAGGTCCCGTAACAGAGAATCTGGCCTTATGTCAGTGCAGAATCAGTCTTCATGTCATAGCAGAGAATCAGGCTTCACGTCACCCACCACTGGAACAGGCCACTGTTACACATTTAGGCCCAGGCACCCAGGCAGAGGAGAGAGGTCCCGTAACAGAGAATCTGGCCTTATGTCAGCGCAGAATCAGTCTTCATGTCATAGCAGAGAATCAGGCTTCACGTCACCCACCACTGGAACAGGCCACTGTCACACATTTAGGCCCCGGCACCCAGGCAGAGGAGAGGTTCATTCAACTTTGGGTTGCCCCGCAATATAATGGTAAAATGAAATTAAAAATAGTATTGAATGAGGAAGTGCCCTGGAGTAGAATAATATATTGTTAAGGGGAGGTAGTTAATATCTAATCTGCACAAGGGATGGACAGGTCCTGTGGGATCCATGCCTGGTTCATTTTTATGAACGTCAGCTTGTCCACATTGGCTGTAGACAGGCGGCTGCGTTTGTCTGTAATGACGCCCCCTGCCGTGCTGAATACACGTTCAGACAAAACGCTGGCCGCCGGGCAGGCCAGCACCTCCAAGGCATAAAAGGCTAGCTCTGGCCACGTGGACAATTTGGAGACCCAGAAGTTGAATGGGGCCGAACCATCAGTCAGTACGTGGAGGGGTGTGCACAGGTACTGTTCCACCATGTTAGTGAAATGTTGCCTCCTGCTAACACGTTCCGTATCAGGTGGTGGTGCAGTTAGCTGTGGCGTGGTGACAAAACTTTTCCACATCTCTGCCATGCTAACCCTGCCCTCAGAGGAGCTGGCCGTGACACAGCTGCGTTGGCGACCTCTTGCTCCTCCTCTGCCTTCGCCTTGGGCTTCCACTGGTTCCCCTGTGACATTTGGGAATGCTCTCAGTAGCGCGTCTACCAACGTGCGCTTGTACTCGCGCATCTTCCTATCACGCTCCAGTGTAGGAAGTAAGGTGGGCACATTGTCTTTGTACCGGGGATCCAGCAGGGTGGCAACCCAGTAGTCCTCACACGTTAAAATGTGGGCAACTCTGCTGTCGTTGCGCAGGCACTGCAGCATGTAGTCGCTCATGTGTGCCAGGCTGCCCAGAGGTAAGGACAAGCTGTCCTCTGTGGGAGGCGTATTGTCATCGTCCTGTGTTTCCCCCCAGCCACGCACCAGTTATGGGCCCGAGCTGCTTTGGGTGCCACCCCGCTGTGAACTTGCTTCATCCTCATCCTCCTCCACCTCCTCCTCATCCTCATCCTCGTCCTCCTCGTCCTCCAGTAGTGGGCCCTGTCTGGCCACATTTGTACCTGGCCTCTGGTGTTGCAAAAAACCTCCCTCTGAGTCACTTCGAAGAGACTGGCCTGAAAGTGCTAAAAATGACCCCTCTTCCTCCTCTTCCTCCTGGGCCACCTCCTCTTCCATCATCACCCTAAGTGTTTTCTCAAGGAGACATAGAAGTGGTATTGTAACGCTGATAACGGCGTCATCGCCACTGGCCATGTTGGTGGAGTACTCGAAACAACGCAACAGGGCACACAGGTCTCGCATGGAGGCCCAGTCATTGGTGGTGAAGTGTGTCTGATCCGCAGTGCGACTGACCCGTGCGTGCTGCAGCTGAAACTCCACTATGGCCTGCTGCTGCTCGCACAGTCTGTCCAGCATATGCAAGGTGGAGTTCCACCTGGTGGGTACGTCGCATATGAGGCGGTGAGCGGGAAGGCCGAAGTTACGCTGTAGCGCAGACAGGCGAGCAGCGGCAGGGTGTGAACGCCGGAAGCGCGAACAGACAGCCCGCACTTTATGCAGAAGCTCTGACAGGTCGGGGTAGTTGCGAATTAACTTCTGCACCACCAAATTCAGCACATGCGCCAGGCAAGGGATGTGCGTCAAACCGGCTAGTCCCAGAGCTGCAACGAGATTTCGCCCATTATCGCACACCACCAGGCCGGGCTTGAGGCTCACCGGCAGCAACCACTCGTCGGTCTGTTGTTCTATACCCCGCCACAACTCCTGTGCGGTGTGGGGCCTGTCCCCCAAACATATGAGTTTCAGAATGGCCTGCTGACGTTTACCCCGGGCTGTGCTGAAGTTGGTGGTGAAGGTGTGTGGCTGACTGGATGAGCAGGTGGAAGAAGAGGAGGAGGAAGCTGAGTAGGAGGAGGAGGAGACAGGAGGCAAAGAATGTTGCCCTGCGATCCTTGGCGGCGCAAGGACGTGCGCCAAACAGCTCTCCGCCTGGGGCCCAGCCGCCACTACATTTACCCAGTGTGCAGTTAGGGAGATATAGCGTCCCTGGCCGTGCTTACTGGTCAACGTATCTGTGGTTAGGTGGACCTTGCCACAGATGGCGTTGCGCAGTGCACACTTGATTTTATCGGACACTTGTTTGTGCAGGGAAGGCACGGCTCTCTTGGAGAAGTAGTGGCGGCTGGGATTAATATACTGTGGGACAGCAAGTGACATGAGCTGTTTGAAGCTGTGTGTGTCCACCAGCCTAAATGACAGCATTTCATAGGCCAGTAGTTTAGAAATGCTGGCATTCAGGGCCAGGGATCGAGGGTGGCTAGTTGGGAATTTACGCTTTCTCTCAAATATTTGTGAGATGGATAGCTGAACGCTGCCGTGTGACATGGTTGAGATGCTTGGTGACGCAGGTGGTGGTGTTGGTGGTACATCCCATGTTTGCTGGGCGGCAGGTGCCAACGTTCCTCCAGAGGCAGAGGAAGAGGCCGAGGCGGCGGCAGCAGAAGAGGTAGCAGGGGTTGCCTGAGTGACTTCCTTGTTTTTAAGGTGTTTACTCCACTGCAGTTCATGCTTTGCATGCAGGTGCCTGGTCATGCAGGTTGTGCTAAGGTTCAGAACGTTAATGCCTCGCTTCAGGCTCTGATGGCACAGCGTGCAAACCACTCGGGTCTTGTCGTCAGCACATTGTTTGAAGAAGTGCCATGCCAGGGAACTCCTTGAAGCTGCCTTTGGGGTGCTCGGTCCCAGATGGCGTCGGTCAGTAGCAGGCGGAGTCTCTTGGCGGCGGGTGTTCTGATTTTGCCCACTGCTCCCTCTTTTGCTACGCTGTTGGCTCGGTCTCACCACTGCCTCTTCCTCCGAACTGTGAAAGTCAGTGGCACGACCTTCATTCCATGTGGGGTCTAGGACCTCATCGTCCCCTGCATCGTCTTCCACCCAGTCTTGATCCCTGACCTCCTGTTCAGTCTGCACACAGCAGAAAGACGCAGCAGTTGGCACCTGTGTTTCGTCATCATCAGAGACGTGCTGAGGTGGTATTCCCATGTCCTCACCATCAGGAAAAATAAGTGGTTGTGCGTTAGTGCATTCTATCTCTTCCACTTCTGGGGAAGGGCTAGGTGGATGCCCTTGGGAAACCCTGGCAGCAGAGTCTTCAAACAGCATAAGAGACTGCTGCATAACTTGAGGCTCAGACAGTTTCCCTGATATGCATGGGGGTGATGTGACAGACCGATGGGCTTGGTTTTCATGCGCCATCTGTGCGCTTTCTGCAGAAGACTGGGTGGGAGATAATGTGAACGTGCTGGATCCACTGTCGGCCACCCAATTGACTAATGCCTGTACCTGCTCAGGCCTTACCATCCTTAGAACGGCATTGGGCCCCACAAAATATCGCTGTAAATTCTGCTGGCTACTGGGACCTGAGGTAGTTGGTTCACTAGGACGTGTGGCTGTGGCAGAACGGCCACGTCCTCTCCCAGCACCAGAGGGTCCACTAACACCACCACGACCATGTCCACGTCCGCGTCCGCGTCCCTTATTAGATGTTTTCCTCATTGTTCCCGTTCACCACAATTTTGAGAATGGCAAATTTGGGAATAGTTTTTCAACCCAGAACAAAAAGTGTGTTTTTACAGTCACTACAAATAACTTGACCAGCTAAAACAGTACAGATTTGGTTGAATAGAAATGTGAGGCCTGTTTTTTTTTGCGCTATGTGACAGGTATAGGTTTAATCACAGAATCAGACTTCTATCTGCACGGTAGCGTGTGTCTTAGGTTTTTCTGAATGACACTATCAGCACCTTCAATGTAAGATATCCTTTTTGGGATAGATTTCAAGTAGGCCTCATATAGCAGAAACTAGTTATTTTGAGAATGGCAAATTTGGGAATAGTTTTTCAACCCAGAACAAAAAATGTGCTTTTACGGTCACTACAAATAACTTGACCAGCTAAAACAGTACAGATTTGGTTGAATAGAAATGTGAGGCCTGTTTTTTTTTTGCGCTGTGTGACAGGTATAGGTTTAATCACAGAATTAGACTTCTATCTGCACGGTAGCGTGTGTCTTAGGTTTTTCTGAATGACACTATCAGCACCTTCAATGTAAGATATCCTTTTTGGGATAGATTTAAAGTAAGCCTCATATAGCAGAAACTAGTTATTTTGAGAATGGCAAATTTGGGAATAGTTTTTCAACCCAGAACAAAAAATGTGCTTTTACGGTCACTACAAATAACTTGACCAGCTAAAACAGTACAGATTTATTTGAATAGAAATGTGAGGCCTGTTTTTTTTTTGCGCTGTGTGACAGGTATAGGTTTAATCACAGAATTAGACTTCTATCTGCACGGTAGCGTGTGTCTTAGGTTTTTCTGAATGACACTATCAGCACCTTCAATGTAAGATATCCTTTTTGGGATAGATTTCAAGTAGGCCTCATATAGCAGAAACTAGTTATTTTGAGAATGGCAAATTTGGGAATAGTTTTTCAACCCAGAACAAAAAATGTGCTTTTACGGTCACTACAAATAACTTGACCAGCTAAAACAGTACAGATTTGGTTGAATAGAAATGTGAGGCCTGTTTTTTTTTGCGCTGTGTGACAGGTATAGGTTTAATCACAGAATCAGACTTCTATCTGCACGGTAGCGTGTGTCTTAGGTTTTTCTGAATGACACTATCAGCACCTTCAATGTAAGATATCCTATTTGGGATAGATTTCAAGTAGGCCTCATATAGCAGAAACTAGTTATTTTGAGAATGGCAAATTTGGGAATAGTTTTTCAACCCAGAACAAAAAATGTGCTTTACGGTCACTACAAATAACTTGACCATCTAAAACAGTACAGATTTGGTTGAATAGAAATGTGAGGCCTTTTTTTTTTTTTGCGCTGTGTGACAGGTATAGGTTTAATCACAGAATCAGACTTCTATCTGCACGGTAGCGTGTGTCTTAGGTTTTTCTGAATGACACTATCAGCACCTTCAATGTAAGATATCCTATTTGGGATAGATTTCAAGTAGGCCTCATATAGCAGAAACTAGTTATTTTGAGAATAGCAAATTTGGGAATAGTTTTTCAACCCAGAACAAAAAATGTGCTTTTACGGTCACTACAAATAACTTGACCAGCTAAAACAGTACAGATTTGGTTGAATAGAAATGTGAGGCCTGTTTTTTTTTGCGCTGTGTGACAGGTATAGGTTTAATCACAGAATCAGACTTCTATCTGCACGGTAGCGTGTGTCTTAGGTTTTTCTGAATGACACTATCAGCACCTTCAATGTAAGATATCCTTTTTGGGATAGATTTCAAGTAGGCCTCATATAGCAGAAACTAGTTATTTTGAGAATGGCAAATTTGGGAATAATTTTTCAACCCAGAACAAAAAATATGCTTTTACGGTCACTACAAATAACTAGACCAGCTAAAACAGTACAGATTTGGTTGAATAGAACTGTGAGGCCTGTTTTCTTTTTGCGCTGTGTGACAGGTATAGGTTTATTCACAGAATTAGACTTCTATCTACACGGTAGCGTGTGTCTTAGGTTTTTCTGAATGACACTATCAGCACCTTCAATGTAAGATATCCTTTTTGGGATAGATTTCAAGTAGGCCTCATATAGCAGAAACTAGTTATTTTGAGAATGGCAAATTTGGGAATAGTTTTTCAACCCAGAACAAAAAATGTGCTTTTACGGTCACTACAAATAACTTGACCAGCTAAAACAGTACAGATTTGGTTGAATAGAAATGTGAGGCCTGTATTTTTTTTGCGCTGTGTGACAGGTATAGGTTTAATCACAGAATCAGACTTCTATCTGCACGGTAGCGTGTGTCTTAGGTTTTTCTGAATGACACTATCAGCACCTTCAATGTAAGATATCCTATTTGGGATAGATTTCAAGTAGGCCTCATATAGCAGAAACTAGTTATTTTGAGAATGGCAAATTTGGGAATAGTTTTTCAACCCAGAACAAAAAATGTGCTTTTACGGTCACTGCAAATGACTTGACCAGCTAAAACAGTACAGATTTGGTTGAATAGAAATGTGAGGCCTGTTTTTTTTTTGCGCTGTGTGACAGGTATAGGTTTATTCACAGAATTAAACTTCTATCTGCACGGTAGCGTGTGTCTTAGGTTTTTCTGAATGACACTATCAGCACCTTCAATGTAAGATATCCTTTTTGGGATAGATTTCAAGTAGGCCTCATATAGCAGAAACTAGTTATTTTGAGAATGGCAAATTTGGGAATAGTTTTTCAACCCAGAACAAAAAATGTGCTTTTACGGTCACTACAAATAACTTGACCAGCTAAAACAGTACAGATTTGGTTGAATAGAAATGTGAGGCCTGTTTTTTTTTTTGCGCTGTGTGACAGGTATAGGTTTAATCACAGAATCAGACTTCTATCTGCACGGTAGCGTGTGTCTTAGGTTTTTCTGAATGACACTATCAGCACCTTCAATGTAAGATATCCTATTTGGGATAGATTTCAAGTAGGCCTCATATAGCAGAAACTAGTTATTTTGAGAATGGCAAATTTGGGACTAGTTTTTCAACCCAGAACAAAAAATGTGCTTTTACGGTCACTACAAATAACTTGACCAGCTAAAACAGTACAGATTTGGTTGAATAGAAATGTGAGGCCTGTTTTTTTTTTGCGCTGTGTGACAGGTATAGGTTTAATCACAGAATCAGACTTCTATCTGCACGGTAGCGTGTGTCTTAAGTTTTTCTGAATGACACTATCAGCACCTTCAATGTAAGATATCCTTTTTGGGATAGATTTCAAGTAGGCCTCATATAGCAGAAACTAGTTATTTTGAGAATGGCAAATTTGGGAATAGTTTTTCAACCCAGAACAAAAAATGTGCTTTTACGGTCACTACAAATAACTTGACCAGCTAAAACAGTACAGATTTGGTTGAATAGAAATGTGAGGCCTGTTTTTTTTTGCGCTGTGTGACAGGTATAGGTTTAATCACAGAATCAGACTTCTATCTGCACGGTAGCGTGTGTCTTAGGTTTTTCTGAATGACACTATCAGCACCTTCAATGTAAGATATCCTTTTTGGGATAGATTTCAAGAAGGCCTCATATAGCAGAAACTAGTTATTTTGAGAATGGCAAATTTGGGAATAATTTTTCAACCCAGAACAAAAAATGTGCTTTTACGGTCACTACAAATAACTTGACCAGCTAAAACAGTACAGATTTGGTTAAATAGAACTGTGAGGCCTGTTTTTTTTTTGCGCTGTGTGACAGGTATAGGTTTATTCACAGAATTAGACTTCTATCTGCACGGTAGCGTGTGTCTTAGGTTTTTCTGAATGACACTATCAGCACCTTCAATGTAAGATATCCTTTTTGGGATAGATTTCAAGTAGGCCTCATATAGCAGAAACTAGTTATTTTGAGAATGGCAAATTTGGGAATAGTTTTTCAACCCAGAACAAAAAATGTGCTTTTACGGTCACTACAAATAACTTGACCAGCTAAAACAGTACAGATTTGGTTGAATAGAAATGTGAGGCCTGTTTTTTTTTTGCGCTGTGTGACAGGTATAGGTTTAATCACAGAATCAGACTTCTATCTGCACGGTAGCGTGTGTCTTAGGTTTTTCTGAATGACACTATCAGCACCTTCAATGTAAGATATCCTATTTGGGATAGATTTCAAGTAGGCCTCATATAGCAGAAACTAGTTATTTTGAGAATGGCAAATTTGGGACTAGTTTTTCAACCCAGAACAAAAATGTGCTTTTACGGTCACTACAAATAACTTGACCAGCTAAAACAGTACAGATTTGGTTGAATAGAAATGTGAGGCCTGTTTTTTTTTTGCGCTGTGTGACAGGTATAGGTTTAATCACAGAATCAGACTTCTATCTGCACGGTAGCGTGTGTCTTAGGTTTTTCTGAATGACACTATCAGCACCTTCAATGTAAGATATCCTTTTTGGGATAGATTTCAAGTAGGCCTCATATAGTAGAAACTAGTTATTTTGAGAATAGCAAATTTGGGAATAGTTTTTCAACCCAGAACAAAAACTGTGCTTTTACGGTCACTACAAATAACTTGACCAGCTAAAACAGTACAAATTTGGTTGAATAGAAATGTCAGGTCTATTTTTTAGGCGCTGGGTGACAGGCTCAAATTGCACCTGATGTAGTATATGGCCAAAAAATAACCACACTATTGATGGTTAAATGCACTTGGGTGACACAGGCTCAGCCTGCACCAGATGTAGTATATGGCCAAAAAATAACCAGACTGTTGATGGTTAATTGCACTTCGGTGACACAGGCTCAGCCTGCAGCTGATGTAGTATATGGCCAAAAAATAACCAGACTGTTGATGGTTAAATGCACTTCGGTGACACAGGCTCAGCCTGCAGCTGATGTAGGATATAGCACAAAATAACCACACTATTGATGGTTAAATACACTTGGTGATAGCTTGTGCTGGCGCACCACAAGTCACAAAATGGCCGCCGATCACCCCAGAAAAAAAGTGATCTAAAAACGCTCTGGGCAGCCTCAAAAAAGTGAGCAAGTCGATATTAGCACTTCAATGATCCACAGCTGCAGATCGATTACAGAATGAAGTCTTTTGGAGGAGTTAATCTGCCTAATCTCGCCCAAACGTCGCAGCTGCAACCTCTCCCTATGCTTGAATCAGCAGAGTGACGTGCAGCGCTACGTGACCCAAGCTTATATAGAGGCTGGGTCACATGCTGCACTGGCCAATCACAGCCATGCCAATAGTAGGCAAGGCTGTGATGGCCTCTTGGGGCAAGTAGTATGACGCTTGTTGATTGGCTGCTTTGCAGCCTTTCAAAAAGCGCCAAGAAAGCGCCGAACACCGAACCCGAACCCGGACTTTTACGAAAATGTTCGGGTTCGGGTCCGTGTCACGGACACCCCAAAATTCTATACAGTTCGGGTTCGCTCATCCCTAGTTATTTCCCTATCCACATTTGTTTGCAGAGCAGTTGCCATGCTCTTAAGCACATTGTACTGCCTTTTACATCCCTCTAGCCTTTTCAAGGTCTATTTTAGAGCCATTTTAATGCAAAAAAGTGCCAATTTTAGTGCCCTAAATTGAAAAAAATCTTATTTTCAATTGTCGGGTGACATTTTACCATTTTTGGCCTATACAAACCCCTGCTGTGCCTGGGTGACAGGGGCCTAAATCTCTCAAAATCCTCTGTTCTATTGCTGGGTGAAATGAACCCCTTTTTGCCATGAATGAACCCCTGATGTGCCTGGTTGACAGGGGCCTAAATCTTTAAAAATCGTCTGTTCTATTGCTGGGTGACATGATCCCCCTTTTGCCGTAAATGAACCCCTGCTGTGCCTTGTTGACATGGGCCTAAATCTATCAAAATGGTCTGTTCTATTGCTGGGTGACATGAACCCCCTTTTGCCGTGAATGAACCCCTGCTGTGCCTGGGTGACAGGGGCCTAAATCTTTCAAAATCCTCTGTTCTATTGCTGGGTGACATGAACCCCCTTTTGCCGTGAATGAACCCCTGCTGTGCCTGGGTGACAGGGGCCTAAATCTCTCAAAATCCTCTGTTCTATTGCTGGGTGACATGAACCCCCTTTTGCCGTGAATGAACCCCTTCTGTGCCTGGGTGACAGGGGCCTAAATCTCTCAAAATCCTCTGTTCTATTGCTGTGTGACATGAACCCCTTTTGCCATGAATGAACCCCTGCTGTGCCTGGTTGACAGGGGCCTAAATCTATCAAAATCATCTGTTCTATTGCTGGGTGATATGAACCCCCTTTTGCCGTGAATGAACCCCTGCTGTGCCTGGGTGACAGGGGCCTAAATCTCTCAAAATCGTCTGTTCTATTGCTGGGTGACATGAACCCCCTTTTGCCGTGAATGAACCCCTGCTGTGCCTGGTTGACGGGGGCCTAAATCTCTCAAAATCCTCTGTTCTATTGCTGGGTGACATGAACCCCCTTTTGCCGTGAATGAACCTCTGCTGTGCCTGGGTGACAGGGGCCTAAATCTCTCAAAATCCTCTGTTCTATTGCTGGGTGACATGAACCCCCTTTTGCCGTAAATGAACCTTTGCTGTGCCTGGGTGACATGGGCCTCGTTCTCTCAAAATCCTCTGTTCTATTGCTGGGGGACATGAACCCCCTTTTGCCGTGAATGAACCCCTGCTCTTCATTGCTGACAGGGAACTAAATTTAGTGAAAACATCTGTTACTGATCGGAAGATGCGCGACTACAAGCGCACGCTGCTGATGGCATTCCCACCTGACAGCGGGGGCACAGTGGAAGCACAAGGCGAAGGCAGAGGAAGAGGAAGAGGTCGCCAACGCAGCTGGGGCACCGCCAGCACCTGAGAAGGCAGGGTTAGCATGGCCCAAATGTGGAAAAGCTTTGTCAGCCTTGGAGGTGCTGACCTGCCCTGCAGCCAGTGTATAGTGTGAACGTGTGTTTAGCACGGCAGAGAGCATTATCACAGGCCACAGCCAATGTGGACAAGCTTACGTTTATTAAAATGAACCAGGCATGGATCCCACAGGACTTGTCCGTACCTTGTGCAGAATAGACATTTATACCAGCCTCAACCATCCATTCTTGTACTCAAGCGCACTTATCCTTTGTTTTATTTTGTTATATGTCCCAATATTTTGGGGGATACCCCAATTTAAAAATAAAAAACAACACAAATTAGTGTTGGCTACCTATTCCTCCTTCACCGCCGCTTCCACCTACACCGCCACATTAACCTACACCGCCACATCCACCCATCCACCGCCTCCTCAACCTCCTACTCATAGATCCAGATTTTTATTTTAAATTTTTCTGTATTTTATGTTATTTTAAGTAATTTCCCTTTCCACGTTTGTTTGCAGAACAATTGCCTTGCTCTTAAACACATTTTGATGCCTTTTTCAGCCCTCTAGCCCTTTCCAGGACTATTTTAGAGCCATTTTAGTGGCCAAAAGTTCGGGTCCCCATTGACTCCAATGGGGTTCGGGTTCGGGGTTAAGTTTGTGTCAAGTTCAGGTTCCAAACCCGAACTTTTTTTTCAAGTTCGGCCGAACCTGTCGAACCCGAACATCCAGGTGTCCGCTCAACTCTATATTTGACATGTATTTGTTCTGCCCTGCAGTAAAATTGATATCCAATGACCGTCTAATATACCTGCATCCACATAATCACTTGATGTTTTCTATCCAGTGAATAAATAATTTTTGGGACCTGTAGTTCACTGGCCTACAATAAAATTGATATCCATTGATGGTCTAATCACTTGATCTTCTATGTACGGTAAATGAATAATTTTTACTGGAGCTATGGTGGTGGTGTCTTTGGGGGTGCAGGATTCAGAGGGTGCAGAAGCGGAAGGCTGAGTGAGTCCCTCAACCAACTCTGGTGCGTCCTTTGACAAAATCGCACGCACCTTCTCCAACTTCCCACTTAGGCTCTGGCCTGATGCACCTTCCCGACCCCTACCACCCCTGCGGAATGGCCTGCCTCTTCCTCTGCCTGTCATTTTCAAAATGACCCTGTGACAAAGTCCCTATAGAAGAGCAGTATTTGTGGAAGCAGGTATATAGGACCCCATAATGAGTATTTGCTGGAAACAGGTATATCAAACCCCTTAATCAGTTTATTTTGGAGCAACTGTTATATCACACCAGTTGCAATTAGTTGTTCCAATAGAGTTTGTCCCTCTGTATAGCTGCGGTATCTCAGCAGAACCGCACACAAATGCTGCACAATACAAATGCACTATATAGAAATTATGTTATAGCTATATCACACTCCTGCCTCAATCTGTTTTTTTGGGGGAAAAACTGGTATATCACACCAGTTGGAGTTAGTTGTTCCAATAGTGTTTGTCCCTCTGTATAGCTGCGGTATCTCAGCAGAACCGCACACAAATGTTGCACAATACAAATGCACTATATAGAAATTATATTATAGGTATATCACACCCCTGCATCAATCAGTTTTTTGGGGGGGCAACTGGTATATAACACCAGTTGCAATTTGTTAATTTTGAGTCAACCTGTCAGCATTTTCAGTTGACAGGCGGATGCGCTTATCAGTTATTATACCCCCAGCAGCACTAAATACCCGCTCTGACAAAACGCTGGCTGCAGGATAGGCCAGCACCTCCAAGGCGTAGAGCGCAAGTTCGTGCCACGTGTCCAGCTTTAACACCGAATACTTGTAAGGCACAGAGGGATCACACCCCTGCCTCAATCAGTTTATTTGGGGGGCAACTGGTATATCACACCAGTTGCAATTAGTTGGTCCAATAGAGTTTGTCCCTCTGTATAGCTGCGGTATCTCAGCAGAACCGCACACAAATTCTGCACAATACAAATGCACTATATAGAAATTATGTTATAGGTATATTACACTCCTGCCTCAATCAGTTTTTTTGGGGGGGAAACTGGCATATCACACCAGTTGCAATTAGTTGTTCCAAGAGTGTTTTTACCTCTGTATAGCTGCGGTATCTCAGCAGAACCGCACACAAATGCTGCACAATACAAATGCACTATATACAAATTATATTATAGGTATATCACACCCCTGCATTAATAATTTTTTTGGGGGGGCAACTGGTATATCACTTGTTTGAAGGATATGGTGGCTCACCCTGTCAGTAACTATAAAAAGGGTGCTGCAAAACCTGAATGACTCACCCAGTCAGAAAAAGTATATAAAAAGTATTGATTAAGGCTGAGCACTCGCCACCTGGGCTATAGAAGACAAAATTGCTTAAAACGCCTGGGTAGGAGACCCGCACATCAGCTGATGGACCTATAACCTCGAATCTACTTTGTTTAAGGACATTCACCTATGCAGGGTCGATTACAATAGATATCAGTCTTGCCTCCCATTTTACACACATGGGACGCCATGACTTAGATCTCCTGCCTTAAAGAGAATCGGAGACGTCATACAAACAATTGCAGCAGCGGAGACTTCTCACAAAGAGACAGCGGTACATTGAAGCAACATACCGCAGAGACAAGCGTCCAACACCACCACGCTGAAGCAGCCGACAATTCCTAAACAGGTATCTCTGTATCTAACACTGCAGCCACGTGGGACGCCACTGTGAGCGCAGGCTGAATACTGTATCACTTTCTAACTAACCTGACAACAAGGTTATGCAAACTACTTGTGTACCTAAGAGTTGAATTATATTATTATTGGTCGGCAGACAATCATACAACATCTCCGTGCAATATATATTTATATAACCCTGCCTATCAAAATTGCCTTCCATTCACGGGAGTGAATACAATTCGGATTTACAGATGTGACATTTTAGAGGCTACCATAGACGCCAATATTTATTTATTTTCTGGATCGGACAGTATATGAATACCTACGTCTTTTTCATCATCAGTATATGACATAATTGCTCCATCATTTTTTATCGGTGACTTCAACACATGCTCACCCATATTTACCTTTTTATGGTGCAACTATATGCATTTTAAAATATTTTGGTATTTTCACGTATCTTATATTCTATTTCGAAGTCCTACTATTATTAATTTCACTGTATTTATTATTGTTTATTTTTTATGCATCATCCAATTAAATACATTTGGTACCTATATTGTGCCTTTTTAATTAATAAACTACCCAGGCGTTTTTAGCAATTTTGTCTTCTATAGCCCAGGTGGCGAGTGCTCAGCCTTAATCAATACTTTTTATAACTGGTATATCACACCAGTTGCAATTGGTTGTTCCATTAGCGCTTGTCCCTCTTTATAGCTGCGGTATCTCAGCAGAACTGCACACAAATGCTGCACAATACAAATGCACTATATAGGAAGCATATTATAAGTATATCAAACCCCTGCCTTGATCAGTTTTTTGGGGTATCTCAGCAGAATTGTACACAAATGCTGCACACAAATGATATCACTGAGGACGCTGACACGGTCTGCTATGTACTCCATCACCATCTTCCAAAACGTTTTCTCCTTGTGACACTAGGCCGCGCATCAGGGTGAGGGTGCTGGCTGGGTGTCATGAAACTGTCCCAGGCCTTGGAGAGTATTGCCCTGCCTCTGTTGGAACTGCTGTGTGTTCCTCTCGTCTCCACTACTCAGTTGTCCAAGGAACTACGTACTCTGCTGCCAGCATTGTCAGCTGGAAATTATTGGAGCAATTTTTCCACGAGGACCTTCTGGTATTGTCACCATTTTGCTAGTCCTCTCCACCACAGGAATGAGAGATGAGAAGTTCTCTTTGTAGCGGGGTTTGAGAAGGGTGAACAACCAGTAATCGGTGTTGGCCAAAATGCATATAACGCGAGGGTCACGGGAAAGGAGGCATAACATAAAGTCAGCCATGTGTGCCAGAGTCCCAACAGAAAAGACTTTGCTGTCCTTATCAGGAGGATGACTCTCAATCTCCTCATGCTCTTCCTCCTCTTCGGCCCATCCACGCTGAACAGATGGAATAAACCTGCTATGGGTTCTACCCTCTGTAGCGGAGGCAACCATCTCCTGCTCCTCCTCCTCCTCATCTTCATCCAATTCGCACTGAGAAGACGAACTGAGGGTCTTCTGGCTATCACCCTGTGTACAGTCTTCCCCCATTTCCACCTCTTCCATATGCAAAGCTTCTGCCTTCATTGTAAAGGAGTGAGCGTTTCAGTAGGCACAGAAGTGGGATGGGTATGCTGATAATAGCGGCATCGCCGCTCACCATCTGATGTCAGACATCCATGCCCACTCTTTGCTTGTGAAGAGCAGAAGCTGACTGGAAAGGTGACGACCATGTTGCAGCTGGTATTCCACTACTGCCCTCTGCTGCTCACAAAGCCTGGTCAACATGTGGAATGTGGAGTTCCAGCACGTGCTCACGTTGCACAACAGTCAGTGAGCTGGCAATTGCAAGCGCTGCTGCAGCGTTGCCAGACCGGTGGCAGCTGTAGATGACTTTTGGAAATGGACGGAACACCTTTACCAGCAGCTCAGGCAAATTGGGGTAGGTTTTAAGAAACCGCTGAACCACTAAGTTGAACACGTGGACTAGGCATGGTATGTGTGTGAGCTTGCCGAGCTCCAAGGCCATCACCAAGTTACGGCCATTATCAGACACAACGATGCCGGGTTGTAGGTTGAGTGGTGAGAGCCACAGCTCAGTCTGGTCCCTTATACCCTGCCACAGCTCTGCAGCGGTGTGCTGTTTGTCACCTAAGCAAATTAGTTTCAGATAGGCCTGTTGCTGCTTCCCCACTGCAGTGCTACACTGCTTCCAGCTACTGACTGATGGCTGACTGGTGCTGCAAGATGATAATTCAGAGGTGGAAGTGGAGGAGGAGGTGGAGGAGGAGAAGGGGGGTTCCAGCCACTAATGTAAGTGGTGGCTGAAATCCTGATGCAATTAGGGCAATCCTTGGCGTCGGTAGCACCTGTGCCATCCCAGGGTATGACTCGCTACCGGCCTCCACAACGTTCACCCAGTGTGCCATCAGGGAAATGTAGCGTCCCTGGCCAAAAGCACTTGTTCATGTGTCAGTCGTTAAGTAGACCTTCCCAATAACTGTGTAGGTCAGGGCACGGGTGATGTTACATGACAAATGCTGGTGTAAGGCGGGGATGGCACACCGGGAAAAATCGTGGCTGCTGGGGACTGAGTAACCAGGGACAGCCACCGCCATCAGGCTGCGGAAAGCCTCAGTGTCCACTAGCCTAAATGGCAACCTTTCCAGGGCCAGCAATTTGGAAAGGTGCGCATTTAGTGGCTTTTGTTCAAAAATTCTCATGTTGAGGAAATTGAACTGGCTTTGTAGCGAGGGTCAAAAAGCATGGCTATCCAGTAATCATCAGACTGCCTAATGTGAATGATACGCCTGTCAGTATGTAATGTAATCAAGCAAGCATACAGCTTGCCAATGTGAATACCCTGTGTGGCACATGCGCAGACTTTTAAAAATTAGAAAAAGATGAATACCGAATCCATTTTTCCAATGACAACCGGAGAGACAGATCCGGTATTGCAATGCATTTGTGAGGCGGATGCACATCCATCTACTAATGGTATCCGTTTGCGTACAGATTGCCGGATCAGGCAGGCAGTTCCGGCGACGGTTCCTGTCAGTATGTACTGTAATCAAGCAAGCATACAGCTTGCCATTCTGGCCAATGTGCCAGAGAAGCCAGTTTTTTTCAGCTCCACCCCACTGAGAGGATTAGGTGTCCTGACCAGTGTCATCATCATCATCCTCCTGCTCCTCCATCTCCAACTCATCCTTCTCCAGTGGCAGCTCTCCATCCTCATCCTTCTCCTCCTCCATAGCACTTTCTCCTTGTGGATACCCAATAAAGGTATGCCACCACCAACTTTATGCCATACAATTCAGCAACCTGAGCTTGATAAAGGGCATTCTCCAGTTCTGCCTGAAATGTCTAAATTACTCCCAAATGTGAATACCCTGTGTGGCATTATTTCAATAAAAGAAAATTCGTAATTGGATCTGATCTATGAGTGCTGTCTTGTTATTGTGAATAAAATTGTAAAGACACTAATCCTACTGAAGGAATATTCACTTGAGACGGGTACCACACAGGAGAAAGAGTCAGTGCCATTGCATTTGTACAATTATTGAATAAGTATTATCACTAACAGCTACAGGTTGGCCAGCAAGATGCATTAGCTGTTCTTCTTCCACCATTGTCCCTTGTTGAATGAGGGGGATGAGATCATTCATGCCGCCGTTATCCCTACCAACAAATTTTGCGGCCTCTTTGAAGGGCTCCAGAATGTGACTTTGATGAGTTGCCACTGCCTGACCTTGAGTCAACACATGCTCCCTGCTAAGGGTACTTTCACTCTTGCGTTAAACTTTTCCGGTATTGAGTTCCGTCCTAGGGGCTCAATACTGGAAAAAAAATGGTCAGTTTTATCCTAATGCATTCTGAATGGAGAGCAATCTGTTCAGTATGCATCAGGATGTCTTTAGTTCAGTCACTGTATGGTTTTTGAAAGGAGAAAATACCGCAGCATGCTGCGGTATTTTCTCCATCCAAAATTCCGGAACACTTGCCGGAATGCCAGATCTGGCATTATTTTCCATTGAAATGCATTAATGCCAGATCCGGCCCCAAGTGTTCCGGAAAAACGGATCCGGTTTTGCGGTCTGCACATGCGCAGACTTTTAAAAATTTGAAAAAGATGAATACCGAATCCATTTTTCCAATGACAACCGGAGAGACAGATCCGGTATTGCAATGCATTTGTGAGGCGGATCCACATCCGTCTACTAATGGTATCCGTTTGCGTACAGATTGCCGGATCAGGCAGGCAGTTCCGGCGACGGTTCCTGTCAGTATGTACTGTAATCAAGCAAGCATACAGCTTGCCATTCTTGCTCTCTGTGATCTTTTTACCAGAAAATCACTGTGAGATAAAGTTGTCACCATGATTTTGTAGTAAAAAGATCACAGTCAATCATGTTACTGCTCCGTGTCTCCGCTGTCCAGAATGGGGCTTGGCACTCATTCACGCAGCGGATTAGCCGCACGGAAAGAGCCCTTAGTAAGAAAATCTGCTGCTTCTTTGTAAAAATGGGGTAGGGGGGGCCCCAATCCAAAGTTTGTACTGTGGCCCATAACACTATAGTTACGCCACTGGCCACTGGGCAGTGTTCCCTCTAAACTGCGTGGGTGAGCAGCCGTGCAGCAATTATTGTGCCCCCACTCACAAGTTTACTATGTCCACTCAGCGCGCCCGCTCACCCGCCTTGCAAAATGCCCACACACTTGCCCACACTATCGATGAGTTCTTCCAAACTTCCTCCTGTGTGCAAGGTAAGTGGGGCGCCACCTACCACATATTCCCCACGCCACTGCTGCTGCCTCCTCCTTCTTTTTCTGACTGAAGAAGAGGATCGGCATTGCACAGGGAGAGGTAAGGTGGAGGCGGCGTTGTCGCCATCTTAGAAGCTAGACTCCCTCCTGAGACTTAGAGCTGCCTGCTGCACCTGCTATATAAGTATGCTGGGAATGGGGACAGACCTGGAGGGAATGCTGCTGCAGAACACAAGGGGTGAAGCCACTGTCAGAGTCACACCATCCTATCCCAGGGATAGTCTATCACTGGGATGGTGTGTTCCTGCCAGTGGTTTCACCCCTTGTGTTCTGCAGCAGCATGCCCTGCACTTATATACAGCCTATGCCTATGTACAGCCTATACCTATATACAGCCTACAACTATATATTGAAGTAAATAGGTGTAGACTGTATATAGATATAGGCTGTATATAGGTATAGGCATATCTATCTTGCTACCTATCTCATATCTATCTATCTATCTATCCCACAGGGGTTATATAGTTCGGCATGGTGTAACCTCGAAACATTTGCTGTACAGTATACATTATAATCCCTGTAACATGCTGTACAATATACATTATAATCCCTGCACAATGCCATACAATATACATTATAATCCATTCACCATGCCGTTCAATATACAGTATAACACTGCCTTCCCTGAGATAATCACTCATGAAGCAGTCGCCGGAAGTTGAAGCACTGTGTGCAGTGAGCGCTTACTTCCGGCGGCTGCTTCATGAGCGATTATCGCAGGGAAGGCAGGTTAGTAAGTGTACTGGAGCATTAGATTTCATAGAAATGGTGAATATACATATTATTTGAACTCCTAAGATGTCTGTGGCCACCGGGGGAGCACGGGAGGCAGACCCCATGGATTGTGTGTACGCCACTGTGTCGATCCTATGTTCACATGTGCCCGCATTGCTGAGAAAAATTATGTTTAAATATATGCAAATGAGCTTCTAGGAACATTGCTGCTACACTTGGAGTCTCATTTCATATATTAAAACACAATATTTCTCAGCAATGCAGGCACATGTGAACATGGGACCAGCATAGATGCCTTCAGCTGCCAAGTGCACATACAACACTAGCTACGAGGCCTTTGTTGGGGTCTGTTGAGTACTCGTTCTCATTATGGAGAGCACCTAGCATGTGTGAGGAGTATTGTAGGCCAGACAACACTGCTCTGGGTTTCTAGGAAAAACATATGCAAATAAGTATTTCCTACTTCTGCTGGCATCAGAGAGGCTTAGTGTTCTTTTGCTTTTGGAAGAAAAGCTAATTTGACTACATTTTGGTCTCTGCCTGGGAAAAATATTTAAATTAGCTTTCCTTCCAAAAGTAAAAGAAAGCTAAGCCTGTCTGTTGCCAGTAGAAGAAGGAATTTGCATATATTTTTTCCTAGAAACCCAGTGTTGCATAGCTTACAGTACTACTCATGTATATTAGGGGTTCTTCATAATGAGAAAGAGTAACCACCAGAAAATGCATATTTTTTTCCCCAGGAACCCAGAGTAGCATACTAGTCTCTGTCTCTCTCTCTCTCTCAAAACTTCCTAGGAGATCAATTTTCAAGGCAATTGGAGCATATTTGATTTGGGAAGAATTGATTCAGACCCAAATAATTTTTATTTTTTATTTCACTGGCTTGGCCACAAAACAAATTTCAAGAAATTTGCTCATCTCTACTCAGCACCAATACCTCCCACAACCAGTGGACAAGTGTGCAGTTTTCCTTTAAAAAGATAAAATAAAAAATCCTGCACATCCCCTTTAATTTCAATGATAATTTGTATCAATGTTGTGTTTGAGTAGTTGCCGAAGTATTTCATGCTTTGAACAACTAATGAAATTCATATTATAAGCAATAGACTTTCTATCTTTGATTTCGCTTTTTTAAGTACTATTATGAATGTACCACTCACCAGAAACAGCTTGCTGCTTGTTCTTTTTGTTACTTCAGTAAGCAACTTATCTATGCCCTACTTTTATTTGCCATGGTTGACTTCCAGTTCAGTAAAAAATAATTTGAATCTCATGAAAAATAGAAAAAAGGAAAAATCTTTGTCATTTTACAAACGGATGAGGCCTCCTACCAGACTATGCTTACTCACCCAAAGTATAAAATTACCTAAACTGAACTGAATATTAAGCAGTTAAATACTTTTCACATATGTTGTTGATTTAGTATTGATGTATAAAGAGATTCAATTATAGTTAACATTCTAAAGTTCTTTCTAACAATTATTTCAGTAATGGTATACATCCTAAAGTCAGACCTTTTGATATGAGTGCCACCATCCTTAAATAACACAAACTGTAGATAGAAATTATGTATAATTCATAAAAGCTAGTATTTTCTTCAAGTGAAACAAAAAACTCTTAATTATACATGAAACATGAGCAATAGCATTGTGTAACTTTGCTGCTAAATTAAGGTCTGAAGCATGAAGAGCCAATGGCTATAGCACATTGGTGAGTAAAATGCAGTAAGATGTACATTGACTTCAAGAAACTGGATAGTTTTGAAGATTAAGGGGGTAATTTATCAAACTTATGTAAAGTAGAACTGGCTTAGGGCTCTTTCACACTTGCGTTGTCCGGATCCGGCGTGTACTCCATTTGCCGGAATTACACGCCGGATCAGGAAAAACGCAAGTGAACTGAAAGCATTTGAAGACGGATCCGTCTTCAAAATGCGTTCAGTGTTACTATGGCAGCCAGGGCGCTATTAAAGTCCTGGTTGCTATAGTAGTAGTGGGGAGCAGGGGAGCAGTATACTTACAGTCCGTCGGCTCCCGGGGCGCTCCAGAATGAGGTCAGAGCGCCCCATGCGCATGTCCATGCGATCACGTCATCCATGCGCGTGGGGCGCCCTGACGTCACTCTGGAGCGCCCGGGGAGCCGCACAGACGGTAAGTATACTGCTCCCCCGCTCCCCACTACACTTTACCATGGCTGCCAGGACTTTAGTGTCTTGGCAGCCATGGTAACCATTCAGAAAAAGCTAAACGTCGGATCCGGCAATGCGCCAAAACGACGTTTAGCTTAAGGCCGGATCCGGATTAATGCCTTTCAATGGGCATCAATTCCGGATCCGGCCTTGCGGCAAGTGTTCAGGATTTTTGGCCGGAGCAAAAAGCACAGCATGCTGCGGTATTTTCTCCGGCCAAAAAACGTTCCGGTCCGGAACTGAAGACATCCTGATGCATCCTGAACGGATTTCTCTCCATTCAGAATGCATTAGGATAAAACTGATCAGGATTCTTCCGGCATAGAGCCCCGACGACGGAACTCTATGCCGGAAGAAAAGAACGCAAGTGTGAAAGAGCCCTTAGTTGCCCATATTAACGCAGGCTCCTCCTTTCATTTTCCAAAGGAGCTGTCCAAAATGAAAGGCGGAATCTGATCAGTTGCTATTAAGCTACTAAGCCAGCTCTACTTTAGACCAGTTTGAAAAATGGTCCCCTATATTTTTCCTTTAACTGTGTGTATCATGCTTGTGAAAATAACATTTTTAAAATATCATTTCAAAAAATGTTTGTTTTCAAGTTGACAATGTAGATTTACAAACTGTGGATACATAGTACAGTTGAATTAAGACATGGCGTAAGTTTATAAAGTTCAACCAAAAGAAAGGATGTGGATGAAAGAAAATGGGAGGAGTGAATCTGAGGACTTTGCTTATTCTCTACTGAAAAAGGAACTCCCCCTAAAAGAAAAATGTTCCAACCTAATGCCAAGTGGTGATAAATTGTTCTATGCTGAATGATAAATTGTTCTATTTGCTCCTACTGGATTCCACTTTTATATTCTCCATATATAATTTTATTTAAATATGTTTTTCGGTAGATTAAATCCTTAGCCGTAAGTTTTTTTTATTTTTACAGCTTTTTTTTACTGCAAATAAAGCAAGCTGGGGAAAAAAATCCAAATGGGGTGGAATTCGGAAAAAACACAATTCTGCTACAGTTTTATGGGTTTTGTTCCTTCTACCATAAAACTGACATGTATATTTCATTTTCCAGGTCAGTACGATTACAGCGATACCACATTTATATAGTTTTGAATGTGTTTTAATATTGCAAAACCATAAAAACTTTGGAAATTTTTTTTATTTTATTTTTATAACTTTTTTAATGTTTAAGTCTGTGGGGCTGTGTGAAGGCTCAATTTCTTTTGCACAGGAATTTGATTCCTCTTTATTCAGTTTTTGGGTGGTGAAGTGGTCAATAAATGGAAAATTGGTAATTTTATTTATTTTTACTTTTTTTCATTATGGTGTTCACTTAGGGGAATAAATACATTTTTATTTTAATAGTTCAGCCATTTTAGAATGTAGAGGTGTCTATGATGTTTATTTTTTTATTGTTTGTTTAGTTTTATTATTTTTCTAGTGAATGGGGATAATTTGAATTTGCATATTTTTTTATTTTATTTTATATGTTTAAAAACTTTTTTTAAACTATTTTATGCACTCAAGGTGATCTCAACATACAATCATCAAATTGCCATTTCTCTTCAGTAATGGTATTTAATTTATTACAAATGAAGAGAAATGGTCAACACTACTCACAGGTCTATACGAAGTGACTCTGGTGTAAGCAGCGGTTATCCTGGTTTCCACCTCCGGAGTTGCTCATTAATAAAGACACCATATTCAAATCACAATAAAGAAAGGGAATCCAATGGCACTCTCTGGTAAAAACTTGAAGTTTATTTGTTATAGCACATGTAGTGCCCGCAGAGGAGAGCAGGACATATCAGCATGGAGTCCACTTTGGAGAGCTATAAATGCAGCTTTCATATTTGCTCAACAATAGGCAATTATTGGGAGTAAATTGTTAATTTCTGATGACTGCCTGTCACTCGTCCGGTGAAAAAAGGGTCTTTAGTTGCAGTACATAGAGAAACACTTTATTATTCTTATATTTAGGACTGTAAATAACCCTTAACAACATACAGTAGCATTTTTACTAAAGACAAAAACAGGAAAAGGGACTCCTATTAAAAGTTTTGATTATTTCCTTAGATTTTTAACAAGTTGAAATTCACTTTTATAGTTTCCCAATGTGACTGGATATTATAAATACTGTCAATGTAATCAATTGTCCTTCTATGATATTTAGGGACGTCACGTCATCCCACATTCAGAAATATATACATTATGAAAAGGGCATTATAACCCTTTGGGCTTTTGTTAACGGTTCTGCTTTGACCTTTATGTAACTGGCATATTTATTTAGAATTAAAGTAAATTGTAATTATTCTGTATGTATATTCACTTGTCACTTTAAGAACTTCACATCAACGTGTTTAAAGTCTTTGTAGTTTTAAAATAACTGAACCGGTTTTTAATTTACCTATACTAACTGAACAGTAGGAAATGGTAGAATGATATATCCAGGTGTTGAAAATATGCTCCAAAGAAAGAATGCTTTCAAAAATGGAATTGTTAATAGTTTACAGTATTTTTACCATTTAGCAAAATGCAAGTAAAAGGACAAAAGAGAAATCTAAATCAAACCACTGTTTGGTGTGACTACCCTTTGTCTTCAAAACAGCATCACTTCTTCTAGGTACACCTGCCACAGTTTTTGAAGGAACTCTGCAATGAGGTTAATCTAAATATCTTGGATAACTAACCACAAATCTTCTGTGCATATAGGCTTGCTCAGATCTTTGTGTTTCTTCATGTAATCCCTGATAGACTCAATTATGTTGATTTCAGTAGTGATGGACGAATATCGGCCAGGATGCTTCGCGAACGCGCGTGGGGCCCGCCGTTTCGCGGCGGGCCCCATTCACTTTAATGGCAGGCGAACCTGAAAAAAACTTCAGGTCAAATTTGCAGCCACCAAATACTTACTTAATATAAGTGCACAAATAGTCCCACAACATGGACAGTGACATACCAGAGGGGGATCAAAGGCAAAAATTCAGGGGCCATTTTTATGCGTCTTAAAGGGAAACTCTCAAAAATGTACCCTGCCGGAACCTAGCAAAATTTTATTTTAGGCCACGGGAGTACGGGCCCCAAAAAATAGGCATTTACCTAACAGAAAAGAACAGGTGATTATGTGGCTAGAGGTATATTAGATGGTCAGTTGATAAGAATTTTACTGTAGGCCAGTGGAGTACATGCCCCTAAAATTAGGCATTCACCTGACAGAAAAGAACAAGTAATTATGTGGCTGGAGGTACATTAGGCGGTCACTGAATAAAAATTTTACTGTAGGCCAGTGGAGTATAGGCCCCAAAAATTTGGCATTCACCTGACAGAAAAGAACAAGTGATTATGTGGCTTGAGGTACATTAGACATTCAGTGTATAACAATTTTACTGTAGGCCAGTGGAGAACAGGCCCCAAAAATTATTCATTCACCTGACAGAAAAGAACAAGTGATTATGTGGCTGGAGGTATATTAGGCGGTCAGTGGATAACAATTTTACTGTAGGACAGTGGAGTACAGGCCCCAAAAATTAGGCATTCACCTGACAGAAAAGAACAAGTGATTATGTGGCTGGAGGTATATTAGGCGATCAGTGGATAACAATTTTACTGTAGACCAGTGGAGTATAGGCCCCAAAAATTAGGCATTCACCTGACAGAAAAGAACTTGTGATGATGTGGCTGGAGGTACATTAGGCGGTCACTAATTAACAATTTTACTGTTGGCCAGTGGAGTACAAGCCCCAAAAATTTGGCATTCACCTGAAAGAAAATAACAAGTGATTATGTGGCTGGAGGTATATTAGGCGGTCACTGATTACGGTCAGTGAATAACAATTTTACTGTAGGTCAGTGGAGTATAGGCCCCAAAAATTAGGCATTCACCTGACCGAAATGAACAAGTGATTATGTGGTTGGAGGTATATTAAGCGGTCACTGATTAAAAATTTTACTGTAGGCCAGTACAGGCCCCAAAAATTAGACATTCGCCTGACAGAAAAGAACAAGTGATTATGTGGGGGAAGGTACATTAGGCGGTCACTGAATAATAATTTTACTGTAGGCCAGTGGAGTACAGGCCCTTAAAATTAGGCATTTACCTGACAGAAAAGAACAAGTGATTATGTGGCTGGAGGTATATTAGACGGTCAGTGGATAACAATTTTACTGTAGGCCAGTGGAGTACAGGCCCCAAAAATTATGCATTCATCTGACAGAAATGAACTTGTGATGATGTGACTAGAGGTACATTAGGGTGTGAAATAGCAAGGGGTTTTGATTGGGAAGGCAAGTATTTTCCTCCCAACATGGGCAGCTGGGCTGATTTCCAGTCAGGTTAGATCAAATACCGGAGCGAAGTTTAAGTGCCGGTCCGGTTTTTGGCAGCATCTGGCTGTCCTTTAAATAGGCAGCTGGGCTCAGAATCTGAGTCTCTGTCTTGGGATCTGAAGCGGGGTGCTGTGCTGGAAGGTTCAGAGCCTCATGAGGGCTGTATGCTGGGAAACAGGCCCCTAAAGCCTGCTGTGGACTGCCGGGGATAAAACGTCTAGAAAGGTTACGTGTCTGTTCTATGGACTTTTTATTGTGTGAATTAAAACCAAGACTGTAATAAGTCATTTTTCTTTTGCCTTTTGTGTGAATAAACACTGACATTTTCATTTACGAACTTGTTTTGCCTCTGTACTGAGTCCGTTTACCCTGCCTACCAGAGCAAATCCTCACAGTGCTCACTCAATAACAATTTTACTGCAGGCCAGTGGAGTACAAGCTCCAAAGATTTGCCATTTACCTGACAGAAAAGAATAAGTGATTATGTGGCTGGATGTATATTAGACGGTCAGTGGATAACAATTTTACTGTAGGCCAGTGGAGTACAAGCTCCAAAAATTAGGCATTTACCTGACAGAAAAGAATAAGTGATTTTGTGGCTGGAGGTACATTAGGCGGTCACTGAATAATAATTTTAATATAGGCCAGTGGAGTATAGGACCCCAAAATTATGCATTCACCTGACAGAAAAGAACAAGGGATTATGTTGGTTGGCAACAATTTTCGCAACGTTGAGGAAGAACTTCTCACTGTAAGCAATTTGACATTAAAGCAGTGTATTTGATTACATTTCACATGCATGTTAGAACAATCGCTGTATATGCAGACTGAGTGTTTAAAAAAAAGCACCATTGCGAAAATCCCTAATGATGCGATTTTTTTTCTGCGGTACACACAACTTCACATTTTATAAGGTCTCATATTAGTGATTGGTGCACTAAGTATTGTTGTGAGAACTTGCCAGTATCGGCCCTAAAAAATTAGCCAATAGGCATTTACCTGACAGCAAACAACTTTGTAAGATTCTGTGGCTGGAGGGACATTAGGCGGTCACAGGATGAAAATTTAACTGTCGGCTAGTACAGGCCCCAAAAATTAGCCAATAGGCATTCACCTGAGAACACACAACTTTGTAGGATTTTGTGGCTGGAGGGACATTGGGGGGTCACAGGATAAAAATGTAAATGTTGACCAGTACAGGCCCCAAAAATTAGCCAATAGGCATTCACCTAACAGCACACAACTTTGTAGGATTCTGTGGCTGGAGGGACATTAGGCAGTCATAGGATAAAAATGTAACTGTCGGCCAGTACAGGCCTCAAAAATCAGGTAATAGGCATTCACCTGACAGTACACAACTTTGTAGGATTCTGTGGCTGGAGGGACATTAGGCGGTCATAGGATAAAAATGTAACTGTCGGCCAGTACAGGCCCCAAAAATTTGCCAATAGGCATTCACCTGAGAACACACAACTTTGTAGGATACTGTGGCTGGAGGGACATTAGGCGGTCATAGGATAAAAATTTAACTGTCGGCCAGTACAGGCCCCAAAAATTAGCCAATAGGCATTCACCTGACAGCAAACAACTTTGTAGGATTCTGTTGCTGGAGGGACGTTAGGCGATCACAGGATAAAAATGTAAATGCCGGCCAGTGCAGGCCCCAAAAATTTGCCAATAGGCATTCACCTGACAGCAAACAACTTTGTAGGATTCTGTGGCTGGAGGGACGTTAGGCAGTCACAGGATAAAAATGTAAATGTCGGCCAGTGCAGGGCCCAAAAATTTGCAAATAGGCATTCACCTGACAGCACACAACTTTGCAGGAACTTTGCCTCTTGATACTGTCTGCTGAGTGGTGTTATGTTGAAGTGCTCCCAGGATTCCATTGGTTTCTTGCACATGTGTAGTGCCAGATGGAAGACGTCAGTAGAAATTGATGAAACATAAGGGAGGACTGTACTGTAGACATCATAACACATGGCCCTAGCAAGAACTACCAACCCCCATTTCCTCTACTTTGTTTTTCATCATTCCCTCTGGCCAATCAGCAGCCCATGGGCAGGTAGGGGGTTGAATCATTATCAGTCCCCTTCTTCCTCAGTCCATTATCCTCCGAAGGGTCCAAAAGCAAGAGGTGAAAAGTCGTCGTCGTCCCCCCAAACACACACACACACACACACACACAAACTAGTATCCTGCATTGTACTAAGTCTGCCCTATTTTTATTCTTCCTCCCATTCCCCTTCCAGGCGCTCTTACTTTTGACTGACCTTACTTCTGTTTGTACAGTACATACTGTATGTTTTAAAATCTTTTCTGCATTTTCATACAATTTTACAATGATCTTTTAGCCAACTGGCATAGAAAATCAATCGCCACACACAGGGTTACAGAGTTAAAACAAATATATTTATTTTCCCTAAGTGCATAAAATGCATTATGACCACACATTACAATTGTATATAAGGGCACAAGGATATGCATATCTATAGCATGGCAATGACATTTTTGTTTGCATGGCCACAAAGGTCATAAAAGTCTGTGGTTGAAAAAAAAAATCTTGTAAATGTCCTCTTTTTGCAATAAAAATTGTTTATGGTTTGTGGTTTCAGTTTATGTATGCAGTCTATGACCTTTCAGCATCCTAAGACTCATATTGATATGGTAAATACTGTACAGACAAAGAGGGGGAGACACATCATGCTATCAATTTAGTCTGACTTTTCCTTGGCTGTACTCTTAAGTCTACATTACACTGGCAGATTTTCTGCCAGATGATCGCTAACGAGCATTTGTAGTAATGCTAATTTGAAATCATCTGGAAGTCTAATACTGCCACCGATTACCCATGAACGAGCAAACGCTTGTTCATCGGGCAATCATGATCTTTCAGCATGGAAGATCATGAATTGCTGGTGGCGGATCGAGCTGTCTAATGACGATCTGGCAAAGTCGGCAGGTAACTAGACAGCATAGGGATGAGAGATGGTATAACGATTGATCTTCCCCATTCTGTGGAGGAGAGAGCTGCATATAATAGCAGCAGTCTCCTCCGCTAGTGAGAAGACAATTGCTGGGAAGGAATGCTTCCTTCCTGATATTGCCTGCAGACTTGGGCTGTTTAATACAGCCTTTAACAACCGCCTTTAGCAACAGCCTTTAATTGTAAGAGTGATAGGGACAGAAAAGCTTGAGAACTTAATCTGATAATCACTGATTAATCTGATAAACTCTTGACCCAAGGATTGAATCTAAAACCTTGATATATCAGCCACTAGATTCAGGGCCGTCTTTAATATTGATTGGACCCTGGGTAAGAATTTACTTGGGTCCCCTAGATCCCGCCTTCCCACACCCTAGCATGCAATCACGCCCTCCACCACAACACACACACACAAAAAAAATCCACACACCTCGTAGAGTAGTAAACGTAATAATGATGAGTAGCCACTAGAGGTGTTCCTTGGCAGTAATGTAAATACTGCCTTTTTTCTGAAAAGGCAGTGTTTACATTAAAAGCTTGCAAAGACATGCTATAGACACCAGAACTACTACGTTTAGCTGTTGTGGTTCTGGTGATTATAGTGTCCCTTAATATAGAGGAAAAAAAGGAATCAGCACAAAAGTATCAAATAAAATGGCTGAATCATTATTCTAAAAATTAAAAAAGCACAACTTCTGACAAAAATATATAGTATTTTGCAATAACTTTTTTTTTTTACAATGTGCAGATAGTACTGTACTACTAACCCCTCCATCCACCCCTACATACAGGGTAATACAGCGCCACATACCTCTTACATCCAGTAATGTCTCTTTGATGTAGATGTTCTCTTTCCTCATCTTCTACTTTCAGACCTTCAGACCAGACCAGACCACCATTTTTCAGCCATTTCTCATCTCTGCAGTCTGACAAACAAAATCTTAGTTTACTACTTTTCCATCATCCTCCTATCTTCTGGACAAATCATCCTACCACCCCCAATACTGTGCCGCTGTGCTCCCCAATACTATACTGCAGAAACAGATAAACCCCCTGATAATAGTAGTACCATGCACATAGTGCCCTTCAATAATTATTGGCACACAGTGCCCTAAAAAATCTGCGCCCAGCAAATAGTGCCCCTGACACTAATAGTGTAACTATTACGTCCCCCCAAAAAAATTATAGTAAGCTGATACTGTGCCAAGGTGCCACCACAGTAATAGTGCTCCCAAAAGTCCCACCAATAGGAAGAATTCTCTGCTAGAGCACACATGGTAGTAATAGTGCTCCTACAGTGCCCCCAACATGTCCCCACTGTGCCCCAGAAGTAATAATGCTCCCATAGTGCCCATACTAGTAATCATGCTCCCCATAGACCCCCAGTAGTAATAAAGCCCATCATAATGCCCCCTAGTAGTAATAATTCTCCTTATAATGTGCCAGTGCAAAAAAATACTCCCTTTTATTTCCCAAGTTGAGCCAGGGTGCCCCCACAGTAATAGTGCTCCACAAAGTCCCATCTAATATTTCTCTGCCAGAGCACACTTGGTAGTAATAGTGCCTCCAACAGTACTAATGTCACCACTGTGCCCCAGAAGTAATAATGCTCCAATAGTGCCCAGTAAAGTAATACTTCCTGATATTACTTTTAAACCTTTGCCCCTCTAATTTAAAACTATGTCCTCTTGTAGCAGTTTTTCTTATTTTAAATATTCTCTCCTCTTTTACCTTGTTAATTCCCTTTATGTATTTAAAATTTCTATCATATCCCCTCTGTCTCGTCTTTCTTCCAAACTATACATGTTAAGGTCCTTTAATCTTTCCTAGTAAGTTTTATCCTGCAATCCATGTACTAGTTTAGTAGCTCTTCTCTGAACTCTCTCCAAAGTATCAATATCCTTCTGGACATATGGTCTCCAGTACTGAGCACATTACTCCAAATGAGGTCTCACTAGTGCTCTGTAGAGCGGCATGGGCACCTCCCTCTTTCTACTGGTAATGCCTCTCCCTATACACCCAAGCATTCTGCTAGCATTTCCTGCTGCTCTATGACATTGTCTGCCCACCTGAAAGTCTTCTGAAATAATGACCCCTAAATCCCTTTCCTCAGATACTGAGGTTAGGACTGTATCACTGATTTTATATTCTGCTCTTGAGTTTTTGCCAGACTTTTGACCATTCCTCTAGTTTTCCTAAATCCTTTTCCATTTGGTGTATCCCTCCAGCAACATTGACCCTGTTACAAATCTTTGTAGGGCAGAATATAGAATATATTATATTTGACACAGTCCTGACCTCAGTATCTGAGGAAAGGGATTTAGGAGTAATTATTTCAGAAGACTTAAAGGTGGGAAGACAATGTAATAGAGCAGCACGAAATGCCAGCAGAATGCTTGGATGTATAGGGAGAGGTATAAGCAGTAGAAAGAGTGAAGTGCTTATGCCGCTGTACAGAACACTGGTGAGACCTCACTTGGAGTATTGTGCGCAGTACTGGAGGCCATATCCCCAGAAGGATATAGATACTCTAGAGAGAGTTCAGAGAAGAGCTACTAAACTAGTACATGGATTGCAGGATAAAACTTACCAGGAAAGGTTAAAGGACCTTAATATGTATAGCTTGGAAGAAAGAAGAGACAGAGGGGATATAGAAACATAGAATGTGTCGGCAGATAAGAACCATTCGGCCCATCTAGTCTGCCCAATATACTGAATACTATGGATAGCCCCCGGCCCTATCTTATATGAAGGATGGCCTTATGCCTATCCCATGCATGCTTAAACCCCTTCACTGTATTTGCAGCTACCACTTCTGCAGGAAGGCTATTCCATGCATCCACTACTCTCTCAGTAAAGTAATACTTCCTTATATTACTGTTAAACCTTTGCCCCTCTAATTTAAAACTGTGTCCTCTTGTGGTAGTTTTTCTTCTTTTAAATATGCTCTCTTCCTTTACCGAGTTGATTCCCTTTATGTATTTAAAAGTTTCTATCATATCCCCTCTGTCTCTTCTTTCTTCCAAGCTATACATATTAAGGTCCTTTAACCTTTCCTGGTAAGTTTTATCCTGCAATCCATGTACTAGTTTAGTAGCTCTTCTCTGAACTCTCTCTAGAGTATCTATATCCTTCTGGAGATATGGCCTCCAGTACTGCGCACAATACTCCAAGTGAGGTCTCACCAGTGTTCTGTACAGCGGCATAAGCACTTCACTCTTTCTACTGCTTATACCTCTCCCTATACATCCAAGCATTCTGCTGGCATTTCGTGCTGCTCTATTACATTGTCTTCCCACCTTTAAGTCTTCTGAAATAATTACTCCTAAATCCCTTTCCTCAGATACTGAGGTCAGGACTGTGTCAAATATTCTATATTCTGCCCTTGGGTTTTTACGCCCCAGGTGCATTATCTTGCACTTATCCACATTAAATTTCAGTTTCCAGAGTTCTGACCATTCTTCTAGTTTTCCTAAATCCTTTTCCATTTGGCGTTTCCCTCCAGGAACATCAACCCTGTTACATATCTTTGTGTCATCAGCAAAAAGACAAACCTTACCAGCGAGGCCTTTTGCAATATCACTTATGAAGATATTAAACAAAATCGGTCCCAGTACAGATCCCTGTGGAACCCCACTGGTAACATTACCTTGTTTTGAATGTTCTCCATTGACTACAACCCTCTGTTGTCTGTCACTCAGCCACTGCCTAATCCACTCAACAATATGGGAGTCCATGCTCAATGACTGCAGTTTATTGATAAGTCTTCTATGTGGGACAGTGTCAAAAGCCTTACTAAAATCTAGATATGCGATGTCTACTGCACCTCCACCGTCTATTATTTTATTCACCCAGTCAAAAAAATCTATAAGATTTGTTTGACATGATCTCCCTGAAGTAAACCCATGTTGTTTTTCATCTTGCAATCCATGGGATTTTAGATGTTCCACAATCCTATCCTTTAATAGGGTTTCCATTAATTTGCCTACTATTGATGTCAGACTCACTGGTCTATAGTTGCTCGATTCCTCCCTACTACCTTTCTTGTGAATGGGCACGACATTTGCCAATTTCCAATCTTCCGGGACGACTCCTGTTACTAATGATTGGTTAAATAAATCTGTTAACGGTTTTGCCAGTTCACCACTAAGCTCTTTTAATAATTTTGGGTGTATCTCATCAGGCCCCTGTGACTTATCTGTCTTCACCTTAGACAGCAAACTTAGAACATCTTCCTCTGTAAAGATACATGCATCAAACGATTTAATAGTCATTCTTTCTAGTGGAGGTCCTTCTCCTTTTTCTTTTGTAAAAACTGAACAGAAGTATTCATTAAGGCAGTCGGCTAGCCCTTTATTCTCTTCTACATACCTTCCGTCCTTTGTTTTTAATTTAGTTATTCCTTGTTTTAATTTCCTTTTTTCATTTATATATCTGAAGAATGTCTTATCCCCTTTTTTCATAGACTGAGCTAGTTTTTCTTCTGCCTGCGCTTTAGAAGTTCTTATAACTTGCTTGGCCTCTCTCTGCCTAATCTTGTAGATTTCCTTATCTTCATTGCTCTGGGTTTTTTTATAATTACAAAATGCTAGCTTTTTATTTTTAATGATTTGGGCCACTTCTGCTGAGTACCACATTGGTCTCCTCCTTTTTTTGCTTTTACTGACAAGTCTAATGCAATTTTCTGTTGCCTTCAATAATGCACCTTTTAAGTAGTCCCATTTCTCCTGGACTCCATGTAATCCGTTCCAGTCTGATAAGGACTCATTTATGACTAATTTCATTTTTGAAAAGTCTGTTTTTCTAAAATCTAAAACTTTTGTTTTTGTGTGGTGGGACTCTTTCACAGTTCTTATATTAAACCACACTGACTGGTGATCACTAGATCCCAAGGTTTCGCCTACAATGACATCATATACCGAATCCCCGTTTGTGAATACCAAATCCAAAATGGCCTCCCTCCGGGTTGGCTCCTCAACCACTTGTTGTAGAGATAACCCCAGTAGGGAATTTAGAATATCTGTACTCCTGGTAGAACTTGCTATTTTGGTTTTCCAGTTTATATCTGGAAGATTGAAATCTCCCATAATGATAACTTCTCCTTTCATTGTCATTTTAGCTATTTCTTCAACTAGTAGATCATCTAGTTCTTTAACTTGACCAGGTGGTCTATATATCACACCTACACGAGTTACTGCATGGTTAGCAAACTGCAGCGTAACCCAAACTGACTCTATGTTGGCCTCACCAACTTGTATTAGGTTAGATTTAATGCTATCTTTCACATACAGGGCCACTCCTCCTCCTTTCTTGCCTTCTCTGTCTCTTCTGTATAAAGAGTACCCTGGTATGGTTATGTCCCAGTCATTTCTTTCATTAAACCATGTCTCCGTAACAGCCACTAAATCTACATTCTCAGATGCCATTATTGACCCAAGTTCATTGATTTTTTTACCTAAACTGCGAGCATTTGTAGACAGGACTCTGAGCTTATCATTTCTTAACCTCAGTGCTTCTGGCCTGTTCTGGCATTGTTTCGGGGGGCAATTGGACTCTTTTATTTTCACTCTTTTGCCCCCCCCTGATATGATAGAAACTTTTAAATACATAAAGGGAATCAACTCGGTAAAGGAAGAGAGCATATTTAAAAGAAGAAAAACTACCACAAGAGGACACAGTTTTAAATTAGAGGGGCAAAGGTTTAAAAGTAATATAAGGAAGTATTACTTTACTGAGAGAGTAGTGGATGCATGGAATAGCCTTCCTGCAGAAGTGGTAGCTGCAAATACAGTGAAGGGGTTTAAGCATGCATGGGATAGGCATAAGGCCATCCTTCATATAAGATAGGGCCGGGGGCAATCCATAGTATTCAGTATATTGGGCAGACTAGATGGGCCAAATGGTTCTTATCTGCCGACACATTCTATGTTTCTATGTTTCTATGTTTGTGTCATCAGCAAAAAGACACACCTTACCATCGAGGCCTTCTGCAATTTTGCTGATAAAGATATTAAACAATATGAGTCCCAGAACAGATCCCTAAGGTACCCCACTGGTAACAAGACCATGGTCTGAATATACTCCATTGACTACAACCCTCTGTTGTCTGTCCCTCAGCCACTGCCTAATCCATTCAACAATATGGGAGTCCAAGCACAAAGACTGCAATTTATTGATAAGCCTTCTATGTGGGACAGTATCAAAAGCCTTACTAAAGTCTAGATAAACGATGTCTACTGCACCTCCGCCATCTATTATTTTAGTCACCCAATCAAAAAAATCAATAAGATTAGTTTGACATGATCTCCCTGAAGTAAACCCATGCTGTTTTTCATCTTTCAATCCATGGGATTTTAGATGTTCCACAATCCTCTCCTTAAGTATGGTTTCCATTAATTTCCCCACTATTGATGTCAGGCTTACTGGCCTATAGTTGCCCGATTCCTCCCTACTACCTTTCTTGTGAATGGGCACAACACTTGCTAATTTCCAATCTTCTGGGACGACTCCTGTTACCAGTGATTGGTTAAATAAATCTGTTAATGGTTTTGCTAGTTCACCGCTAAGCTCTTTTAGTATCCCATCAGGCCCCTGTGACTTAGTTGTATTAATTTTAGACAGCTGACTTAGAACTTCTTCCTCTGTAAAGACACATGCATCAAAAGATTCATTAGTCTTCCTTCCTAACTGAGTTCCTTTTCCTTCATTTTCCTTTGTAAAAACTGAACAGAAGTATTCATTGAGGCAGTCAGCTAGTTCTTTATCTTCTTCCATATACCTTCCTTCTTTTGTTTTTAATTTGGTAATTCCTTGTTTTAGTTTCCTTTTTTCATTTATGTATCTGAAGAATGTCTTATCGCCTTTTTTCACTGACTAAACTAATTTCTCTTCTGCCTGTGCTTTAGAAGCTCTTATAACTTGTTTGGCCTCTCTCTGCCTAATCTTATAAATTTGCCTGTCATCCTCATTTTGTTTTATAATTACTAAATGCTATCTTTTTGTTTTTAATGATTTTGGCCACTTCTGCTGAGTACCACAGTGGTCTCTATCTTTTTTTGCTTTTACTGACAAGCCTAATGCAATTATCTGTTGCCTTCAATAGTGCCACTTTTAAGTAGTCCCATTTCTCCTGGACTCCATTAAAACTGTTCCAATCTGATAGGGACTTGTGTACCACTAATCTAATTTTTGAAAAGTCTGTTTTTCTAAAATCTTAAACTTTTGTTTTTGTGTGGTGTGACTCAGTCACTGTACTTATAGTAAACCACACTGACTGGTGATCACTAGTTCCCAAGATTTCCACTACAGTAATATCAGGGTGTTAAAAAAAACACTCCTTTAGGGCAAAATACTAAATTTGCGGCCTTGGCTGCATCTGTCATTGTTAAAAACAAGCTTGAAATACAGCAATAATTTTCGGAGTTTAAAAAAGCACCCCTTTTTGGCAATACCCTCCATCTGGGGCCTATGCAGGTTTTGTGTGCAATAAAAGCTTGCAGTGTGCAATAAAAGCTTAAAATACTGCAATAATTTTCTGGGTTTTAGAAAAACACCCTTTTTGGGCAAAATAATACATTTTACAGCCCTTGTTACATCTGTCAGTGTGAAATACAAGCGTTACATACTACTGTCATATTCTGTTATAAAAAAAACATCCATTTAGGGCAAAATACTGAATTTTGCAGCCTTTGCTGCATCTGTCAGTGTGAGATACACACGTTAGATACTGCTGTTCTATTCTGTTATTAAAAATACACCCATTTTGGGCCAAATACTAAATTTGCAGCCTTGGCTGCATCTGTCAGTGTGAGATACAAGCTTGAAATACAGCAATAATATTCTGGGTTTAAAAAAACACCCATTTTGGGCAAAATACATAATTTTGCAGCCTTTGCTGCATCTGTCAGCTTGAGATACAGGCATTAGATAGTGGTGTTCTATTCTGTTATTTAAAAAAAACACCCATTTTGGTCCAAATACTAAATTTGCGGCCTTGGCTGCATCTGTCAGTGTGAGATACAAGCTTGAAATACAGCAATAATATTCTGGGTTTAAAAAAACACCCATTTTGGGCAAAATACATAATTTTGCAGCCTTTGCTGCATCTGTCAGCTTGAGATACAGGCATTAGATAGTGGTGTTCTATTCTGTTATTTTAAAAAAACACCCATTTTGGTCCAAATACTAAATTTGCGGCCTTGGCTGCATCTGTCAGTGTGAGATACAAGCTTGAAATACAGCAATAATATTCTGGGTTTAAAAAGACACGAATTTTGGGCAATATACTGAATTTTGCAGCCTTTGCTGCAACTGTCAGTGTGAGATACACACATTAGATACTGGTGTTCTATTCTGTTATTAAAAAAAACATCCATTTTAGGCAACAACTAAATTTGCGGCCTTTGCTGCATCTGTCAGTGTGAGATACACGCGTTAGATACTGCTGTTCTATTCTGTTATTAAAAAAACACCCATTTTGGGCAAGATCCAAAATTTTGAGAAATATGAGGAGAGCATCAAATAAGGGACATGGCCCCGGTCGTGGTGCTGCTGGTGGAGCTCCTGTTGCAGGGAGAGGACGTGGTCGGGTGTGAGTAGGCGACAGAACCTTCAGCGGAATTTGGTCGGGCCTAATGCGGCTCTACGAATGGTGAGGCCAGAACAAGTACAGGCGATAGTAGATTGGGTTGCTGACAGTGCCTCCAGTTCCTTTACATTGTCTCCCACCCAGTCTCCTGCTGAAAGATCAGAGTTGGCACCTGCAGCCGATGTCCATCAGTCTTTCACTTCACCCCCTTGCAAATCAGCCAAGCAGTCTGAGCCCCAAGTCATGCAGCAGTCTCTTCTGCTTTTTGATGACTCTGCTAGCAGGGTTTCTCAGGGCCATCCACCTAGCCCTGCCCCAGAAGTGGAAGAGATTGAATGCACCGATGCCCAACCACTTATGTTTCAAGATGAGTACATGGGAGGACCACCGCAGCACGTCTCGGATAGTGTTTATGATGAATATTCGAATTTCAAATTTTTATCGCGAATATAGGTCATTCGAAAATTCGCAAATATTTAGAATATAGTGATATATATCCGTAATTTCGAATATTCGAGATTTTTTTATTGCTAATTTTCATAATGCTAATTTTTATCACAAATTTTTCAATTGCCGAGTAAAAACATGATTCCTCCCTGCTTCTTGCTTGTGGGCCAATGACTCATTGGCCCACAAGCAAAAAGCAGGGAGGAATCATGACTTTAAATGGGAAAAATTATGAATATTCTAAAAAACTAATATATAGCACTATATCGAATTTATTTGTTTTTTCGAATATTCGTAATATTCTAAAACAAGAATATATAGCAATATAGCGAATATTCGAAAAAAAAACGAATGTAGAGCAATTTAGTTAATATAGTGCTATAATCTTCTTTGTCTAATAGTTGTAATTTTTTTCTCATCTGAAGTTCAGATTGGAAAAAAATTACAACTATTAAAAAAAAAAGATTATAGCACTATATTAGCTAAATTGCTCTACATTCGTTTTTTTTCTAATATTGGCTGTATTGCTATAAATTCTTGTTTTAGAATATTACGAATATTCGAAAAAACAAATATATTCGATATAGTGCTATGACTCATTGGCCCACAAGCAAGAAGCAGCGAGGAATCATGTTTTTGCTCTGCAATTGAAAAAATTGCAATAAAAATTTGCATTATGAAAATTTGCATATTACGCGATCATTACCTTGTCAATTTTTAGAGTAAAAAAAATCATGGAATATAACGAATATTCGAATTTGCGAATATTTGCCGAATATTCTACAAAATATTTGCGAAATATCACGAATTCGAATATGACTACTGCCGCTCATCACTAGTCTCGTATGATGATGAAACACAGGTGCCAACTGCTGTGGCTTTCGAAAGTGTGCAGACCGACAAGGAGGGCACAGGTGAAAACTGGGTGGAAGATGATGTGGAGGACGATGAGGTCCTCGACCCCACATGGAATCAAGGTCATGCGAGTGACCTGTTTAGTTCGGAGGAAGAGGCGGTTGTCGCACAGAGCCACCAGCACAGCAGAAGAGGGAGCAGGGTGCAAAAGCGGAGCGGCCGTCCTCTAGACAGTACACCTGCTACTGCCCACCGCAGCAAGGGACCGAGCACACCAAAGCCAGCTCCAAGGAGTTCCCTGGTGTGGCAATTCTTCAGACAATGTGCTGACGATAAGACACGAGTGGTTTGCACGCTGTGCAATCAGAGCCTGAAGCGAGGCATAACGTTCTCAACCTTAGCACAATCTGCATGACCAGGCATCTAAGTGCAAAGCACGAGCTGCAGTGGAGTAGACACCTCAAAAACCAAGAAAGGTCTCTGGCTCCTCCTGCTTCCTCTTCATCCACCTCTGGAGTGACAGTGCCACCTGCCACGCCGCAAACAGAGGATCTGCCAGCAACACTACCACCTGGGTCACCAAGCATCTCCACAATGTCCCAACGGAAGCGTTCAGCTCTCCATCTCCCAAACACTGGAAAGGAAGATGAAGTACCCCCCTACCCACCCGCGATCCCTGGCCCTGAATGCCAGCATTTCAAAATTACTGGCCTTTGAAATGCTGTCATTCCGTCTGGTGGAGACGGAGAGTTTTAAAAGCCTTATGGTGGTGGCTGTCCCACAGTACGTCGTGCCCAGCCGCCACTTCTTTTCCAGCCGTGCCATCCCTTCCCTGCACAACCGAGTGGGGGACAAAATCAGGTGTGCACTGCGCAACGCCATCTGTGGCAAGGTCCACCTAACTACGTATATGTGGACCAGTAGCAGGCGAACTGTTTTGGCGACGGCTGCTCTGCTTTTGCACCCTGCTCCCGCTTTTGCTACGCTGTTGGCTTGGTCTCACAACTGCCTCTTCCTCCGAACTCTGAAAGTCAGTGGCATGACCTTCATTCCATGTGGGGTCTAGGACCTCATCGTCCCCTGCATCGTCTTTTAGATCACTTTTTTTCTGGGGTGATCGGCGGCCATTTTGTGACTTGTGGTGCGCCAGCACGAGCTATCACCAAGGGTATTTAACCATCGATAGTGTGGTTATTTTGTGCTATATCCTACATCAGCTGCAGGCTGAGCCTGTGTCACCGAAGTGCATTTAACCATCAACAGTCTGGTTATTTTTTGGCCATATACTACATCAGCTGCAGGCTGAGCCTGTTTCACCCAAGTGCATTTAACCATCAACAGTCTGATTATTTTTTGGCCATATACTACATCAGCTGCAGGCTGAGCCTGTGTCACCGAAGTGCATTTAACCATCAACAGTCTGGTTATTTTTTGGCCGTATATTACATCAGGGGCAAGTTGAGCCTGTCACCCAGCGCCTAAAAAATAGACCTGACATTTCTATTCAACCAAATCTGCACAGTTTTAGCTGGTCAAGTTATTTGTAGTGACCGTCAAAGCAGACTTTTTGTTCTGGGTTGAAAAAGCATTCCCAAATTTGCCATTCTCAAAATAACTAGTTTGTGGTATTTCAGGCCTACTTGAAATCTATCCCAAAAAGAAAATCTTACATTGAAGTTATTGATAGTATCATTCAGAAAAACCTAAGACAAACGCTAGCGTGCTGATAGAAGTGTCATTCTGTGATTAAACCTATAACTGTCACACAGCGCAAAAAAAAACAGGTCTCACATCTCTATTTAACCAAATCTGTACTGTTTTAGCTGGTCAAGTTATTTGTAGTGACCGTAAAAGCACACTTTTTTTTCTGGGTTGAAAAACCATTCCCAAATTTGCCATTCTCAAAATAACTAGTTTCTGGTATTTGAGGCCTACTTGAAATCTATCCCAAAAAGAATATCTTACATTGAAGCTAGTGATAGTGTCATTCAGAAAAACCTAAGACACACGCTAGCATGCTGATAGAAATCTGATTCTGTGATTAAACCTATACCTGTCACACAGCGCAAAAAAAAAAACAGGCCTCACATCTCTATTTAACCAAATCTGTACTGTTTTAGCTGGTCAAGTTATTTGTAGTGACCGTAAAAGCACACTTTTTTTTCTGGGTTGAAAAACCATTCCCAAATTTGCCATTCTCAAAATAACTAGTTTCTGGTATTTGAGGCCTACTTGAAATCTATCCCAAAAAGAATATCTTACATTAAAGCTAGTGATAGTGTCATTCAGAAAAACCTAAGACAAACGCTAGCGTGCTGATAGAAGTGTCATTCTGTGATTAAACCTATAACTGTCACACAGCGCAAAAAAAAACAGGTCTCACATCTCTATTTAATCAAATCTGTACTGTTTTAGCTGGTCAAGTTATTTGTAGTGACCGTAAAAGCACACTTTTTTTTCTGGGTTGAAAAACCATTCCCAAATTTGCCATTCTCAAAATAACTAGTTTCTGGTATTTGAGGCCTACTTGAAATCTATCCCAAAAAGAATATCTTACATTGAAGCTAGTGATAGTGTCATTCAGAAAAACCTAAGACACACGCTAGCATGCTGATAGAAATCTGATTCTGTGATTAAACCTATACCTGTCACACAGCGCAAAAAAAAAAACAGGCCTCACATCTCTATTTAACCAAATCTGTACTGTTTTAGCTGGTCAAGTTATTTGTAGTGACCGTAAAAGCACACTTTTTTTTCTGGGTTGAAAAACCATTCCCAAATTTGCCATTCTCAAAATAACTAGTTTCTGGTATTTGAGGCCTACTTGAAATCTATCCCAAAAAGAATATCTTACATTGAAGCTAGTGATAGTGTCATTCAGAAAAACCTAAGACAAACGCTAGCGTGCTGATAGAAGTGTCATTCTGTGATTAAACCTATAACTGTCACACAGCGCAAAAAAAAACAGGTCTCACATTTCTATTTAACCAAATCTGTACTGTTTTAGCTGGTCAAGTTATTTGTAGTGACCGTAAAAGCACACATTTTTTTCTGGGTTGAAAAACCATTCCCAAATTTGCTATTCTCAAAATAACTAGTTTCTGGTATTTGAGGCCTACTTGAAATCTATCCCAAAAAGAATATCTTACATTGAAGCTAGTGATAGTGTCATTCAGAAAAACCTAAGACACACGCTAGCATGCTGATAGAAATCTGATTCTGTGATTAAACCTATACCTGTCACACAGCGCAAAAAAAAAACAGGCCTCACATCTCTATTTAACCAAATCTGTACTGTTTTAGCTGGTCAAGTTATTTGTAGTGACCGTAAAAGCACACTTTTTTTTCTGGGTTGAAAAACCATTCCCAAATTTGCCATTCTCAAAATATCTAGTTTCTGGTATTTGAGGCCTACTTGAAATCTATCCCAAAAAGAATATCTTACATTGAAGCTAGTGATAGTGTCATTCAGAAAAACCTAAGACAAACGCTAGCGTGCTGATAGAAGTGTCATTCTGTGATTAAACCTATAACTGTCACACAGCGCAAAAAAAAAACAGGTCTCACATCTCTATTTAACCAAATCTGTACTGTTTTAGCTGGTCAAGTTATTTGTAGTGACCGTAAAAGCACACTTTTTTTTCTGGGTTGAAAAACCATTCCCAAATTTGCCATTCTCAAAATAACTAGTTTCTGGTATTTGAGGCCTACTTGAAATCTATCCCAAAAAGAATATCTTACATTGAAGCTAGTGATAGTGTCATTCAGAAAAACCTAAGACACACGCTAGCATGCTGATAGAAATCTGATTATGTGATTAAACCTATACCTGTCACCCAGCGCAAAAAAAAAAACAGGCCTCACATCTCTATTTAACCAAATCTGTACTGTTTTAGCTGGTCAAGTTATTTGTAGTGACCGTAAAAGCACACTTTTTTTTCTGGGTTGAAAAACCATTCCCAAATTTGCCATTCTCAAAATAACTAGTTTCTGGTATTTGAGGCCTACTTGAAATCTATCCCAAAAAGAATATCTTACATTGAAGCTAGTGATAGTGTCATTCAGAAAAACCTAAGACACACGCTAGCATGCTGATAGAAATCTGATTCTGTGATTAAACCTATACCTGTCACACAGCGCAAAAAAAAACCAGGCCTCACATCTCTATTTAACCAAATCTGTACTGTTTTAGCTGGTCAAGTTATTTGTAGTGACCGTAAAAGCACACTTTTTTTTTCTGGGTTGAAAAACCATTCCCAAATTTGCCATTCTCAAAATAACTAGTTTCTGGAATTTGAGGCCTACTTGAAATCTATCGCAAAAAGAATATCTTACATTGAAGCTAGTGATAGTGTCATTCAGAAAAACCTAAGACAAACGCTAGCGTGCTGATAGAAGTGTCATTCTGTGATTAAACCTATAACTGTCACACAGCGCAAAAAAAAACAGGTCTCACATCTCTATTTAACCAAATCTGTACTGTTTTAGCTGGTCAAGTTATTTGTAGTGACCGTAAAAGCACACTTTTTTTTCTGGGTTGAAAAACCATTCCCAAATTTGCCATTCTCAAAATAACTAGTTTCTGGTATTTGAGGCCTACTTGAAATCTATCCCAAAAAGAATATCTTACATTGAAGCTAGTGATAGTGTCATTCAGAAAAACCTAAGACACATGCTAGCGTGCTGATAGAAATCTGATTCTGTGATTAAACCTATACCTGTCACACAGCGCAAAAAAAAACAGGCCTCACATCTCTATTTAACCAAATCTGTACTGTTTTAGCTGGTCAAGTTATTTGTAGTGACCGTAAAAGCACACTTTTTTTTCTGGGTTGAAAAACCATTCCCAAATTTGCCATTCTCAAAATAACTAGTTTCTGGTATTTGAGGCCTACTTGAAATCTATCCCAAAAAGAATATCTTACATTGAAGCTAGTGATAGTGTCATTCAGAAAAACCTAAGACACACGCTAGCATGCTGATAGAAATCTGATTCTGTGATTAAACCTATAACTGTCACACAGCGCAAAAAAAAAACAGGCCTCACATCTCTATTTAACCAAATCTGTACTGTTTTAGCTGGTCAAGTTATTTGTAGTGACCGTAAAAGCACACTTTTTTTTCTGGGTTGAAAAACCATTCCCAAATTTGCCATTCTCAAAATATCTAGTTTCTGGTATTTGAGGCCTACTTGAAATCTATCCCAAAAAGAATATCTTACATTGAAGCTAGTGATAGTGTCATTCAGAAAAACCTAAGACAAACGCTAGCGTGCTGATAGAAGTGTCATTCTGTGATTAAACCTATAACTGTCACACAGCGCAAAAAAAAAAACAGGCCTCACATCTCTATTTAACCAAATCTGTACTGTTTTAGCTGGTCAAGTTATTTGTAGTGACCGTAAAAGCACACTTTTTTTTCTGGGTTGAAAAACCAATACCAAATTTGCCATTCTCAAAATAACTAGTTTCTGGTATTTGAGGCCTACTTGAAATCTATCCCAAAAAGAATATCTTACATTGAAGCTAGTGATAGTGTCATTCAGAAAAACCTAAGACACACGCTAGCATGCTGATAGAAATCTGATTCTGTGATTAAACCTATACCTGTCACACAGCGCAAAAAAAAAACAGGCCTCACATCTCTATTTAACCAAATCTGTACTGTTTTAGCTGGTCAAGTTATTTGTAGTGACCGTAAAAGCACACTTTTTTTTCTGGGTTGAAAAACCATTCCCAAATTTGCCATTCTCAAAATAACTAGTTTCTGGTATTTGAGGCCTACTTGAAATCTATCCCAAAAAGAATATCTTACATTGAAGCTAGTGATAGTGTCATTCAGAAAAACCTAAGACACATGCTAGCGTGCTGATAGAAATCTGATTCTGTGATTAAACCTATAACTGTCACACAGCGCAAAAAAAAAACAGGCCTCACATCTCTATTTAACCAAATCTGTACTGTTTTAGCTGGTCAAGTTATTTGTAGTGACCGTAAAAGCACACTTTTTTTTCTAGGTTGAAAAACCATTCCCAAATTTGCCATTCTCAAAATATCTAGTTTCTGGTATTTGAGGCCTACTTGAAATCTATCCCAAAAAGAATATCTTACATTGAAGCTAGTGATAGTGTCATTCAGAAAAACCTAAGACAAACGCTAGCGTGCTGATAGAAGTGTCATTCTGTGATTAAACCTATAACTGTCACACAGCGCAAAAAAAAAAACAGGCCTCACATCTCTATTTAACCAAATCTGTACTGTTTTAGCTGGTCAAGTTATTTGTAGTGACCGTAAAAGCACACTTTTTTTTCTGGGTTGAAAAACCAATACCAAATTTGCCATTCTCAAAATAACTAGTTTCTGGTATTTGAGGCCTACTTGAAATCTATCCCAAAAAGAATATCTTACATTGAAGCTAGTGATAGTGTCATTCAGAAAAACCTAAGACACACGCTAGCATGCTGATAGAAATCTGATTCTGTGATTAAACCTATACCTGTCACACAGCGCAAAAAAAAAACAGGCCTCACATCTCTATTTAACCAAATCTGTACTGTTTTAGCTGGTCAAGTTATTTGTAGTGACCGTAAAAGCACACTTTTTTTTCTGGGTTGAAAAACCATTCCCAAATTTGCCATTCTCAAAATAACTAGTTTCTGGTATTTGAGGCCTACTTGAAATCTATCCCAAAAAGAATATCTTACATTGAAGCTAGTGATAGTGTCATTCAGAAAAACCTAAGACACATGCTAGCGTGCTGATAGAAATCTGATTCTGTGATTAAACCTATACCTGTCACACAGCGCAAAAAAAAACAGGCCTCACATCTCTATTTAACCAAATCTGTACTGTTTTAGCTGGTCAAGTTATTTGTAGTGACCGTAAAAGCACACTTTTTTTTCTGGGTTGAAAAACCATTCCCAAATTTGCCATTCTCAAAATAACTAGTTTCTGGTATTTGAGGCCTACTTGAAATCTATCCCAAAAAGAATATCTTACATTGAAGCTAGTGATAGTGTCATTCAGAAAAACCTAAGACACACGCTAGCGTGCTGATAGAAATCTGATTCTGTGATTAAACCTATACCTGTCACACAGCGCAAAAAAAAAACAAGCCTCACATCTCTATTTAACCAAATCTGTACTGTTTTAGCTGGTCAAGTTATTTGTAGTGACCGTAAAAGCACACTTTTTTTTCTGGGTTGAAAAACCAATACCAAATTTGCCATTCTCAAAATAACTAGTTTCTGGTATTTGAGGCCTACTTGAAATCTATCCCAAAAAGAATATCTTACATTGAAGCTAGTGATAGTGTCATTCAGAAAAACCTAAGACACACGCTAGCATGCTGATAGAAATCTGATTCTGTGATTAAACCTATACCTGTCACACAGCGCAAAAAAAAAACAGGCCTCACATCTCTATTTAACCAAATCTGTACTGTTTTAGCTGGTCAAGTTATTTGTAGTGACCGTAAAAGCACACTTTTTTTTCTGGGTTGAAAAACCATTCCCAAATTTGCCATTCTCAAAATAACTAGTTTCTGGTATTTGAGGCCTACTTGAAATCTATCCCAAAAAGAATATCTTACATTGAAGCTAGTGATAGTGTCATTCAGAAAAACCTAAGACACATGCTAGCGTGCTGATAGAAATCTGATTCTGTGATTAAACCTATACCTGTCACACAGCGCAAAAAAAAACAGGCCTCACATCTCTATTTAACCAAATCTGTACTGTTTTAGCTGGTCAAGTTATTTGTAGTGACCGTAAAAGCACACTTTTTTTTCTGGGTTGAAAAACCATTCCCAAATTTGCCATTCTCAAAATAACTAGTTTCTGGTATTTGAGGCCTACTTGAAATCTATCCCAAAAAGAATATCTTACATTAAAGCTAGTGATAGTGTCATTCAGAAAAACCTAAGACACACGCTAGCGTGCTGATAGAAATCTGATTCTGTGATTAAACCTATACCTGTCACACAGCGCAAAAAAAAACAGGCCTCACATCTCTATTTATCCAAATCTGTACTGTTTTAGCTGGTCAAGTTATTTGTAGTGACTGTAAAAGCACACTTTTTTTTCTGGGTTGAAAAACCATTCCCAAATTTGCCATTCTCAAAATTGTGGTGAACGGGAACAATGAGGAAAACATCTAATAAGGGACGTGGACGTGGACATGGTCGTGGTGGTGTTAGTGGACCCTCTGGTGCTGGGAGAGGACTTGGCCGTTCTGCCACAGCCACACGTCCTAGTGAACCAACTACCTCAGGTCCCAGTAGCCAGCAGAATTTACAGCGATATTTGGTGGGGCCCAATGCCGTTCTAAGGACGGTAAGGCCTGAGCAGGTGCAGGCATTAGTCAATTGGGTGGCCGACAGTGGATCCAGCACGTTCACATTATCTCCCACCCAGTCTTCTGCAGAAAGCGCACAGATGGCGCATGAAAACAAAGCCCATCGGTCTGTCACATCACCCCCATGCATATCAGGGAAACTGTCTGAGCCTCAAGTTATGCAGCAGTCTCTTATGCTGTTTGAAGACTCTGCTGCCAGGGTTTCCCAAGGGCATCCACCTAGCCCTTCCCCAGGGGTGGAAGAGATAGAATGCACTAACGCACAACCACTTATTTTTCCTGATGATGAGGACATGGGAATACCACCTCAGCACGTCTCTGATGATGACGAAACACAGGTGCCAACTGCTGCGTCTTTCTGCAGTGTGCAGACTGAACAGGAGGTCAGGGATCAAGACTGGGTGGAAGACGATGCAGGGGACGATGAGGTCCTAGACCCCACATGGAATGAAGGTCGTGCCACTGACTTTCACAGTTCGGAGGAAGAGGCAGTGGTTAGACCGAGCCAACAGCGTAGCAAAAGAGGGAGCAGTGGGAAAAATCAGAACACCCGCCGCCAAGAGACTCCGCCTGCTACTGACCGCCGCCATCTGGGACCGAGCACCCCAAAGGCAGCTTCAAGGAGTTCCCCGGCATGGCACTTCTTCAAACAATGTGCTCACGACAAGACCCGAGTGGTTTGCACGCTGTGCCATCAGAGCCTGAAGCGAGGCATTAACGTTCTGAACCTTAGCACAACCTGCATGACCAGGCACCTGCATGCAAAGCATGAACTGCAGTGGAGTAAGCACCTTAAAAACAAAGAAGTCACTCAGGCTCCCCCTGCTACCTCTTCTGCTGCTGCTGCCTCGGCCTCTTCTGCTGCTGCCTCCGCCTCGGCCTCTTCCTCCATCTCTGGAGGAAGGTTGGCACCTGCCGCCCAGCAAACATGGGATGTACCACCAACACCACCACCTGCGTCACCAAGCATCTCAACCATGTCACACGGCAGCGTTCAGCTCTCCATCTCACAAACATTTGAGAGAAAGCTTAAATTCCCACCTAGCCACCCTCGATCCCTGGCCCTGAATGCCAGCATTTCTAAACTACTGGCCTATGAAATGCTGTCATTTAGGCTGGTGGACACACACAGCTTCAAACAGCTCATGTCACTTGCTGTCCCACAGTATGTTGTTCCCAGCCGCCACTACTTCTCCAAGAGAGCCGTGCCTTCCCTGCACAAACAAGTGTCCAATAAAATCAAGTGTGCACTGCGCAACGCCATCTGTGGCAAGGTCCACCTAACCACAGATACGTGGACCAGTAAGCACGGCCAGGGACGCTATATCTCCCTAACTGCACACTGGGTAAATGTAGTGGCGGCTGGGCCCCAGGCGGAGAGCTGTTTGGCGCACGTCCTTCCGCCGCCAAGGATCGCAGGGCAACATTCTTTGCCTCCTGTCTCCTCCTTCTCCTACTCAGCTTCCTCCTCCTCTTCTTCCACCTGCTCATCCAGTCAGCCACACACCTTCACCACCAACTTCAGCACAGCACGGGGTAAACGTCAGCAGGCCATTCTGAAACTCATATGTTTGGGGGACAGGCCCCACACCGCACAGGAGTTGTGGCGGGGTATAGAACAACAGACCGACGAGTGGTTGCTGCCGGTGAGCCTCAAGCCCGGCCTGGTGGTGTGCGATAATGGCGAAATCTCGTTGCAGCTCTGGGACTAGCCGGTTTGACGCACATCCCTTGCCTGGCGCATGTGCTGAATTTGGTGGTGCAGAAGTTCATTCGCAACTACCCCGACATGTCAGAGCTGCTGCATAAAGTGCTGGCCGTCTGTTCGCGCTTCCGGCGTTCACACCCTGCCGCTGCTCGCCTGTCTGCGCTACAGCATAACTTCGGCCTTCCCGCTCACCGCCTCATATGCGACGTACCCACCAGGTGGAACTCCACCTTGCATATGCTGGACAGACTGTGCGAGCAGCAGCAGGCCATAGTGGAGTTTCAGCTGCAGCACGCACGGGTCAGTCGCACTGCGGATCAGACACACTTCACCACCAATGACTGGGCCTCCATGCGAGACCTGTGTGCCCTGTTGCGCTGTTTCGAGTACTCCACCAACATGGCCAGTGGCGATGACGCCGTTATCAGCGTTACAATACCACTTCTATGTCTCCTTGAGAAAACACTTAGGGCGATGATGGAAGAGGAGGTGGCCCAGGAGGAAGAGGAGGAAGAGGGGTCATTTTTAGCACTTTCAGGCCAGTCTCTTCAAAGTGACTCAGAGGGAGGTTTTTTGCAACACCAGAGGCCAGGTACAAATGTGGCCAGACAGGGCCCACTACTGGAGGACGAGGAGGACGAGGATGAGGAGGAGGTGGAGGAGGATGAGGATGAAGCATGTTCACAGCGGGGTGGCACCCAAAGCAGCTCGGGCCCATCACTGGTGCGTGGCTGGGGGGAAACACAGGACGATGACGATACGCCTCCCACAGAGGACAGCTTGTCCTTACCTCTGGGCAGCCTGGCACACATGAGCGACTACATGCTGCAGTGCCTGCGCAACGACAGCAGAGTTGCCCACATTTTAACGTGTGCGGAATACTGGGTTGCCACCCTGCTGGATCCCCGGTACAAAGACAATGTGCCCACCTTACTTCCTACACTGGAGCGTGATAGGAAGATGCGCGAGTACAAGCGCACGTTGGTAGACGCGCTACTGAGAGCATTCCCAAATGTCACAGGGGAACCAGTGGAAGCCCAAGGCGAAGGCAGAGGAGGAGCAAGAGGTCGCCAAAGCAGCTGTGTCACGGCCAGCTCCTCTGAGGGCAGGGTTAGCATGGCAGAGATGTGGAAAAGTTTTGTCACCACGCCACAGCTAACTGCACCACCACCTGATACGGAACGTGTTAGCAGGAGCCAACATTTCACTAACATGGTGGAACAGTACCTGTGCACACCCCTCCACGTACTGACTGATGGTTCGGCCCCATTCAACTTCTGGGTCTCCAAATTGTCCACGTGGCCAGAGCTAGCCTTTTATGCCTTGGAGGTGCTGGCCTGCCCGGCGGCCAGCGTTTTGTCTGAACGTGTATTCAGCACAGCAGGGGGCGTCATTACAGACAAACGCAGCCGCCTGTCTACAGCCAATGTGGACAAGCTGACGTTCATAAAAATGAACCAGGCATGGATCCCACAGGACCTGTCCATCCCTTGTGCAGATTAGATATTAACTACCTCCCCTTAACAATATATTATTCTACTCCAGGGCACTTCCTCATTCAATACTATTTTTAATTTCATTTTGCCATTATATTGCGGGGCAACCCAAAGTTGAATGAACCTCTCCTCTGTCTGGGTGCCGGGGCCTAAATGTGTGACAGTGGCCTGTTCCAGTGGTGGGTGACGTGAAGCCTGATTCTCTGCTATGACATGAAGACTTATTCTGTGCTGACATGAAGCCAGATTCTCTGTTACGCGACCTCTCTCCTCTGCCTGGGTGCCTGGGCCTAAATATGTGACAGTGGCCTGTTCCAGTGGTGGGTGACGTGAAGCCTGATTCTCTGCTATGACATGAAGACAGATTCTGCGCTGACATAAGGCCAGATTCTCTGTTACGGGACCGCTCTCCTCTGTCTGGTATTTGAGGCCTACTTGAAATCTATCCCAAAAAGAATATCTTACATTGAAGCTAGTGATAGTGTCATTCAGAAAAACCTAAGACACACGCTAGCGTGCTGATAGAAATCTGATTCTGTGATTAAACCTATACCTGTCACACAGCGCAAAAAAAAACAGGCCTCACGTCTCTATTTAACCAAATCTGTACTGTTTTAGCTGGTCAAGTTATTTGTAGTGACCGTAAAAGCACACTTTTTTTTCTGGGTTGAAAAAACATTCCCAAATTTGCCATTCTCAAAATAACTAGTTTCTGGTATTTGAGGCCTACTTGAAATCTATCCCAAAAAGAATATCTTACATTGAAGCTAGTGATAGTGTCATTCAGAAAAACCTAAGACACACGCTAGCGTGCTGATAGAAATCTGATTCTGTGATTAAACCTATACCTGTCACACAGCGCAAAAAAAAACAGGCCTCACATCTCTATTTAACCAAATCTGTACTGTTTTAGCTGGTCAAGTTATTTGTAGTGACCGTAAAAGCACACTTTTTTTTCTGGGTTGAAAAACCATTCCCAAATTTGCCATTCTCAAAATAACTAGTTTCTGGTATTTGAGGCCTACTTGAAATCTATCCCAAAAAGAATATCTTACATTGAAGCTAGTAATAGTGTTATTCAGAAAAACCTAAGACACACGCTAGCGTGCTGATAGAAATCTGATTCTGTGATTAAACCTATACCTGTCACACAGCGCAAAAAAAAACAGGCCTCACATCTCTATTTAACCAAATCTGTACTGTTTTAGCTGGTCAAGTTATTTGTAGTGACTGTAAAAGCACACTTTTTTTTCTGGGTTGAAAAACCATTCCCAAATTTGCCATTCTCAAAATTGGGGTGAACGGGAACAATGAGGAAAACATCTAATAAGGGACGTGGACGTGGACATGGTCGTGGTGGTGTTAGTGGACCCTCTGGTGCTGGGAGAGGACTTGGCCGTTCTGCCACAGCCACACGTCCTAGTGAACCAACTACCTCAGGTCCCAGTAGCCAGCAGAATTTACAGCGATATTTGGTGGGGCCCAATGCCGTTCTAAGGACGGTAAGGCCTGAGCAGGTGCAGGCATTAGTCAATTGGGTGGCCGACAGTGGATCCAGCACGTTCACATTATCTCCCACCCAGTCTTCTGCAGAAAGCGCACAGATGGCGCATGAAAACAAAGCCCATCGGTCTGTCACATCACCCCCATGCATATCAGGGAAACTGTCTGAGCCTCAAGTTATGCAGCAGTCTCTTATGCTGTTTGAAGACTCTGCTGCCAGGGTTTCCCAAGGGCATCCACCTAGCCCTTCCCCAGGGGTGGAAGAGATAGAATGCACTAACGCACAACCACTTATTTTTCCTGATGATGAGGACATGGGAATACCACCTCAGCACGTCTCTGATGATGACGAAACACAGGTGCCAACTGCTGCGTCTTTCTGCAGTGTGCAGACTGAACAGGAGGTCAGGGATCAAGACTGGGTGGAAGACGATGCAGGGGACGATGAGGTCCTAGACCCCACATGGAATGAAGGTCGTGCCACTGACTTTCACAGTTCGGAGGAAGAGGCAGTGGTGAGACCGAGCCAACAGCGTAGCAAAAGAGGGAGCAGTGGGCAAAATCAGAACACCCGCCGCCAAGAGACTCCGCCTGCTACTGACCGCCGCCATCTGGGACCGAGCACCCCAAAGGCAGCTTCAAGGAGTTCCCCGGCATGGCACTTCTTCTAACAATGTGCTGACGACAAGACCCGAGTGGTTTGCACGCTGTGCCATCAGAGCCTGAAGCGAGGCATTAACGTTCTGAACCTTAGCACAACCTGCATGACCAGGCACCTGCATGCAAAGCATGAACTGCAGTGGAGTAAGCACCTTAAAAACAAAGAAGTCACTCAGGCTCCCCCTGCTACCTCTTCTGCTGCTGCTGCCTCGGCCTCTTCTGCTGCTGCCTCCGCCTCGGCCTCTTCCTCCGCCTCTGGAGGAACGTTGGCACCTGCCGCCCAGCAAACATGGGATGTACTACCAACACCACCACCTGCGTCACCAAGCATCTCAACCATGTCACACGGCAGCGTTCAGCTCTCCATCTCACAAACATTTGAGAGAAAGCGTAAATTCCCACCTAGCCACCCTCGATCCCTGGCCCTGAATGCCAGCATTTCTAAACTACTGGCCTATGAAATGCTGTCATTTAGGCTGGTGGACACACACAGCTTCAAACAGCTCATGTCACTTGCTGTCCCACAGTATGTTGTTCCCAGCCGCCACTACTTCTCCAAGAGAGCCGTGCCTTCCCTGCACAAACAAGTGTCCGATAAAATCAAGTGTGCACTGCGCAACGCCATCTGTGGCAAGGTCCACCTAACCACAGATACGTGGACCAGTAAGCACGGCCAGGGACGCTATATCTCCCTAACTGCACACTGGGTAAATGTAGTGGCGGCTGGGCCCCAGGCGGAGAGCTGTTTGGCGCACGTCCTTCCGCCGCCAAGGATCACAGGGCAACATTCTTTGCCTCCTGTCTCCTCCTTCTCCTACTCAGCTTCCTCCTCCTCTTCTTCCACCTGCTCATCCAGTCAGCCACACACCTTCACCACCAACTTCAGCACAGCACGGGGTAAACGTCAGCAGGCCATTCTGAAACTCATATGTTTGGGGGACAGGCCCCACACCGCACAGGAGTTGTGGCGGGGTATAGAACAACAGACCGACGAGTGGTTGCTGCCGGTGAGCCTCAAGCCCGGCCTGGTGGTGTGCGATAATGGCGAAATCTCGTTGCAGCTCTGGGACTAGCGGGTTTGACGCACATCCCTTGCCTGGCGCATGTGCTGAATTTGGTGGTGCAGAAGTTCATTCGCAACTACCCCGACATGTCAGAGCTGCTGCATAAAGTGCTGGCCGTCTGTTCGCGCTTCCGGCGTTCACACCCTGCCGCTGCTCGCCTGTCTGCGCTACAGCGTAACTTCGGCCTTCCCGCTCACCGCCTCATATGCGACGTACCCACCAGGTGGAACTCCACCTTGCATATGCTGGACAGACTGTGCAAGCAGCAGCAGGCCATAGTGGAGTTTCAGCTGCAGCACGCACGGGTCAGTTGCACTGCGGATCAGACACACTTCACCACCAATGACTGGGCCTCCATGCGAGACCTGTGTGCCCTGTTGCGCTGTTTCGAGTACTCCACCAACATGGCCAGTGGCGATGACGTCGTTATCAGCGTTACAATACCACTTCTATGTCTCCTTGAGAAAACACTTAGGGCGATGATGGAAGAGGAGGTGGCCCAGGAGGAAGAGGAGGAAGAGGGGTCATTTTTAGCACTTTCAGGCCAGTCTCTTCAAAGTGACTCAGAGGGAGGTTTTTTGCAACACCAGAGGCCAGGTACAAATGTGGCCAGACAGGGCCCACTACTGGAGGACGAGGAGGACGAGGATGAGGAGGAGGTGGAGGAGGATGAGGATGAAGCATGTTCACAGCTGGGTGGCACCCAAAGCAGCTCGGGCCCATCACTGGTGCATGGCTGGGGGGAAACACAGGACGATGACGATACGCCTCCCACAGAGGACAGCTTGTCCTTACCTCTGGGCAGCCTGGCACACATGAGCGACTACATGCTGCAGTGCCTGCGCAACGACAGCAGAGTTGCCCACATTTTAACGTGTGCGGAATACTGGGTTGCCACCCTGCTGGATCCCCGGTACAAAGACAATGTGCCCACCTTACTTCCTACACTGGAGCGTGATAGGAAGATGCGCGAGTACAAGCGCACGTTGGTAGACGCGCTACTGAGAGCATTCCCAAATGTCACAGGGGAACCAGTGGAAGCCCAAGGCGAAGGCAGAGGAGGAGCAAGAGGTCGCCAAAGCAGCTGTGTCACGGCCAGCTCCTCTGAGGGCAGGGTTAGCATGGCAGAGATGTGGAAAAGTTTTGTCACCACGCCACAGCTAACTGCACCACCACCTGATACGGAACGTGTTAGCAGGAGCCAACATTTCACTAACATGGTGGAACAGTACCTGTGCACACCCCTCCACGTACTGACTGATGGTTCGGCCCCATTCAACTTCTGGGTCTCCAAATTGTCCACGTGGCCAGAGCTAGCCTTTTATGCCTTGGAGGTGCTGGCCTGCCCGGCGGCCAGCGTTTTGTCTGAACGTGTATTCAGCACAGCAGGGGGCGTCATTACAGACAAACGCAGCCGCCTGTCTACAGCCAATGTGGACAAGCTGACGTTCATAAAAATGAACCAGGCATGGATCCCACAGGACCTGTCCATCCCTTGTGCAGATTAGATATTAACTACCTCCCCTTAACAATATATTATTCTACTCCAGGGCACTTCCTCAATTAATACTATTTTTAATTTCATTTTGCCATTAACCCAAAGTTGAATGAACCTCTCCTCTGTCTGGGTGCCGGGGCCTAAATGTGTGACAGTGGCCTGTTCCAGTGGTGGGTGACGTGAAGCCTGATTCTCTGCTATGACATGAAGACTTATTCTGTGCTGACATGAAGCCAGATTCTCTGTTACGCGACCTCTCTCCTCTGCCTGGGTGCCTGGGCCTAAATATGTGACAGTGGCCTGTTCCAGAGGTGGGTGACGTGAAGCCTGATTCTCTGCTATGACATGAAGACAGATTCTGCGCTGACATAAGGCCAGATTCTCTGTTACGGGACCGCTCTCCTCTGTCTGGGTGCCGGGGCCTAAATGTGTGACAGTGGCCTGTTCCAGTGGTGGGTGACGTGAAGCCTGATTCTCTGCTATGACATGAAGACAGATTCTGCGCTGACATAAGGCCAGATTCTCTGTTACGGGACCGCTCTCCTCTGTCTGGGTGCCGGGGCCTAAATGTGTGACAGTGGCCTGTTCCAGTGGTGGGTGACGTGAAGCCTGATTCTCTGCTATGACATGAAGACAGATTCTGTGCTGACATCAGGCCAGATTCTCTGTTACGGGACCTCTCTCCTCTGCCTGGGTGCCGGGGCCTAAATGTGTGACAGTGGCCTGTTCCAGTGGTGGGTGACATGAAGCCTGATTCTCTGCTATGACATGAAGAGACTGATTCTCTGCTGACATGAAGCCAGATTCTTTGCTATGGCATGAAGAGACTGATTCTCTGCTGACGTGAAGCCAGATTCTCTGCTATGGGACCTCTGTCCATTTGATATTGGTTCATTTTTATTTTTTTAATTTTTATTTTAATTCATTTCCCTATCCACATTTGTTTGCAGGGGATTTACCTACATGTTGCTGCCTTTTGCAGCCCTCTAGCTCTTTCCTGGGCTGTTTTACAGCCTTTTTAGTGCCCAAAAGTTCGGGTCCCCATTGACTTCAATGGGGTTCGGGTTCGGGACAAAGTTCGGATCGGGTTCGGATCCCGAACCCGAACATTTCCGGGAAGTTCGGCCGAACTTCTCGAACCCGAACATCCAGGTGTTCGCTCAACTCTACCCAGTAACCAAAAATCCGTATTTATGGCCTAAATGTGACAGTCAGTTATGCACGTCTAATCTTAGATGTGCAGTATATCAAAGGCTTTTTTCACCCCAGTAACCAAAAAGCCGAATTTCTGACATAAATGTGACAGTCACTTATGCACGTCTAATCCTAGATGTGCAGTATATCAGAGGCTTTTTTCACACAAGTAACCAAAAAGCCATATTTATGGCCTAAATGTGACAGTCGCTTATGCACGTGTAATCCCAGATGTGCAGTATATTAGAGGGTTTTTTCACCCTAACCAAAAAGCTGTATTTCTGTCCAAAATGTGACAGTTACTTATGCACGTGTCATCCCAGATGTGCAGTATATGAGAGGCTTTTTTCACCCCAGTATGCCAAAGCCGTATTCATGGCCTAAATGTGACAGTTACTTATGCACGTGTAATCCCAGATGTGCAGTATATGAGAGGCTTTTTTCACCCCAGTATGCCAAAGCCGTATTTATGGCCTAAATGTGACAGTCACTTATGCATGTGTAATCCCAGATGTGCAGTATATTAGAGGCTTTTTTCACCCTAACCAAAAAGCTGTATTTCTGTCCTAAATGTGACAGTCACTTATGCACGTGTAATCCCAGATGTGCAGTATATGAGAGGCTTTTTTCACCCCAGTATGCCAAAGCCGTATTAATGGCTTAAATGTGACAGTCACTTTTGCACGTGTAATCCCAGATGTGCAGTATATTAGAGGGTTTTTTCACCACAACCAAAAAACTGTATTTCTGTCCTAAATGTGACAGTCACTTATGCACGTCTAATCCTAGATGTGCAGTATATCAGAGGCTTTTTTCACCCCAGTAACCAAAAAGCCGTATTTATGGCCTAAATGTGACAGTCACTTATGCATGTGTAATCCCAGATGTGCAGTATATTAGAGGGTTTTTTCACCCTAACCAAAAAGCTCTATTTCTGTCCTAAATGTGACAGTCACTTATGCACGTCTAATCCTAGATGTGCTGTATTTCAGAGGCTTTTTTCACCCCAGTAACCAAAAAGCCGTATTTCTGGCCTAAATGTGACAGTCATTTATGCACGTGTAATCCTAGATGTGCAGTATATCAAAGGCTTTTTTCACCCCAGTAACCAAAAAGCTGAATTTCTGGCCTAAATGTGACAGTCACTTATGCACGTCTAATCCTAGATGTGCAGTATATCTGAGGCTTTTTTCACCCCAGTAACCAAAAGGCCGTATTTATGGCCTAAATGTGACAGTCACTTATGCACGTGTAATCCCAGCTGTGCAGTATATTAGAGGGTTTTTTCACTCTAACCAAAAAGCTGTATTTCTGTCCTAAATGTGACAGTCACTTATGCATATGTAATCCCAGATGTGCAGTATATGAGAGGCTTTTTTCACCCCAGTATGCCAAAGCCGTATTTATGGCCTAAATGTGACAGTCACTTATGCATGTGTAATCCCAGATGTGCAGTATATTAGAGGCTTTTTTCACCCTAACCAAAAAGCTGTATTTCTGTCCTAAATGTGACAGTCACTTATGCACGTGTAATCCCAGATGTGCAGTATATGAGAGGCTTTTTTCACCCCAGTATGCCAAAGCCGTATTAATGGCCTAAATGTGACAGTCACTTTTGCACGTGTAATCCCAGATGTGCAGTATATTAGAGGGTTTTTTCACCACAACCAAAAAACTGTATTTCTGTCCTAAATGTGACAGTCACTTATGCACGTCTAATCCTAGATGTGCAGTATATCAGAGGCTTTTTTCACCCCAGTAACCAAAAAGCCGTATTTATGGCCTAAATGTGACAGTCACTTATGCATGTGTAATCCCAGATGTGCAGTATATTAGAGGGTTTTTTCACCCTAACCAAAAAGCTCTATTTCTGTCCTAAATGTGACAGTCACTTATGCACGTCTAATCCTAGATGTGCTGTATTTCAGAGGCTTTTTTCACCCCAGTAACCAAAAAGCCGTATTTCTGGCCTAAATGTGACAGTCATTTATGCACGTGTAATCCTAGATGTGCAGTATATCAAAGGCTTTTTTCACCCCAGTAACCAAAAAGCTGAATTTCTGGCCTAAATGTGACAGTCACTTATGCACGTCTAATCCTAGATGTGCAGTATATCTGAGGCTTTTTTCACCCCAGTAACCAAAAGGCCGTATTTATGGCCTAAATGTGACAGTCACTTATGCACGTGTAATCCCAGCTGTGCAGTATATTAGAGGGTTTTTTCACTCTAACCAAAAAGCTGTATTTCTGTCCTAAATGTGACAGTCACTTATGCATATGTAATCCCAGATGTGCAGTATATGAGAGGCTTTTTTCACCCCAGTATGCCAAAGCCGTATTTATGGCCTAAATGTGACAGTCACTTATGCATGTGTAATCCCAGATGTCCAGTATATGAGAGGCTTTTTTCACCCCAGTATGCCAAAGCCGTATTTATGGACTAAATGTGACAGTCACTTATGCATGTGTAATCCCAGATATGCAATATATTAGAGGCTTTTTTCACCCAAGTAACCAAAAAGCCGTATTTATGGCCTAAATGTGACAGTCACTTATGCATATGTAATCCCAGATGTGCAGTATATTACAGGGTTTTTTCATCCTAACCAAAAAGCTGTATTTCTGTCCTAAATGTGACAGTCACTCATGCACGTGTAATCCCAGATGTGCAGTATATGAGAGGCTTTTTTCACACCAGTATGCTAAAGGCCGTATTTATGGCCTAAATGTGACAGTCATTTTTGCACGTGTAATCCCAGATATGCAGTATATTAGAGGGTTTTTTCACTCCAAACAAAAAGCTGTATTTCTGTCCTAAATGTGACAGTCACTTATGCACGTCTAATCCTAGATGTGCAGTATATGAGAGGCTTTTTTCACCCCAGTAACCAAAAAGCCATATTTATGGCCTAAATGTGACAGTCACTTATGCACGTGTAATCCCAGATGTGCAGTATATGAGAGGCTTTTTTCACCCCAGTATGCCAAAGTCGTATTTATGGCCTAAATGTGACAGTCACTTTTGCACATGTAATCCCAGATGTGCAGTATATTAGAGGGTTTTTTCACCCCAACCAAAAAGCTGTATTTCTGTCCTAAATGTGACAGTCACTTATGCACATCTAAAGCTAGATGTGCAGTGAATCAGAGGCTTTTTTCACCCCAGTAACCAAAAAGCCGTATTTATGGCCTAAATGTGACAGTCACTTATGCACGTGTAATCCCAGATGTGCAGTATATAAGAGGCTTTTTACCCCAGTATACCAAAGCTGTATTTATGGCCTAAATGTGACAGTCACTTATGTTTTTTTTTTTTATCAGATCTTTTTTTTTATTAGAAGGATTAATCATCCGTACAGTATTAAACAATGACCAAACATTGTGCATTTCAAATAATGAGTACAGAAAACTTCCATAACACACCATATACGATACCGTCAGGAATCACAATTATATGATAGCATAACTATCTTAAACCTTTCCCCTCCTCCCTTCCTCCCCTACTCCCCTCCCTCCCCTATTCCAGTGTCGGTTGTCTAGCAATTACTCCCAATAGAAGCCGCATGTTCCCTCCAGGAATCCCATAATTTACCATATTTGTCGGGGCAGCTTCTTTTCTGAAATATAATTTTTTCATACGAGAGCATGGTATTGATCTTCAACAAGTATTCCTGAAACCCTGACGGTTCAGCTTGGATCCAGTGCTGTGCCACTAATTTCCTTGCCACGTATAGCATTCGCCCAATCGCCACTTTACTAACATCATTCGTATTTAGTTCTGCGGTGTACCCCAATATACAGACTTTAGGATCTTTCGGTAGTTGCACCCTGTACGCTTTCCGAACATTCTCCAGTACTGCATCCCAGAACTGTTGTAATCTGGCACAATTCCATAACATAGGTATTACAGTTATGTTCAAAATTATTCAACCCCCACTGAAATTAAGTGTTTTGGCCAGTTTGACATTGATTTAGATCATTTCAGTCATCTTGTTTACAATTAAATCAAAGAGGCACTTGTAAGTCAGACAAATATAACATAACATTTATAATGAAATAACCACAAATGTCTTTTCTGTGCTCACATCATTATCAGTTTTATTCAACCCCCAAGTGACATTCAATCTTAGTACTTAGTACAACATCCTTTTCCAGTTATAACAACTTTTAAACGTGAAGCATAGCTTGACACAAGTGTCTTGCAGCGATCTACGGGTATCTTTGCCCATTCTTCATGGGCAAAAGCCTCCAGTTCAGTCACATTCTTAGGCTTGCGCGCTGCAACTGCTTTCTTTAAGTCCCACCAGAGGTTCTCAATCGGATTTAAGTCTGGTGACTGCGATGGCCACTTCAAAATGTTGCAGCCTTTAATCTGCAACCATGCTCTAGTGGACTTGGAGGTATGCTTGGGATTATTGTCCTGTTGAAAGGTCCAACGTCTCCCAAGCCTCAGGTTTGTGACGGACTGCATCACATTTTCATCCATATCTCCTGGTACTGAAGAGAATTCATGATACCTTGCACACGCTGAAGCTTCCCTGTACCTGTAGAAGCAAAACAGCCCCAAAACATGATTGACCCCCACCATGCTTCACAGTAGGCAAGGTGTTCTTTTCTTCATAGGCCTTGTTCTTCGTCCTCCAAACATAGCGTTGATCCATGGGCCCAAACAGTTCTAATTTTGTTTCATCAGTCCACAGAACACTATCCCAAAACTTTTGTGGTTTGTCCACATGACTTTTGGCATACTGCAGTCGACTCTTCTTATTCTTTGGAGACAGCAAGGTGGTGGGCCTGGGAGTTCTGGCATGGAGGCCTTCATTACGCAGTGTGCGCCTTATTGTCTGAGCTGAAACTTCAGTACCCACATCTGACAAATTCAGTTCCCCAGCAGTCACACGGGGACTTTTCTCCACTTTGCGCTTCAGGTAGCACACAGCAGTCAAAGTCAGCATCTTCTTTCTGCCACGACCAGGTAGCGTTTCAACAGTGCCCTTTGCCTTAAATTTGCGAATGATGCTTCGTATGGTGTCTCTTGGTATGTTTAACATCTTTGCATTCTTCTTATAGCCATTGCCCTTCCTGTGAAGAGAAATCACCTCTTCTCTTGTCTTCCTGGACTATTCTCTTGACTTCACCATGTTTGTAAAACACACCAGTAAATGTCTAGAAGGAGCTGAGTATCACAGTCCTTTTAAATCTGCCTAATTGGTGCTTATTATGCTTGATTGCTGCTCCTTGACATCCACAGGTGTTTTCAATACCTGATCGAAAACACTTAATTGAACCTCTGTTCTTAAGAGTGGTAGTCTTTAAAGGGTTGAATAATTTTGTCAATGAAGAACTCACAAAAAAAAAACATTTAATACTGTATTACAAAAACAATTGATGTCATTTTAGTTGCATTTGGTTCTTTAAAAAGTCCTTGTAAGATTTCATTCTGAACACAATTACAAATGTATACTAAATTCCCTAAAACCCTTTACAGCATTGGGGGTTGAATAATTTGGAACACAACTGTATGTAGACTGAAATGTTGTGCATCAGAATATGGTGATGCAAAATAATTTAATATTTTTTCAAATGTTTTTATTTTTTAAGTAGTTAAACATAATAAAAACCATATAAATTTGGTATTTCAATAACCACAGTGACCCTCGGATTATAGTTGTCATGTCATTTTTAATGCACAGTAACGCTGTAAAAACAAAACCCAAAAAACAAAATATCTGCTTCGGAAAAGTTAACAAACAAATCCTTCCAAAGGGAAACTGTTTTCAATGTGAAGCTTAGCTCCTAAACCAACTCTGTGCCTGAAGATAAGAACCACACTAACATGATTTCTTTACAGAATAAACATGGGATTCATCTGTAGGAAGAATATGCAACATTACATTAGCTACAACAACATCGGATTATTTCTGTCTAGAATACACGCTTGATGTGAGCCAATGAACCAGGAAGCTCTATTTGATAGGACTAAAATGAAGTCTTTATATCTTGATTGTGGTGCTGGAAGAAACATACCTTGCACAATAGTTCTTTCATGACTTGTCTATTTATTATTCAAGTGCATTCATTTAAAAAAAAAATCTTAATAACTGTGCAAATATTTTGCTCTGTTGTGAAGCACTTTTTTCAAGTCAAGCGGAGACTTCCGAGAAAGCATGTGGGTGGTGGATTTGTTTTAATCTTATTTTTTCAACCCCTTCAAATGTATAAATACCATAGTATTCATTTCATGAATGATGTGTATTTTTATTATAATGATGTAACCAAATGTTTGCAAAGCAACAATAATACATAGCACAATGAAAACCTCCATTCATTACCTCCAATTAAGCAACAGACATCAGTTATATGCACAGGTAACTGAGTTAAGACCTGTTCCTGGCTGAAAGATCTTCCAATAGAATATAATTAGTGAAAGCCAACACGTTTTTTTATTCGTGTACATAGCACTTCCATATTCCAAAGTGCTGTGAAGAGAATGTTATCATCCACATCAATCCCTGTCCCCATTGGGACTCTCCATCTAAATTCCAAATTAACCTGTTTCTGTAGTGTGGAAAAACTGGAATATCTGAGGGAAACCCATTCATGTGGAAAACATACAAACTCTATTGCCATTGGTTGGAATCAAACACAGTACTGCAGCATTTTAGTGACCTTTTAAAAACATTAGTTAATTTACATAACTATCAATCTGGGCAGCAGCAGAACCTCTGCGCTTGTGCGGCTACTCAGAGCAGCGACACAGTAGGGAGACTGTCAGGGTTGCGCGAGATATCCAGCCTTGTCAATCAAGAGGCGGGGAAGTCTTTTTTTGTAGCAGGGACAGCCCCTTGCAGCTCAAGAGCTCTTATGAACGAATCAATATGTATAAATCGATTCCCTCACCTCTAGTAAACAGCACTACTAAAGGAGATCACAATCATGTAATAAATAAAGCTGCTGTATTAGATCAGGTCCATGGAGACAGGACTATTGAACTGGTATAATAGACATCGTTGCTGGAATAACTGTAAGAGTACGGCCACACAGTCAGGTTTCAGTATGCAGTTTTGGAATCCAAAATCAGAAGTGCATCATAAAAGGAAAGAAAGTATTAAGGACATATATGACTTCTCTGAAGTGTGAATTCCCTGATCATGTTGCCATACACTTATTAACAGAATAAACAACAGAGCTAAAGTGCTCGAGCCTAAGACCAGTCATACACAATTCTATTATTGTTGTATGTTCATAGATATCGATAGAAATTGTGTGCATGTCCTCCACTATATTTTTTAAATCAATTCAAAAAGCTATCCATAAATTCTAAAAAAATAACAAAACAACACCTCTTTTCCTAATTTTGCATATAAAATAAGTAAAGGAATAAGTAAAAGTAAAAGTATCTTGGCTGAATAAACACCTGACATCTATTTTTAGCCCCCCTAGATTGCATATACTTCATTGATTTACCATTGCAGTCTAGGCAATCTTTTTGTCTTTTTGACCTGACATCTACGATACATGTGCGGTGGATGTTGGAAGGGAGTTAATTACATTGTTATCATTTCACACCCAATAATATCATGAGACAAAACATGAAATGTGGCATAGCTCAAAAAAATGATAAACCTTGGCAGCCAGTGACTAGCTGTACTGTAAGCTTCAGTTTGGTTTCTGCTTCCTGGATTTCATGGACCCTTTTTAAGACTGGGTCCCAATATCTGTTAAAGCCTCTGCAATTCTAACCCTTTATATGTATTTTAGCAACTACTGCATAGAAGTCACATTTACAACTTAGGCTACTTTCACACTAGCGTTTTGGCTTTCCGTTTGTGAGATCTGTCTTGGGCTCTCACAAGCGTCTTGAGCTCTCAGTTTTGCCCTAATGCATTCTGAATGGAAAAGGATCCGCTCTGAATGCATCAGTTTGCCTCCGTTCAGTCACCATTCCACTCTGGAGGCGGACACCAAAACGCTGCCTGCAGCGTTTTGCTGGCTGCCTGACGAAGTGGAGCCAAACGGATCCGTCCTGGCACACAATGTAAGTCAATGGGGACGGATCCGTTTTCTCTGACACAATCTGGCACAATAGAAAACAGATCCATCCCCCATTGACTTTCAATGGTGTTCAAGACGGATCCGTCATGGCTATAGAAGACATAATACAACCGGATCCATTTATGACGGATGCATGCGATTTTAATATTGTAACAGAAGCGTTTTTGCAGATCCATGACAGATCCGCAAAAAACGCTTGTGTAAAAGTAGCCTAAGGAACAAAGTCCAATAACGTCAATCTGTTATTTGTTGATATGCTATGTTTATCAAGGATATAAGAAGTACATAATTTTGGATCTAATTAAATTTGCAAGGGTTGGAGTTTCTGCCTTAAATATATTATCAGAATAGACCCTTCAACCCAAGATTCTATATGGCAGTGTACGGAGAACATGTACATTTCTTCCTGATCTATCCTGGTGACAGATGACAGTGGGGATGGTGGTTTACAAAGAGAATTTTTTATATCAGTTGTAAGAAGGTAAAAGGAATTATCGTGGATGATAGGTACATGTCACCGAGGTTCCTGGCCTCGGTGGAGTAAGAGCCAGTTTTTATGTGTCAGCAGCAGTTGCTGTTTGACACCTTGGTACTTAGCATGGCTGTAATAGCTATTCCGGGATGGCTCTTACTGGGAGTAGTCAAAGTGCTGGGTGGGTGACTACTCCCCACGTTCCAGGCCAGGTTTTGCCAGGCATAAAAACCAGCCAGCACTGCCAGGTAGAGGGGATTACCTCCGTCTGACAGTGGAGCTCAGGAGGTCTGTGTGCTGGGATCTGGGGCCTGTGCTGGACCGGAGACCCGTGTGTCAGAGGAACAGGACGCCTAAAGCCTGTATTTGAACTTTCTGAGGCAGAACTGCCACCAAGGTGACTTTTGTTTTATTAACTTGCCATTGGGTGTGAAGTAACACCAACACTGCAAAAGTGATTTTTTTGTTTTTGGTATCATGTGTGAATAGACACAGAATTTTGAATTACTAACTTGTATTTTGCCTCTGTACTGCGCCCGCCTATCCTAACTACCAGAACGAATCCCCACACAGTATTATCAGCCGACTGGTATAGGTCTAGATTTTGATGTACGTAAAAGGGAGTCTAGTGCTCCCACTTTGCAGCAAATGTTTTGTCAAAATTATGCAGCTGAGAATGAAACATTGAGGTATCTTTGCTGAGGCTCTTCCTTAAAGGAGTTGAGACATAAAACATATTCTAAATTTTTCAAACCAGCACATGGATCTAAATACTTTTGTAATTGCATGTGATTAAAAATGTATTATAGACAGTGAGTTATTCAATAAAATATATCTGTATAGCGCCACCTGTTTGTTCTTTTGCTTCATTTTTTGTCTGTCTCACCGAGCTGGTCAAACATGCTCAGTTTAAATCTTCATCTGCCACCAGCCATATGTTCTGTTAGAAGCTATGATAGTTACAGGGAGAGCTGCAGCAGAAAGGACACTACCCCTGACCTGCCAAGATGCAGATTACCTGGCAGAGCAACTGGAGCAATGAATAGTGAAATCTCTGGACTCATGTGAGGTACAGGTATGGTTCTAGCTTTGTTAGAACAAGATTGCCATGTACTATATGATGTCTGAGTTTAATCTTTTTACATCAATCATGGAGTTACACGCTCATGCATGCGATCGCAAAACACGCAAAAAATGCAGATGACGTCCGTGTGCATTCCGTATTTTGCGGAACGGACCAACTGGCCCCTAATAGAACAGTACTATGCTTGTCTGTAATGCGGACAATAATAGGACATGTTCTATTTTTTGCAGAACAGACATACAAATATACGGAAAAGGAATGCACACGTAATTTCCAGTTTTTTTGCAAACCCATAGAAATTAATGGCTCAGCATACGGTCAGCAGAAAAACGGAATGGGCATGGAAAGAAAATATGTTCATTTGCATAAGCCCTTAAACTAGTTGTCCAACCCATTATAGGCCAGCACTATCTAATCAACAGAGATCCAACTCTCCCCATCCCCACAATGACCTGTTCTGCTGTAACTCCAGGGCTGAAACTTGGTGCTGGAACTACACCAATAATTCATTTGTCGTGCAGTGGTTACTGCAGCACTGCTCCCATTCACTTCAATGGGAGTGACACTGCAGTATCCAGTTCCCTCTATTTAACCATGTACAGAAATTTGTAGTTCAGGTGTCAAGTTATGGTGCTGGAGCTTCTGGATACTGATGGCTTATTCTAAGGATAGATCATCACTTGTGATGAGTTGGACAATCCCTTTTAGTACTCAGGGACATTCAACCATTTTAAAGCCTATTAAGGTGTACCTTTAAAAACTTTTGATATGTCATAGCAACATATGAAAGGTTTGACTTGTGGGGATCTGAGTGCTAAGACCCCACAATTTGCTAGAACGAGGAAAAAGAAGCACTCTCTGTAGGAGACAAGCTCAATAGATAGTCTATGAACCTGTCTCCAGCAGCGAGGAGAGAGTGCTCTCTGTTTGAGCTCCTCCTTCTCCTCATTCTAGTAATCTACGTTAGCCTGAGCATTCAAATCCCAACTGATGAAAAACATTTGATGTGTCATTATAAGGTATTAAAAGTTTTTAGTCTTTTTTTTTAAAGTACAGCTACCTTTCTCAGTGACTCACAGGATGATACCAATACATAGAAAAAAAATCTTTACTCTCTTCTTCTTTTGGCCCACATCTGTGCATTTCTGATGTAAATCTTAATAAGCAATCTTGCTGGCATATGATGCATCAATATTTAAAAGGCACATGTCTCTAAATAATTGTGGCACATCCTCGAGAGATCTGTGTGTCAATGAGCAAGAGCTGGGGTAGATCTCAGTCTAATATGCATCAGTTTTCTGTCAACATATAAAATTTGTCAGGCCGCAGATGTCATTCATCAGCTCACTTTTTATAGAAAGTGGTGAGGGTATCAGAATAGGGGGGAAAATTGCAAATTATGAGACAAAAGGGTGTTTGCTCCAAAATTTTAGACTTTTCTACACCAGCACTGGCATAGCAATATATTCCCCCAACCTACTCTGATATGCCTACTTGCATTAGAATAGAATGGGACAACACTCCTCAAATATGGTATCCATCCACTATAGAAGACAGAAATACAAAGTCCTGTTAAGATTTTCACATGTGGAGCAAAGGCTAGCCATACGGTCTGATCACACAGAAGAGGTGAAAAGTTTCTCCAATTCAGTGAATTTCTCTTATTGTCCTTTTTAAAGGGGTTCTGTAGTTTTAACTGATGATCTATCCTCTGGATGGATCATCAGCATCTGATCGACGGGGGTCCAAGACCTGGGACCGCCGCCGTTCAGCTGTTTGAGAAGGCAACGGCGCTCCAGGAGCGTTGCAGCCTTCTCTCTGTTTCCCTCAGGCCCAGTGACATCACGACTAGTATCAATTGAATGGAGCTTGCCTCCTCAAACAGCTGATCGGCACGGGTCCTGGGTGCCAGAGGACAGATCATCAGTTTAAAAGAACTGCAGAACCCCTTTAAGGAAACATATTTTACCATTTAAGACAACAAAGGATAAACTTGAAATCTGTTAGGACACATACAGTACATCTCTAACATAACAAAATTGATTAATTTTAATCATCAAATGTTTTATATTTCACCATTTCACACTCAAATTACTATGGGTATTACAGTGGTCCTTACTGTACTTCAGATAACTTTCATAAGCATGCCATTAGCACTTCATTTTAATCATTGTGACAAGCAGGCATGAAATATGCTTACAGTTTTTAAAAGCATCACTGTGACTTCTAAGATCATGTAATAAAAAAAAAATGGAAATCACTGCTTACTTTAGCGTGTTGATGTCAGTGAATAAGAGCATATCATTTTGAGATTAGTAAAATAATCTAGACATGGTAATGTACACACATGCTCCGGGAAGCAAATATTAAACATTCATGTTGGGAACAGAAGCTAAAAATTATGCTGCTCACTTTTATTTTTTAACTTATATTTTATTTAAATGACAAATGGTGTTTGGTGCAATTTTTGTAAATGCTTGACAATTTGACAATGTACATTTTTGTACCATAAAAGACTTTAGAGGGATTTTTCATAACAGGAAGTTAGTTTTGCCTTTTGAGTCTGAGCTGGCATAATTTGGCTAAATTTATTAAACATTGTATGTTGTTTGATAAATTTGGTGCATCTTTAAATGCTGCAACAAATTTAAGAAACGCTCACCAATAACACCGCGAAACAATGATTTTTTTACTGAGAGAAAAACATGTGATTTATACTAAAATGAGTGTGCTGATTCCAAATATGAACTCGGAATTTGCCTGACATGTCTAGATTTTAAGTTATACATGCAAAGCCTATTCAGTTAAAATATTAATGCATTATATTGGAGATATTCCAATGGACATGTCCAGATCTGTTTGGACGCACTCAGGCTGATATCAGCAGTAAGTATATAAGGCAAGCTGGACAGATTTTGATAAAGTGGTCTGTTATAGTGATATCAGTTTTGAAACTTAAGATGGATAAACGCAAATATGTGTCACGGGTAATAGGGAAGGGGAAAACACCAGATACACACAAAAGAAATAGACAACAGTCTAGGCCTCAAAAGCTAAGGGAGAGGGAGGGTGACCTCCTAGTAACCCCTAGGCCTTTCCCTAACTCCTGCCAGTGTGAGCAGATCCTGATGGTGGAAATGCTCATACGCCGGATACCTATGCCCTGCTAAAACTGACGAGCCCTAGGTAGCAGGAGATGAGACAGCTGGTTCCTTTCCAGATAAAGAAACCCGCATCTCCCTGAGGCCTAGAACCAAAACACACCAGAGAACAAGAAACAGAACAGGCAACTAGTACTTAGCTTTAAGATGAATGGAGAAGCAGGAGATCCAAGACAAACAAGCTCTAGCAACTCCAAGAGGAAATATCAACCACATGGTCAGCAGGGTGAGGCGGACCTAAATAGAGCCTCATCACTGATAACAAGCAGAACTTGAGGAGAGGTGAGATCCTGCCAAACAACAACATACAAATAGGAAAACAGAGAGACGTGTCAGATAGCCTCACGTGCAGCAAGTCTATCCGATCTTCTCACCTCTGTCACAGGAGGGACCGTGACAATGTGTTAACGATCCAGACAATTTCTGCTACATATGTGGCAAAAACAAAAACTAAAAATGTCACATAATCTACCACCTCAGATGAACGCCGTAAAAATTCTTTTTTAGCAAAACATGCAATTTTTTTGTCACCTTACATCACAAAAAGTGTAATTCCAAGTGATCAAAATGAGACCCCAAAATAGTACCAATCAAACCATCATCTCTTCCTGCAAAAAATTAGACTCTACCTAAGACAATCGTCCAAAAAAAAAAAAAAATTGCTTTCAGAAAATAGAGACACTAAAATATGATATTTTTTCCCTTCAAAAATGCTTTTATAGTGTAAAACTGAAATAAATAAAAAAAAAGTATACATATTAGGCATCGTTGCTTCCGTAATAACCAGTTCTTTAAAAATATCACATGGCCTATTCCCTCAGGTGAACACCATAAAAAAATAAAAATAAAAACTACCAAAAGTGCAATTTTTTGTCACCATACATCAGAAAAAGTGTAATTCCAAGCGATCAAAAAGACATGTGTACCCCAATATAGTACCAATCAAACCATCATCTCTTCCCACAAAAAATTATTTATTTTCTTCAAAAATGCCTTTATTGAGTAAAACTGAAATACATAATTAGGTATTGCCGCATCTGTAAAAACCTGTTCTATAAAAATATCACATGATCTACCCCCTCAGTTTAATGCTGTTAAAAATAAATAAATAAAAACTGCCAAAATAGCCATTTTTTAGGTCACCTTGCCCCAAAAAAGAGTCATATTGAATTATCAAAAAATCATATGTATCCAAAAAGGTACCAATAAAAATGTCAGCTCTTCCTGCAAAAAAAGATTCCCTGCACAAGACAATTGACAGAAAATGAAATGAAATGTAGCTTTCAGAAAATGAAGACACAAAAACAATAATTTTGTTTTAAAAAATGCTTTATTATGTAAAACTGAAACAACAAAAAAAAAAATACACATATTTGGTATTGTCTCATCCGTATCAACCTGCTTTAAAAAAGTAACACATGACAATTTTGGAGTACATATAATTTTTGATTGCTCAATATTATCCTTTTGTGAGGCAAGGTAACCCAAAATGGCTATTTTTTTAAATTTTTTACAGAGTTCTCCTGATAGGATATATCAGGAGAACTCTGTAAAAAAAAAAAAAAAAAATAGCCATTTTGGGTTACCTTGCCTCACAAAAGCATAATATTGAGCAATCAAAAATTATATGTACTCCAAAATTGTACCAAAAAAACTGTCACCTCATCCCGTAGTTTACAACATCGGGTAACTTTTTGGGAGTTTCTACTTTAGGGGTGCATAAAGGGGTCTTCAAATGTGACATTGCAACTTAAAATTATCCTAGTGAAATCTGCCCTCCAAAACCCATATGGCGCTCCTTGCCTTCTGCACCCTGCTGTGTGCCTGTACAGCAGTTTATGACCACATATGGGGTGTTTCTATAAACTGCAGAATCAGGGTAATAAATATTGAATTTTCTTTGGCTGTTAAACCTTGCTATGTTACAGGGAAAAATAGATTAAAATGGAAAATCTGCAAAAACAGTAAAGATTTTGAAATTTCACCTCCATTTTCCTTTCATTCTTGTGGAACACCTAAAGGGTTAACAAAGTTTATAAAGTCATTTTGAATAACTTGAAGGGTGTAGTTTTTAAAATGGGTTCATTTATGGGTGGTTTCTACTATGTAAGCCCCCACATAGTGACTTCATAATTGAACTGGTCCTTAAAAAAGAGGGTTTTCAAAATTGTATTATAAATTTTAAGAATTGCTTCTAAAATTCTAACGTCCTAAAAAATAAAATTATGTTTACAAAATGATGCCAACATGAAGTAGACATCTGGGAAAGGTACAGTAACAACTCTTTTATGAGGTATCACAATCTGCTTTAACCTGTTAGAGACACAGGGTGTACAGGTACGGCCTGATGTCCTGGTACTTAAGGACACAGGGCGTACCTGTACATCCTGTGTAGTTCCGATCACCGCCACCCGGCGGGCGGTGATCGGAACAAGGTGCCTGTTCAAATCATTGAGCAGGCACTTTGGGTCAATGCGTGGAGGGGTCAGACCTGCAGTTTGCGGCTTTTACTGGAGGTTGCGGCGGGTGGTCCTAGGTGCCATCGGGTCCCAGTGCGGCTGTAGGGGGAACCCGATGGCATGGAAGGCAGCGCAATGCCTTCCTTAGGCATCGGTGCTGCCTTCCGGTGACGAGCCTTTGAGATCCAACCCCCTGGATCTCACAGGCCGGAAGTTGTATGAGTAATACACACTGTATTACTCATATAGCCAATGCATTCCAATACAGAAGTATTGGAATGCATTGTAAAGGGGATCATACCCCAAAAGTTGAAGTCACAAAGTGGGACAAAAAATAAAGTGAAAAAAAAGTTGGAAAAATAAAGTTTTCCCCCCCGATAAAATGTAAAGTTTCAAGTAAAGAAAAAAAAAACGTCATTTCCCCCAAATAAAGTAAATTGGTAAAAAATAGGGAGAAAAAAAAGTTTACATATTAGGTATCGCCGCGTCCATATCGACCGGCTCTATAAACATATCACATGACCTAACCCCTCAGAGGAACACCGTAAAAAAATAAAAAATAAAAACTGTGCTAAATAAACAATTTTTTGTTACCTTACATCACAAAAAGTACAACAGTAAGCGATCAAAAAGGCGTATGCCCACCAAAATAGTACCAATCTAACCGTCACATCATCCCGCAAAAATTGAGCCCCTACCTAAGACAATTGCCCAAAAAAAAAAAAACGATATACATATTAGGTATCGCCGCATCCGGAATAACCTGCTCTATAAAAATATCACATGACCTAACCCCTCAGGTGACCACCGTAAAAATTAACAATAAATACAGTGTAAAATAAGCAATTTTTTGTCATCTTACATCACAAAAAGTGTAATAGCAAGCGATCAAAAAGTCATATGCACCCCAAAATAGTGCCAATCAAAACGACATCTCATCCCGCAAAAAATTAGACCCTACCTAAGATTATCGCCCAAAAACTGAAAAAAACTATGGCTCTCAGACTATGGAGACACTAAAACATTATTTTTTTTGTTTCAAAAATTACATTATTGTGTAAAACTTACATAAATAAAAAAAGTATACATATTAGGTATCGCCGCATCCGTAATAAAATGCTCTATGAAAATATCACATGATCTAACCTGTCAGATGAATGTTGTAAATAACAAAAAAATAACGGTGCCAAAACAGCTATTTCTTGTTACCTTGGCTCACAACAAGTGTAATATAGAGCAACCAAAAATCATATATACCCTAAACTAGTACCAAGAAAACTGCCACCCTATCCCGTAGTTTCTAAAATGGGGTCACTGTTTTGTATTTTCTACTCTGGGGGTACATCAGGGGGGCTTCAAATGGGACATGGTGTCAAAAAAACAGTCCAGCAAAATTTGCCTTCCAAAAACCGTATGGCATTCCTTTCCTTCTGTGCCCTGCCGTGTGCCCGTACAACAGTTTACGACCACATATGGGTTGTTTCTGTAAACTAAAGAATCAGGGCCATAAATATTGTGTTTTGTTTGGCTGTTAACCCTTGCTTTGTAACTGGAAAAAAAATATAAAAATGGAAAATCTGCCAAAAAAGTAAAATTTGGAAATTGTATGTCTATTTTCAATTAATTCTTGTGGAACACCTAAAGGGTTAACAAAGTTAGTAAAATCAGTTTCGAATACCTTGAGGGGTGTAGTTTCTAAAATGGGGTCACTTTTTGGGAGTTTCTACTCTAGGGGTGCATCAGGGGGGCTTCAATTGGGACATGGTGTCAAAAAACCAGTCCAGCAATATCTGCCTTCCAAAAACCGTATGGCAATCCTTTCCTTCTGCGCCCTGCCGTGTGCCTGTACAGCAGTTTACGACCACATATGGGGTGTTTCTGTAAACTACAGAATCAGGGCCATAAATATTGAGTTTTGTTTGGCTGTTAACCCTTGCTTTGTAACTGGAAAAAAAATATTAAAATGGAAAATCTGCCAAAAAAGTGAAATTTTGAAATTGTATCTCTATTTTCCATTAATTCTTGTGGAACACCTAAAGGGTTAACAACGTTTGTAAAAATCAGTTTTGAATACCTTGAGGAGTGTAGTTTCTAGAATGGGGTCATTTTTGGGGGGTTTCTATTATGTACGCCTCACAAAGTGACTTCAGACCTGAACTGGTCCTTAAAAAGTGGGTTTTTGAAAATTTCAGAAAAATTTCAAGACTTGCTTCTAAACTTCTAAGCCTTGTAATATCCCCAAAAAATAAAATATCACTCCCAAAATGATCCAAAAAACGGAACAGCACCTTCTGAGACAAATCGCAGGTGCAAGCTACCCGGCAAAAATACAGCAAACAAAAAAAAGTAGCAGCATACCACTATATGCGCTAAGACTAAGTGAACAGGTTAATGTGTGAACAGGGTCAAATACATGACGCCATATAGTTACTGCAAAGCAGTGAAGAAGCTCTTAGCGCATATTATTGATCAAAAATATGTCGGGCCCACCTACCAGACGACAAGGTAGCTTCTTATCAGGTGGGACCTACTCTAACACGGAATGTCCAGCTCCATTGTTTCTCTGATTAAAAACACCAAGGGGTGGGGGATGGGCGGGGAGTGCTAAGTTCCAAAGAGGATGCCTAGTCCTCTATACTATATATATATCCAAAAAAAGGAACAGCACCTCCTGAGACAAATCGCAGGTGCAAGTTACCCGGCAATAATACAGCAAACAAAAAACAGTAGCAGCACACCACTATATGCGCTAAGACTAAGTGAACAGGTGAATGTGTGAACAGGGTCAAATACATGACGCCATATAGTTACTGCAAAGCAGTGAAGAAGCTCTTAGCACATATTATTGATCAAAAATATGTCGGGCCCACCTACCAGACGACAAGGTAGCTTCTTATCAGGTGGGACCTACTCTAACACAGAATGTCCAGCTCCATTGTTTCTCTGATTAAAAACACCAAGGGGTGAGGGATGGGCGGGGAGTGCTAAGTTCCAAAGAGGATGCCTAGTCCTCTATACTATATATATATCCAAAAAACGGAACATGAAGTAGACATATGGAGAATGTAAAGTAATAACTATTTTTGGAGGTATTACTATGTAATATAGAAGTAGAGAAATTTTTAATTTTTTTTTGTAAATTTGGTATTTTTTATAAATAAAAATGAATTTTTTGGACTCTGTTTTACCAGTGTCATGCAGTACAATATGTGACGAAAAAACTATCTCAGAATGGCCTGGATAAGTCAAAGCGTTTTAAAGTTTTTACCACATAAAGTGACACTGGTCAGATTTGCAAAAAATGGCCTGGTCCTTAAAGTGAAATATGGCCGTGTCCTTAAGGGGTTAAAAGCAGAGACATTCAAATTTAAAAATTAGTGATTTTTTCCAAATGTTCTTTAAATTTTTGCATTTTCTATAAAAAAAGGTGAAAAATCTTGACTCAAATTTACCACTAACATGACGTACAATATGTCACGAGAAAACAATGTCATAGAAACATAGAATGTGTCGGCAGATAAGACCCATTTGGCCCATCTAGTCTGCCCAATATACTGAATACTATGAATAGCCCCTGGTCCTATCTTATATGAAGGATGGGCTTATGCCTATCCCATGCATGCTTATATAAGTAAAAGCATTCCAGAGTTATTAACACATAAAGTGAAACATGTCAGATTTACAAAATGTGGCTAGGTCCTTATGGTGAAAACTGGCTTGGTCTTGATGGGGTTAAGCTGCACCCCCCTCCTCCCACTGCACCTCCTGGAGTGCAGGAAGCTGCGGTCCTGTCACTCACCTACCACTCAGCTCCCTGCGCTTCTCCCCTCCTTCAGGCCAGTGGCTCACAGAATGGTGAAGCAAGGAGACTTCTCCCTGCTCCACCATTCAGCCTGCTGCCGGCAGATCGTGCTGCCAGCCTGTGTGGGAGGAGCCTGCATCCTGGGAATCTGCATAAGCTCTTCCCACACAGGGCTGCAAAGCGATCTGTGTCTGCAGGGGAGAGAGGACTGCAAGCTTCAGGAACAGGACAGATGAGTAGGTACTGTTTTTTTTCCTTCTTTTTTTTTTTTTAAACAGATAGGGCATTGCTACTGCAAAGGACGCACAGAGCACAGTGTATTACTACTACAAAGGGGGCACAGTGGGCATTACTACCATAAGGGGGGCACAGAGGGCATTGCTACTACAACTGGGGCACAGAGCAGAGGGCATTACTACTACAAAGGTGGCAAAGTGGGCATTATTACCATAAGGGGGCGCAGAGGGCATTGCTACTACAAAGGGGGCACAGAGAAGAGGGCATTACTACTACAAAGGGGGCACGGTGTGCATTACTACCATAATGGGGCACAGAGGGCATTACTACTGCAAAGGGGGTACAGAGGACATTACTATCATAAATAGGCACAGAGGACATTACTACTATAAAAGGGCACAGAGGGCATTGCTACTATAAAGGGGGCACAGTGGGAATTACTACTATAAAAGTGCACAGAAGGCATTACTACTATAAAGGGGGCACAGAGGGCATTACTGCTGTGAAGGGGCAAAGTGGGCATTACTACTATAAAGGGGCACAATAAGTATTATTACTATGGAGAGTGTCAATGGACATTACTACAGTGAAGGGGCATAATGGGCATTACTACTGTGAAGGGGGCACAATGAGCATTACTACTGTGAAGGGGGCACAATGGGCATTACTACTGTGAAGGGGCACAGAAGGCATTATTACTGTGAAGGGGGTACAGTGGTCATTACTACTATGAAGGAGGCACAATGGGCATAACTACTGTGAAGGCAGCTCAGATTGCATTACTAATGTGAAGGGGGCACAAAGAGGACATAACTACTGTGAGGGGGCATAACTATTATGAAGGAGGCACAATGGGCATAACTACTGTGAAGGCGGCCCAGATTGCATTACTAATGTGAAGGGGGCACAGAGTGGGCATTACTACTGTGAAGGGAGCACAATGGGCATTACTACTGTGAAGGCGGCACAATGGACATTACTACTGTGAAGGGTCCACAGAGTGCATTACTACTGTGAAGGGGGCACAGAGAGGGTATAACTACTGTGAGGGGGCACAAAGAAGGTATTACCACTCTGAAGAGGGCACAGATGTGTCTGTCCTTGTGTGTGTCTATCCCTGTGTGTGTGTGTTCCTGTGTGCGTCTGTTCCTGTGTGTGTCACCATCACCATGCCCACAGTGTTCCTAATGTATGTCTTGACGCAGCTGCATCAGAACGTTCTGTGCGGGGCAAGAAGAAGGAGGAGGAGGCAGTGCCACCAGCATGGGGTCCCATGGGAGAAGCACAGGGAGGCACACTAAGGATGTAGGTAACACTACCACATTATCAGCACTAGTGTTTTCTGTGGTTTTACATAGGACTGCAGGTAACACTACCACATGATCTGCACTAGTATGGTTTTACATAGGACTGCAGGTAACACTACCACATTATCAGCACTAGTGTTATCTGTGCTGTTACATAGGATTGCAGGTAACATCTACTATAGTATCTGTACTCAGAGATTTATCACTGTGTTAGGCTATATGCACACGAACGTTGTTTGTTTCCATGTCCGTTCGTTTTTTTTGCGGATAGGATGCGGACCCATTCATTTCAATGGGTCCACAAAAAATGCAGACAGCACACCGTGTTGCTGTCCCCATCAGTATGTCCGTTTCGTAGCCCCGCAAAAAAAAAAAATAGAACATGTCCTATTCTTGTCCGTTTTAGGCATTGTTACAATGGATCCACAAAAAAAAACGGATGGCATACGGATGTCATCCATTTTTTTTGCGGATCCGCAATTTGTGGACCGCAAAACACATACGGTCATGTGCATGTAGCCTTAGGGTACTTTCACAATAGCGTTTTTCTTTTCCGGCGCTGAGTTCCGTCCTAGGGGCTCAAATCCGGAAAAGAACTGATCAGTTTTATCCTAATGCATTCTGAATGGAGAGTAATCCGTTCAGGATGCATCAGGATGTCTTCAGTTCAGTCTTTTTGACTGATCAGGCTTTTTAGAAAACCGTAGCATGTTGTATTTTTACCTCCGGCCAAAAATCCTGAACACTTTGACTGAACGCCGGATCCGGTCTTTTTCCCATTGACTTGCATTAACGCCGGATCTGGTGCCGTGTGTTCAGTCAAACCGGATCCTGCTTTTGCTTGTTAAACCCGAAAAATGTGAAAAAAAGTTAAAGTCCATAAATGGCGGATCTGTTTTTTCCAATGCATTTTTTCATTGTTATCAAAATCCTGATCAGGATTCAAATGTAATCCGTTTTCACACGTTTTTCCAGATCCGGCAGGCAGTTCCGGTGTCGGAATTGAACGCCGGATTTAAACAACGCTAGTGTGAAAGTTGCCTAACCTGTGGTGTTACATAGGACTGCAGGTGATATCAACAACATTATCTGTACTTGTACTGCCCCAGATCTGGCAGGACAGTCTTGGAGTTCGGTGGCTACTTGGCTTTCTTACTATTTTTTAATGGGAGGGGGGGCACCATTTAAATTTTTGCCTCAGGCAGCAGAAGAGCTAGAATCGGCCCTGAGCTTGACATATTGTTTTTGTGTGTCATAGTTGGTACTGTCCAATTAACCATATTTTTTTTATTTAAAATTGTTTCATAGTTAATTAAAAAAAAACTGACACACATCATCGAACGGTTCAGTTGTACTTGGGCTGTGCACTTTCTCCAGCAGATATACTGTACACTGATTCCAGACCCAATGGACTCTACGATCAGCCAGTTGGACCAATGGCAGGAACTGGTCCAGTTCACCATCAGTGTACTTGTCTTGTCCTTCCTCCATTGTGCTGTCAAAGAGGGTATGCAGTGCACCATGCGGCGTCATCACGACAAAGTGAAAAAAAAAAGGTCCTCAACAAGTGGGAAAAGCATTACATTTGTGAAAACAAATCAGGCATGACAAACCTCTGGCTGATACCAGTGTATAGATCTGCCATCGACACAATGATGCTACTGCCACTGTCTGCCTGTCCACCATGTGCCATACTGTACTGCGGCAGCTACTGCTATCCTTGCTGCCTCTCCTGCCTTGTCTATCATGTTTCATACTGGGTTGCTGTTTCCAATACTATTAACCTTGAATACAGTCCTTGAAGTCACCAGAATGTCATCCATGACTCTTCAGGGCAATTCGGGCACCTTGGAATCAGGTCAAATGTGTTTGAAACTGAATCTTATCTGATGAACGAATCAATAGAATCGAAATAACATTTGCTAATCTCTATTTGCACTGCATTTATAATTCTGCCTCATTATGTCTCTGTGTCCAGCAGTCAATGGTAAAAAGGGGGTTCTCTATTTGTACTGATTGTGGAACTGAAGAGGATAACAGTCAGCTTTTGCTGGAGTCTATGAATTGCAGTCAATATTCCATCAGTGTTCAGGTGACCACACTGGTTGACCATCCTCACCTTCATGTACTCCAACGGTGCCAAAGGCCTATGGTAATTTGAGCACTTTGACATACCTTTATATCAAAATGTGGAAAAGAGTTAATAGAACCTGGTAAAATTGGAATTCTTACTGGACACGTCTTAGTATGGCTTGGATTACTTTTTCTATTAAAGGGAATGTGTCATCAGAAAATGGCCTATTGTTTAAATCACATTTTTTATGTTTAACATATTTTTAAATAATTTTTGATGATGTTATTTTTAGTTTTCCATGTCAACATCTATATTTACACAAAAACCATAAAATCCTGCAGTTTTCCCACTGGCCACTAATTCTAATAATTGGCGCCACTTCTTGGTCTGTACAGATCACTTTACTACAGTTATACTGTATATTATTCTAAACCTGCCTGTAATGATAAGGAGATATCACCTCTGTGCATAGATGAGAAAGGATCCTCCATTCACAATAGGTGATTGCCCAATCTTATCTATTATTTTATTGTACAATGACCTCTGCACAGGTCACAGAGTATGCCTAGAAGACTTTCCCATAGAAGTCAATAGGGCCCCCTCCTGACCATTGTGTCTATGACCCATGTGGCTGCCGTGAAGCAATTTTTTTTAATGCTGTATAAATGCTGTCAAGAACAGTTCAGGCAAGATGGCCGCCCCCAAAATAATGTTCAGGAAACAGAATAAAACAACCTGCAATCAGAAAATAAAAATTGATTAGACAAAAACTATCTGGTTTTAACTGGCAAATACAATTTCTGGTGACACAATTCCTTTAAGCTTAACACCCCGGGGACCTTTTGTACAGACCCCCTAGCATGTCAGGACCTTTGGTTCTAATCATACTTACCTAATCCTCGCCTCTGGGCTCTGGTTTCATTACTGCCTTGTTGACTGTGCATTACCCACGTCTTCCAGCCTCAACATACAGTTTTATGTGGGTCATGTGATCGCTGCAGCCTATAACTCGCCACATCGGTGATGTATCATCCATGCGTCATGTCGATAGGTCACGTGACACATGTGTGACACGTCACTGCTGCAGCCAGTCATTGGCTGCCAAGGTCACGTGACCCACATCAAACTGGATTTTGACACTGGGAGACTCTAGAGCTGCAGAGCTGACAGGGCAGAGATGGAGCCACAACCCAGCATCAGGGATCAGGTAAGGATACTTTCACATCTGCGTTTTTGCTGGATCTGTCATTTATCAGCAAAAACATTTCCGTCATGATAATACAACCGTCTGCATCCATTATGAATGGATCCGGTTGTATTATCTCTAAAATAACCATAACGGATCCGTCTCTAAAACCATTGAAAGTCAATGGGAGATGGATCCGTTTTCTCTTGTGTCAGAGAAAACGTATCTGTCACCATTGACTAACATTGTGAGTCATGACAGATCCGCCTTGCTCCGCATTCCAGGACGCACTCAAAAACGCTGCTTGCAGTGCTTTTGTGCGTGTCATGGGAACCCAATGAAATGGAACGGAATGCATTCTGGTGCACTCTTTTCCCTTCAGTTCAGTTATGTCCCCATTGACAATGAATAGGGACAAAACTGAAGCGTTTTCCACCCGCTATTGAGATCCTATGATGGATCTCAATAGCGGAAAGGGAAAGCGCAGGTGTTAAAGTAGCCTAAGTATGATTACCACTATGGGTCCAGCCAACCTGACTATTCTGTAGAAAAAGTCCCCATCAGTGAACAATCCCTTTAATAGATAGGAACTCAAGCAAATAGGTTAGAAATTCTGTTCATCACATATCATATTCATATAAAACAGATTTATTCCCTGTTACTTAAACCTATGTTTAGCAAAAACATTATAATTCAAAAATGTGGTGACATTTATTTTATGGAGTTATTGATTTATTATTCTGCAAATCTTTGCATACATTCCTTGGCTTATATGAAAAACAATATTGGCTGCATTGTATTTCTGTTCCCAGATAATCTGCATTACCTTGGAAGACCTTAGCATATTGTAATACATAGCTCAATATTCTAATTTGTAAGATGAATGTTATATTGTGTGGCTCATGGACTAACTAACAAATACGTTGCCTACAAAAGACAAAAAGGACAATATGCGGACACCTGACCATCACACCAATTTCATTACATCTTATTCCAGAATCATGGGCATTGATATGGAGTTGAGCACTTATACGAAGCTATTTCAAAAAAAATTTGAGTACATTCAGCCTAAAGAGTATTTGTGAAGTCAGGCACTGATGTTCGATGAGAAGGTTTGGCTTTCAGTCACTGTTATGATTTATCTCAAAGATGTTTGACAGGTCAGGGCTCTGTGAAGGCCATTCAAGTTCCTCCACACCAGGTTCATCAACCCATAGCTGTGGAGATGTTATGGCTGTGTGCTTGTCTTTATGCACTTGTTTGCAATGGATGTGGCCGAAACACCTGAACTCTATAATCAGAAGGGGTGCCCGCATACTTTTGTTTTGGCCATATAGTGTACATGTGCATCGGATCAAATCAATGTTATAACAAACTCTTCAATTATAAGCAGCTATTTCAAACAATTTTTGCTTGTATCTGTGGGACTTTTTGCCCATTCAGGCAAAAGAGCATTGAGCACTAGTGTTGAGCGCGAATATTCGAATATCAATTTTTTTTAGCGAATATCGGCACTTCGCTAATTCGCAAATATTTCTAATATAGTGCTATAAATTCGATATTTCGAATATATATATTTTTTTATTGTTATATTTTTTTCTTTCCCACTTCCCAAAAGTAGTTCTTACCTGTCCTTAGGATTCCTGGCTTCCTGGCTGCTCCAGTCAGTGCCCGTTGCCGCTTCTGACGACTTCCGTGCTCATGGAGCGTCCCTATAACCATGGGAACGTCTCCATACTAGAATGTACTGTCGGATTTGAGAATTACGTTGAAATCGCAATTCGATTAATTCAAGTTATAATAATCGAATTTCGATTTCAACTTAGCACTGCTATATTCCATATTCGTTAATTCTAGCCTAATATGAATATAGCAGTGCTAAGTTGAAATCGAAATTTGATTATTACAACTTGAATTAATCGCATTGCTATTTCAACTTGGACCTGGTTTACTATGGTTGGCTTGGTAGAATTAGCGAATATGACGAATGTATTTGTCATATTCCTCAAAACGAAGATAACGAAGTACTCTCCATCTTCGTTTTAGCTACCTATTCGTCAACTTCGCTAATTCTAGCAATCAAATAGGAAGGTTGACTATAGAGACAGCTGTGTTTAATTCGCTATGCGATTATATTACTTTGCTTTTTTTTTTTTTGAAATAGAATCATTATAATAATCAAGTATTTAACTATTATTTTTTTTTAAAAAAAGCAAAGTAATATAATGGCATAGCGAATTAAACTTAGCTGTCTCTATAGTCAACTTTCCTATTTGATTGCTAGAATTACCGAAGTTGGCGAATAGGTAGCTAAAACGAAGATGTAGAATACTTCGTTATCTTCGTTTTGAGGAATATGACGAATACATTCGTCATATTCGTCATCTTCGCTAATTCTAGGTATCAAACCAATAGGAAAGTAGCCTTAAGTTAAAATCGCAATACGCGATTATTTAAATCGCATAATAATCTCGATAGCTAGAATAATGACGACTATTCGATTTCGACGAATATGAAACGAATATTCTATCGAATATTCGCGAATTTCGTCGAAATCGAATATGGCACCTGCCGCTCATCACTATTGAGCACCACTTGAGTTCTTCCACAGATGGCACATCAAGTTGTGGAGGTAGTATGGTTGTGTGCTTGCATTTATAAAAATGAAAGATCAGCACTCCTTTAAAATTGTCGAAAATATATTATCACATCTCTAAAAACATTAAAAGCAGAAGTAGCAGACACGAGCAAAGAAACACTTGTTATTATTCATAGCACACAATAATATAATAGTCTTTATTTATATAGCGGCAACATATTCCACAGCACTTTACAATCAGAGGGTTTATGGTACAAACAATATCATACATTACGTAGTAACAAACAAGTCAACCATTAAAACAAGAGTAATGAGGGCACAATGTATGAGAAAATGGTTATGGCACAAAGGTAAAAAGTGCTTGTTTTGTACAGTGGTCCAGCTTCATGATCCAGTCACCAGCCGATATCTGTAGTGGTTCCAAGTGCATGGGTTGTGGTGACAGTGACATCCACAGCGCATGCACAGCACCCCCATAACAGTGATATCCACAGTGTCCCCATAACAGTGACATCCACAGTGTCCCCGTAACAGTGACATCCACAGTGCTCTCATAACAGTGACATCTACAGCATCCCCATAACTGTGATATCTACAGATCCCCCATAACAGTGACATCCACAGTGCCCCCATAACAGTGCCATTCACAGTGCCCCCATACCAAAAACATCCAAAGCATCCCCATAACAGTGACATGCACAGTGTCCCCCATGGACCATCCACAGTGCCCCTATTGCTATCCAGTGCCCCATGTGCTATCCACAGTGCCCCTATTGCCATCCAAATTTCCCCTATTGCCATACACAGTGCCCCCATGTGCCATCCACAGTGCCCATATTGCCACCAAGTGTTCCCATTGCCATAGAGTGCCCTTATTGCCCTCCATAGTGCCCCCAGTGACATCCACAGTGCCCCTATTACCTTCTACAGTGCCCCTATTGCCATCCAGTGCCCCATGAGCCATCCAGAGTGCCCCAAGTGACATCCAGTGTGCCCCCATATGCCATCCACAGTGCCCATATTGCCATCAATGTTGCCCCTATTGCCATCCACAGTGCTCCCATTGCCATCCTGTGCCCTATGTGCCATCCAAAGTGCCTCTATTTACATCCATAGTGCCCCTATTGCCATCCAGTGCCCCCATTGCCATCAAGAGCCCTCATTGCCATCCACAGTAGCCCCAGTGGCATCCACAGTGCCCCCATTGCCACACAGTGCCCTAAGTGACATCTAGTGCCCCCCATGTCCTATCCACAGTGCCCCTATTGCCATCCAGTGCCCCCATGCCATTGAGTGCCCTAATTGCCATCCACAATGCCCCCAGTGACATTCACAGTGCCCCATTGCCATCCAATGCCACCATTGCCATCAAGAGCCCTCATTGCCATCCACAGTAGCCCCAGTGGCATCCACAGTGCCCCCATTGCCACACAGTGCCCTAAGTGACATCTAGTGCCCCCCATGTCCTATCCACAGTGCCCCTATTGCCATCCAGTGCCCCCATGCCATTGAGTGCCCTAATTGCCATCCACAATGCCCCCAGTGACATTCACAGTGCCCCATTGCCATCCAGTGCCACCATTGCCATCAACAGTGCCCTAAGTGACATCCAGTGCCCATATGTGCCATCCACAGTGCCCCTAGTGACATTCAGTGGCCCCATGTGCCATCCTCAGTGCCTCTATTATCTTTCACAGTGCCCCTATTGCCATCCACAGTGCACCATGTGCCATTCTCAGTGCCTCTGTTGCCACCCACATTGCCCCTATTGCCATCCAGTGCCCCCATTGTTATCAGGTGCTCTCATTGCCATCCACAGTAGCCCCAGTGACATCCACAGTGCCCCAAGTGACACCCAGTGCCCCACATGTGCCATCCACAGTTTCCCTATTGCCATCTACTGTGCCCCTATTGCCATTCAGTGCTCCCATGTCATCGAGTAGCCTAATTGCCATCCACAATGCCTCTATTACCATCCATAGTGTCCTTATTGCCATCCACAGTGCCTCTATTGCCATCCAGTCTCCCCATTGCCATCCACAGTACCCCGAGTGATATCCAGTGCCCCACATGTGCTATCCACAGTGGCCCTATTGCAATTTACTGTGCCCCTATTACGATCCAGTGCCCCCATTGCCATCGACAGTGCCCCCAGTGACATTCAGTGCCCCCAGTGACATTCAGTGCCCCCATGTGCCATCCTCAGTGCCTCTATTATCTTTCACAGTGCCCCTATTGTAATACACAGTGCCCCTGTGTGCCATCCACAATGCCCCTATTGCCATTGAGTGCTCTTATTGCAATCCCCAGGTCCCCCAGTGATCTTCACAGTGCCCCTCTTGTGCCATCCACAGTGCCCCTCTTGTGCCATCCACAGTGCCCCTATTACCTTCCACAGTGACCCTATTGCATCCAGGGCCCCCATGTGCCATCCACAATGCCGCCAGTGACATTCAGTTTCCCCCCCATGTGCCATTCACAGTGCTACTGTGACCATCCACTGTGCCCCTATTGCCATCCACTGTGCCTTCATTGCCTTCCAGTGTCCCCATTGGCATCCACAGTGCCTCCAGTGACATTCAGTGCCCCCCATGTGCCATTCACAATGCCCCTACTACCTTTCACAGTGCCCCTATTGCCATCCAGTGCTCCCATGTGCTATCCACAGGGCCCCCAGTGACATTCACTGCACCCCCATGTGCAATCCACAGTGTCCCAATTGCCATCCACAGTGCCCCTATTGCCATCCACAGTGCCTCTATTGCCATCCAGTCTCCCCATTGCCATCCACAGTACCCCGAGTGATATCCAGTGCCCCACATGTGCTATCCACAGTGCCCCTATTGCAATTTACAGTGCCCCTATTACGATCCAGTGCCCCCATTGCCATCGACAGTGCCCCCAGTGACATTCAGTGCCCCCAGTGACATTCAGTGCCCCCATGTGCCATCCTCAGTGCCTCTATTATCTTTCACAGTGCCCCTATTGTAATACACAGTGCCCCTGTGTGCCATCCACAATGCCCCTATTGCCATTGAGTGCTCTTATTGCAATCCCCAGGTCCCCCAGTGATCTTCACAGTGCCCCTCTTGTGCCATCCACAGTGCCCCTCTTGTGCCATCCACAGTGCCCCTATTACCTTCCACAGTGACCCTATTGCATCCAGGGCCCCCATGTGCCATCCACAATGCTGCCAGTGACATTCAGTTTCCCCCCCATGTGCCATTCACAGTGCTACTGTGACCATCCACTGTGCCCCTATTGCCATCCACTGTGCCTTCATTGCCTTCCAGTGTCCCCATTGGCATCCACAGTGCCTCCAGTGACATTCAGTGCCCCCCATGTGCCATTCACAATGCCCCTTCTACCTTTCACAGTGCCCCTATTGCCATCCAGTGCTCCCATGTGCTATCCACAGGGCCCCCAGTGACATTCACTGCACCCCCATGTGCAATCCACAGTGTCCCAATTGCCATCCACAGTGCCCCTATTGCCATCCACAGTGCCTTCATGTGCCATTCACAAAGCCCCTATTGCCATTAAGTGCCCTCATTCCTATCATCCCCAGGGCCCCCGTGATATCCATAGTGCTGGTTGTGCACGGTGATTATCACTGATTATTTCACCGCGCTCTCGGCGAGCGTGATCACATGGTCTTTGTGCTTGCAGCAGGTCTTTAGGTGGGTTTTCTTTAATCAGGATGAAGTGGACGCCCTCTCCATGATCAAGTGAATGAGGTGAGTATAATTTTTTTTATTTTTAGCCACCATTTTAGGAAAAATCTATTTTTTACCATGAAGTGCGAGGAAATTCAGCTTTGCGGCAAATCAATTTTTTCCTAAACTTCTGATCAAATTCCGCTTCATATACTTCAATTTGATCAACACTAATAGAAATGTACATACACATACAATCTGAAAATATTCTCATTGAATGAGAATAGATATCCCATTGTTCTTTAGGTTGCAGTACTAAAATAAATATATTAAACTGGTATGGTCACACATAGCAGCCACCACATGGCCAAGCAAAAGCCTTCATGCAACTCAAAACAGCAGGGCCACACAGATTTCTAATGACAGAACCACCCGTAATAAATTCCCCACAGTACAGGAAAAGTGGAATATCTGGAAGGCGTTATACCTAAATTCAGGATTATATAATGTTTTGAGATATATTTATCATAGGGGAATTTTTTAAGTCAGTTCTGCATTGAGAATATGCATTGATAATACAGTCCTGATCAAAAGTTTAAGACCACTTGAAAAATGGCAAAAAATCATATTTAGCATGGCTGGATCTTAACAAGGTTCCAAGTAGAGCTTCAACAAGAAATGGGAGTGAGACAAAACATTTTTTGAGCATTCAATTTAATGAAAACAATGAATAAACTGAAACAGGCTGTTTTTCAGCTGATCAAAATTTTAGGACCACTAGCCTTTAAAAGGCCAAATCTGTGCAAAGATGTGGATTCATTGTCATTTTCTGTCAGTTAGTCACACGTTGTGATGGCAAAGGCAAAAAAACTCTCCCTTTTTGAACGTGGTCGGGTTGTTGAACTGCATAAGCTGGGTCTCTCACAGCGCGCCATCGCTGCTGAGGTGGGACGCAGTAAGACAGTCATTTGGAATTTCTTAAATGATCCTGAGAGACACTAGACGATCCTCGACCCAAATTAAGGACCTTACTGGTGCTGACTGCAGCCCCATAACCATCAGACGGCATCTGAGACTGAAGGGCTTCAAAAACAAAAAACGTCTTTAAAGACCTCGTCTCCTTGAACATAACTGCTCGTTTGGACTTTGCAAGAGAGCACCAAACATGGGACATTCAAAGGTGGAAGAAAGTTTTATTCTCTGAAGAGAAAAAATTTAACCTTGATGGTCCTGATGGTTTCCAACGTTACTGGCATGACAAGCAGATCCCACCTGAGATGTTTTCTACGCGCCACAGTGGAGGGGGCGCCATAATGGTCTGGGGTGCTTTTTTCTTCAGTGGAACAATGGAGCTTCAGGAAGTGCAGAGGCAGCCGCTGGCTATGTTCAGATGTTGCAGAGAGCATTCTTTAAAACTGAGGGACCTCGTCTGTGTGGTAACGACTGGGTTTTTCAACAGGACAATGCTACAGTACACAATGCCCACAGGACAAGGGACTTCTTCGAGGAGAATAACATCACTCTTTTGGCCCATCCTGCATGTTCCCCTGATCTAAATCCAATTGAGAACCTTTGGGGATGGATGGCAAGGGAAGTTTACAAAAATGGACAACAGTTCCAGACAGTAGATGGCCTTCGTGCGGCCGTCTTCACCACTTGGAGAAATGTTCCCACTCACCTCATGGAAACGCTTGCATCAAGCATGCCGAAACAAATTTTTGAAGTGATAAACAATAATGGCGGAGCTACTCATTACTGAGTTCATGTTTGGAAGTTGGATTTCTGTTTTGGGGGGGTTTAGTTTTTTTTTGGAGGTGTGGTCCTAAACTTTTGATCAGCTGAAAAAAAGCCTGTTTCAGTTTATTCGTTGTTTTCATTAAATTGAATGCTCAAAAAATGTTTTGTCTCACTCCCATTTCTTCTTGTTGCATGTTGAAGCTCTACTTGGAACCTTGTTAAGATCCAGCCATTTTTCAAGTGGTCTTAAACTTTTGATCAGGACTGTATGTGCCAAATTTATCAAACTTTGGCACATCTTTAAAAAAGCACTTTTTTTTTTTCTAGCCATGTTACTCCATTGTTTGGGTCCGCATCCGAGCCACATTTTTTATGGTTTGGATGCTTACCCATTCACTTCAATGGGGCCGCAAAAGATGCGGACAGTACTCAGTGTGCCGTCCGAATCTGTTGCTCCGTTCCGTGGGCCCACAAAAAATAAATAAATAGAACATGTCCTATTCTTGTCCGTTTTGCAGACAGGAATTGGCATTTCTATCATCTGCCGCCCGTTCTGTTCCAGAAATTGCAGAACACACATGGCCGGCATCCATGTTTTGCCAATCCGCAGTTTGTGGACCACAAAACAAGACGCGGTCGTGTGCATGAGCCCTAATATTGGGACTTTTTTGTGACTGTTTAATAAGTCGTAGCTGATAAATCTGCCATATACCAAATTAACATAGCTAACCATTTACCAAACCCTTGTTCCTACCCACTTTGCAGAAGTGGACTGAGTTACAAAATTACTAAATATCACAAAAAGTCAAAAATATTTGCACAAAAATGATGCATAGGAGTAATACAGTTATTACCTGTTTTTATCTGACTTATTATAGATAGTAAAAATGTAATGTGACAATAACTTAATTGTGTCCGGTTTCAGCGACCCACTGCTAAGCCTACGGAGATACAATACTTATTTAGAAATGCTTAGATAATTTAGAAGAAAGATGACCTACAAATGACAAAAATACTCAGTATAAATAGATAATAGATAATATTAGAACTCCACGCTAATCTATAGTAAATCATAAAAGTAATGAAATGTTCTTTGTATCTACAGCAAGGATGATGTTCACATCTATAGATACTGTAGGTTAAGGACCAGTACTGTAAGTAAGGAAAAGTGACAAACTCAAATTTCTCTCTCTCATCTACATTGCACGGCATGTGATGTGCCTAAGGCTTAGTTTCCAATGCCTAAGGAAATAGAGCAACTTTGAGTTTTTCTCTGTTTGCCAGGTCAGCAGTCTGAAGTGTATATTTCCATTGAACATTTCTGCCTGATCACTGAGAACCAAGTGATTTATACTGTATTCCAAGTTGTACAAGCATACATGTATTTTTCAGAATATTACATTGATGTAAATTCATACTTAAAAGTCCAGCACACTCACTTGAGTCAGTAATCCAGACCATAGCAAGGTAATGCAGAAATAGAAGAAATAGGATCCAGTGTGTAAATAAAATCCAAAAATTTATTGAAGTAAATCCATTACAAAACATTCCCCTTGTCACAAACCAGTGGGTGTGAACCCACTGTGCAACGTGTCCTACCTCCTCCAAGGGTGTTGTCTAAGTGAACCCCTCAATCTTCACAGTACCCCTGATGATGAGGATAGACTTTCCCAAGGGGAACACCAGGTTGCTACCTCTTGAGGAGGCTTGGCACACGAGGCAGCTGGTCCAGGAGATACCTGAGAAAGGTACCAGAGGTACAGGCATTGTCAGCAGGCTGAGTCGTTACCAGGCGCAACAGTTCAGGAGAGTCAAGGCAAGCAGGCAGGGATCAAACAGGTAGCAGAGTCCAGGAATACAAGTACGAGTCAGGAACACAAGCAGATATCAGAAACCTTAGCAGGACACAAAGACACTGAGCCATCTGGGAAAGGGTCTGAGCCACTTATATATGTGCAGAATGGCTAGGATTGGTCAGCAAGGTCACATGACCTAACCCATAAAGCACAGGAGGTAACGCATGCCGGTCCTTAAGGTAGTGCTGCAGGAAATGAGCAGCAAACATGCTGTGGCCAGGGCTGAGAGGAAACTGTGAAGCGGATCCCAGAAAAACAGTACCTACACAGACAGACCCCAGGACTTCAGAGGTGAATGGGAAGCACTGGCCACAGATCACCACTGAACACGGCGCCCGGGACAGCGGCGATAAGCAGGGGAACAGCAGCGCACAGAAGCCGCTGCTACACCCCTCCTGTACATCACTGACATATTTCGACCGACTGTTATGACTAAGACCGATATAGTCTGTCAAAACATGTCAGCAATGTACGTGTGGGGATGTGTTTTTAATGGATTTACTTCAATACATTTTTGGATTTTATTAACATGCTGGATCCTATTTCTTCTATTTCTGCATTACATTGATGCCCTGTCCTTAGGATAAATATCAATGTATGATCTATGTGGGTTCTACCCCAGGACCACCATGATCCGTAGATCAAAGTTGCAGAGACTGCTGCAACATACTATGGTGACATTCTGACAACTGTGGCAATGCGTAGTACTGCAACTAGTCTATTCAAGCATGATTAAGCTGCTGTATCAAGCACAGTTGAATGCCTGGTACAAAAAGATGTTAAAGCAAAAATATGCAAAACAATTCTAAAATAAATGGCCAAAAACAACAATAAGACGCAAACAATTCTTGGAGTGAACTTTGTGTATTGCTACCATATTATAATGACCATGGGAAACATGTGACATGACTGACACTTCAACTGCCCTATATGGCCAAAAGTATGTAGACACCCTCCAAATCATTGAGTTTAGCTGTATCAGCCACAAACAGGTACATAAAAAGTCTCTATAGATAAACATATTATGGGTTGAACTGAAGACCTCAGCAACTTCAAACATGTCACTTTTATATGCCATATAATGCAGTGGCCGTGGATCCACTGTGTCACTGAACAGATTAGGCATAGAGCATTATCTAAGTGACCCCTAAGATTACAGTATGCAAAATCAAGCATTTGCTGGAGAGGTAAAAAGCACATTACCAAAGGTGCTTACAGATGAGCTCATTTCCTAAAATTCGCTTTGACCAGATTTATCTGAATCATCCAAGAAATGTAACCCAATTGGAAGTGCTTGTGAAATTTTACAAAATGTTACCTATATTTTACTAACATACCAATATACTAAAAAAATTGTCATTGTCTATATTACTTATCCAATATTTTGTTATTAATGTGGAACAGAGGAGTTCTTTAAATTGCTATTTTGGTATAAAATGTTGCTGTCAGGTTTCTTTTTTTATCGTGAATGCGTCACGTTGTATAAAGCCTGAATTGAAAGTATTAAGTTTTCTGTTTTATGTATCAAATTCTGCAACTCTCTTAATCAGATTGGCTGTGTATAAAGATATTTTCTGACCATAAAGCCCCTGAATTTGTCAATTACAGTACACCGCTGTATGTGAGCATTAGAAGCAGTCTGCATTATACCAATGTTACTACATACTCAAGAGATTTCTTTAAATGCAGATGTTTCTGGGTGGGACCATTAAACTTGACAGAGAATTTTGGATAATCTGTGGTGTAATACATTCCAGATGCTGAAAGGTAATTATTTGAAGGCTGCGAAAAAAAGGAAATATGATAGTACACTATCATAACAGAGGAGGGGCTTTTACTTCTTATTCAATTCATTATGGCTGATGCAAGCGTGTGCTTATGTGGCTTTAATAAAGTAATAAGATATAGAGATCTGATAATGAATCCTTGTTTCGTTTAGCAACTTTCCAAGAAAGAATTATAGTTTTTAATTTAAACCAGATGCGTTTCCTAAGACCACATTTCTTTGATAAATTATTATTTACACAAGTTGACATTCAGCGCAGGCATTTGTAGGCAAATCTTAACTCTGCTTCCTGTAGGCAATGTTTCACAGGAGGGCTAGGTGTTGAGCTATATGTTTACATGGTCTAAATCCTAAACAGTAATGCTATCAGCACCAACAGTCAGCCAGGGGGTGAGCCACATATAAACGCGGCGGACGGTGCATCTGGTGGCTGATTCTCTAATGAAGCACAGATCCTATCTGTATTCTTCTTTTTTACTGCTGACATTTCACTTTTTAATTTTAATAATTTACTAAATGCATTTAAAGGATTAGAAAAGCTGATCCACCTCACTGCTTACCATTTGAAATCGGGGTCAGATAGGTAGATCAATAAGGCTTCTTTTCACACTTGCTGCCAGGTGTTCCGGTCATCAGATCCGGCAGATAATGCCGGGAATCGTCCAGACAAAAATCACTGTGTGAAGCAGTTTTTGTCCGGCCAATTCTCAGTGTATTTGCCCGGGTAGTGGCCAGATCGTGCCCCGTTATAGTCAATGGGGTTAGGCGGGAAGGTGGTAGCATCTGGCAATGCTGGATCCGGAGAACTCTGGCAGGCTTTTCTCTACCAGAACTGTCTGCCGGAGTTCTCTGCCACAAGTGGGAAACTAGCCTAAATCAGTTAAATCAAGGGACAATTATTTTGCAGAAACTAAAATAGTTTCGGTTATATTTACATCTCTGATGTGTACTCTGGTTGTCTGTTCCGGCAGGGGAACAGACTACCCAAGTACTCTATACCTGGCATAGCCAGACATTGCCGCACACCGCCGGATCCTCATTGATTGTAACAGTATCTGGCCCAAATCACTGTCAGATTCCATTATAGTCAAGGGGAATCACTGGTGCCCAGCAGTGTGCGGTGTGGTAGTGGAGCTGCCAGAGGGCCATATGAGAGCCATTTAAATGGTGTATCTCACCCAGAGGAAGCTGGATGAGAAAAAGTCTGGGAAAATAGGGTTTCCCCCTGTGTGTATCAGCCAGGCTGGTAATGAGAGGTAATTAGCAGCCAGCTGAGGAGCTCAGATAAAGGTGTGCTGGGCTCCTCAATCAGGGCTTCCCGTCTGGGGAAGGAGCAGGCTGTGCCAAGGCCTCTGGGAGCCAGGACCCTCTATCCCTGTGTGGGGTAAGCACTGAGTTGTGTTTTGGGGAGCTGGGCAGTGCAATCAGATTCTGATAGAGAGGGAAACTACTGTGTAGATAGTGGCCAGACGGCCGAAGATTTATGTTTATGGGTTATGTTTTGATGTCTGTAAAAAGTGACAATAAAGCTGGTCGTGGCCAGTTTGCACCTAAATCTACAGTGTTGGAGTGGCTTCTTTAGGTGTGCCAACTGTCTAAGCTGAGAAGACGGCGATCCTGGAGAGCTAAGTGACCCCGAGTTTTCACAGCGGATATGGTGTATTCCGGTAGTCTGTTCTTCTGCTGGAACACACTACCAAAGTTCACATTGGAGATGTGAACACAGCCTTACCTTTTACAGTATGATGTCATGATTTCTTGAAATCTCACTGGTTGGTCCAAGCATGATTAAAGGAGTAGTCTTATCAGAATAACCACTGACCATATGCCCTGTTAGTGCTTTAAGACATCGAAAAGAGGTGTCCCCCACTCAGGACCCCAGTCTATAAGAAAGAGAGGGGAAGATGTAATAATCAGCAGTTCTCACTCCACAAGATTCATGCATGCTGTATATTACATAGACGTTCATGCAATATATGTCCATATATAATAATACATTTCAAATTAAAGAGGATGTCTGGTTTTAAGAGGAAACAGGCAACACATGCAGTCCGCGTAAAAAAAAGAATAGATCATTTTTCTTACCTGACAGATCCAGTGCCACTGCTATGGTTCTTTCAGCCAGGCTCTATTTAGCCAGCTGCAGTGTGACCACTGCAGGTAATAACTGGCCTCTTTGGTGCACTGCTGAGGCCAGTGATTGGTTGCAGTGGTCACGTGTTGTCGACACTGCTGTAGCCAAGGAGAACCAGAGCAGAAACAGAACCATAAAACTGACTACATACACAAGATATGGTCACACCATTAGTAGTGTTAGCTAATACTTTCTTCTCTAGAAGCCATCTCTTTTTGTTGAAGGTAACTATATACTGTATGTGCTGAAGACATATGCATACATACATACATATACATGATGTACAGTTTATTTTCTGATTGTGCTGAACATGCTGACCCCCTAGTTGATTAATGCTTGTGACCATATGTTATTTTGTCATCTTCTTCTGCTGGTCTTATCAGTGTTTTCTCACCTGATGACAGAAAGTGAAGTGCCATTACATACCGCCTCGAGGAAGAATTTCTCTTGATTGTTGCTTTGAACAAATAACTATATTTTATGTCAGAAGGACCTGAACCACAACTGCTGTTAGGAAAAAAAATTCTAATTTCCTATCTCCCACAGACCATCTCAATCAATGCAAACACAGGAATAGGACTGAGACAAAAATTCCTAATTTATCTTCAACCATAACTAAACCTTTGGCCCTAAGATATGGTTCATTGCTAAAGTGTGTTATACAAATAATGAGTTATCTGCTATTAAAGTGAACTGTTGTATGGCCAGCAAATAAATGAGCCTGTTCTGTACTACAGGCGTGTTTCTTGTCTTAACCCCCACTCTTCACAATGTGATCAATTTAATGCTTGCTTTCCGTTTCATCTCTGTTGAACATGTCAATTTGGTTACTGTTTTTAAATGCACATTGACAATTTCCTACCAAGAAGAAAGGAACAGAACTAAATGTTATTACATTACACTCTAAATAAAAGCCAGAAAAGATAGCAGAGATATACATACACTGTGCCGGGAATGCTCCTAGACTAACTGAGTTATCCGGAATTGTACAAAAAGGGTCAATTTTTTCTTAGAAATACTTCCATTCTTGTCCATAAGCTGAGTATGGTATTGCAGCGTAGACACATTCACTTAGATGGGGAACAGCTACAATACTAAACATAATCCATAGACAAGGCTGTAGCTTGTTTATAACCTGTCCTTGAACAACCGCCCTAGTCTTCTCATTTACCTGTAAATTGCTGCCACAATAACCACCACACACCATACCACAGGAATGTCATGGACTCAAGTGCATTCTCTTCTCACCCAACTAACCCAGTTGAGTTCAGAAGTGCAAGTGTGGGTCATCACATACCCAACACAGTACTTCAGTTCTGTAAGGAAACAGGAGAGTCAGTATTAAAACACATGTCATAGTCTTAAATCAGCACTTAGGAGAAGCAGGTTAATGCCATAGCCTCCCTCCATGATGACCAAGACAAAACTTGAAGCTTCTGGGTTCCACTGCAAGATCTGTAATAGGGCCCATACCTACCATGTTCCATTTATAAAACTGACATCTTATGTGGAATAGGAGCCTTTGGGTGCAACCTCCAAGGCCTTCTTCATATGTCTGTGTCCATATTGCGGATGCAAATACTCATACCAAGCTACATTCTAACAAGAATATGTCAATTAACACTAAAATCAATGCTTATGGTTGCTGTCCATGGACAACATGTAGAGCACACGTTCGTCATTCACTTATGAGTAAATAAGCCCTATGTCTTCATTGCTACGCCTGTTCTCCATTATTGGTCTGTTACTGAAAGCTAAATAGGTTAACATTGATTTATAGCTACACAAGGAGGCAAAATGGGCTCCTGTGAACAAGGCAGACATAGCAGAGCTAGAGAGGGTTCAGAGGAGGGCAACTAAAGTAATAACTGGAATGGGGGGACTACAGTACCCTGAAACATTATCAAAATTAGGATTATTCACTTTAGAAAAAAGACGACTGAGGGGAGATCTAATAACTATGTATAAATATATCAGCAGTCAGTGCAGAGATCTATCCCATCATCTATTTATTCCCAGGACTGTGACTGTGACGAGGGGACATCCTCTGCGTCTGGAGGAAAGAAGCTTTCTACACAACCATAGAAGAGGAATCTTTACGGTAAGAGCAGTGAGACCATGGAGCTCTCTGTCTGAGGAGGTGGTGATGGTGAGTTCACTAAAAGAGTTCAAGAGGGGCCTAGATGTATTTCTGGAGTGTAATAATATTACAGGCTATAGCTACTATGAAAGGGTCGTTGATCCAGGGAGTTATTCTGATTGCTTGATTGGAGTCAGGAAGGAATTTGTTTTTCCCCTTAAGTGGGGAAAATTGGTTTCTACCTCTTTTTTTTTTTTTGCCTTCCTCTGGATCAACTTGCAGGATAACAGGCCGAACTGGATGGACAGATGTCTTTTTTTCGGCCTTATAAACTACAGTATGTTACTATGTTACTAGTTATTACAAATGTCTATGCTAAAAGTTTTGATTTGCATTTGAAGCATAGGAAATTTTTATTAGTTATGGCTTAAAGGGGCTTGTGCAAGGTTTTAAAAATATTCTAAAAGCAGGGATTATGGTAAAATGTAAAAAAAAAACAAGGTTCCTGCTTGTCTGTGTCCACTTTGTTTCAGCATGTGATGCCTGTATTCATGGCACAAGACTGTTGAAGGCAATATTTGTCTGCAGTGGTCATACGAGCAAGTAAAGCATGTTATCACTGCAGGAGTCAACTAGTCAATAAAGACTGGCAAGACCACCAGAGTGGCAGTACTGGAGTGCCAGGGGATTAACCAGGTGGGTAAAAGTACTTTTTTAATTATACCACTTTCCCTGTTTACAGTATATATTTTTTTAAAACAACTTCTATAAATGTGGTTTGTTATTCTACAAATATTTTCTTAGGCTCTGTTCACAATAGCCTCATGATTTCCACAGCACAATGGATTACAAAAACCCTACAAGCTTTTAATCGGGTCTGTGAATTTCCTCTCAGGGTTCCAGAACATTTGATAAGAAAAGAACTGCAGTCTACATAAGCCAATCTGAATGCAGCCTAATAGTTAATGTCTCTCCTAAGCTATTCTTCAAAAGAATATATTTTAATTACACAGAACTATCTTTTTTCCAGATTAAAACCAAGCAAGATATAGATGATTCACCGACCTGGGCACCGAATCTTCTTATAACCAAACTCATTAAAGTGAACTTATAAAGGATGAAAACTATTCCGCATTTTATTTCAATCTCTAAAGCGCCAGTAAAATAACAACCAACCCGGATAATATTTTAATATAATTCTGAGCCCCAAAGTATTATAATATTCCATAGCTAAGCTTGGACATAACTGATTCACATTCTTTCCGAGCCGTTTTGATGAATGTCTGTTGATGAATGACCACATGAGGTGCAAGGCCAAAAATGACACCACTGTGCTGTACAAGCTTGTGAAGATTTAGCATGCACAACTGTAAAACAGACACACACATGTTTAAACAATCTGTATGTGAAACCTCTCTCATGTCTGCAATGCCCTGCAGATGCTCTATGGAAAGCCATAGAGGCTGGGAATACATAAATCTCTCAAGGTTCAACTCTACTTTGTCCCTCTGAAACTGAAACTGAAGCATGATTTTCCACTGTGCTGTAATCCCTCAGTTATAATGACCATTGGAATAACATTTGGAAATTCCACACTAAACTATGGATTGATACGAAACTGTACTGTATTTGCAATGAAAACAAAAAGACAAGTTCAGCACTAAATTAACTATGAGGTTTTATCTACTGTCTAGTCCCAGATTGTTCAAGTCATTCTTTTTTTTTCTGTTTGGCAGCAGGCATTAGTGATAGAAATTGGGATATAGAAGTACGTGATCCTTTCTCTACCTACCTTTAGATCCACCATAGTTTATTGATCTGTTTTTTTATTAATACAATGACTGCTTTCACCCACACACCCAGTTTAAAAAGCTCTGATCACAAAGTTTCCTTCAAAGGGAGCCTGTCTTCAGATTTTGCCTATGAAGTTAATGACAAAACCCTGCTGCTTACTTCATATGTTTTTCATTTGTATTTTAAATAAAATAGTTTTCAGAGCCAAACTGCAGAAATTACATTTTGAAAAAGTTGCTGACTTGACCAAAATGTGTAATCTGGGGTGTCTCCTTGCAATTGCTGAGTCATGGAGTTACAATGGGAAGCCTGAACTCCAAGCTCTGATTGATAGCATATTTAGTCCCAGGGGGTACCTGGAAATGTTTGGTTTGTATTATTATATCATGTTTGCACTGTACACCAGCAGGTGAGGTATGGTTGGCATCAGGAATAGGGCTAACCACCCCATTTCTTCCCTCTTGCTAAAAGTGGGCTAATAATACTTCCTGCCAAGAGGGGGAGTGTTAGCTAGGACTGTGAGGAGTAAGGAAGCACACCCTAATGCTTCTGCTCCAAGAGCCTTAGGGACTAGAGAAGCAACTCATCTGTGAGACCACTACTGAAGAGAGACATCAAAGATTAAAATATAGATATTCCACAAAGCTACAGCAGTAGTCAGCAGAATGACCAGCATCCATAGCTTGACGGTGGGATGCCAGGGAGGGGAGATACACATACTTGTAGCCAGAACCCAGGCGGGTCTGTTGGTCCCAGAACCATCTCCCTGGGACCTTCTGGTCTGAAGCTGTGAGCGCTAAAGTGTTTTGTGGGTCGTTGGGCTGCCAGGATCGGCAGGAAGGGGGGACCCTTCCCAGAGGTGGGAAGAGGAGGGGCCGGCTACAGTTTAAAAGGCTTGTGCCAGCAAGCGGCGTGTCTTTCTCTGAAGGGAAGTCACATCATGCCATGTGTTTAGAGGGAAATGCAACCAGCTGACATCACTGCTTCCCATGTCACCACAGCCAAGAACTCATCACAACCCAAAGGAGTCCTAAACCTGGTAACCTGACTTTTGTTCTGCTTAACCCTGTTTGTACCATGCCATCTGTATTTGTAACCTCAGAACACTGTATATATTCTTTGTGTGTATATTGTGTTACGTCTAGTGCGCCCTTAAGGCAATTAAATATATAATTTAATCTTGTGCTGTCCTTGTATCTCGATCACGAATCCTCACGTCCGTGTTTCGGCCTAGTTATACGCTATCACGGGTTGGTTTCTTACCCTATATAATCCCGGTATTAGACCGGTCTTATATCAAACAAGAAACTGATGGCAGTCATTCTGGGCTGAGAATGCACTGTTTCACTGGGGCAGTGAAATGGCTCTCTCAGTTTGTTGCCTCTCTGTGCCCGCGTGGACAGGAGGTGTCTGTGTAAACTGTATCAAGCTGACCTTACCTGCTCATCCAGGAGGGCGTAACGTTATGCCTTGGTAACCAGTGACCATACTGTATCTCACTGGCTCTACGCAGTTGACGTCCGACGTCAGTCGGGGTACGGTATTCATCACAGCTAGGAAGTACCGTTCATATGCAATATTTCAGAGGTGCCTACGATGATGTAGATGAGCTAGGGGATGTCAATTGGAGCTAGAGGGACAAGCCTGCAGTGGTGACTCCATGGCTAGGCAGTTGCAAGATGACACCCCAATGACTCCAGGCTACTTATTTTAGTCAAGTCAGCAACTTTTTCCAAAATTGATTTCTGCAAAACAGGAAAATGTATGTTATGGGGACATGTGATTTAAAGGAGTTGTTTATGCCAGTTTCTGTCTCGAACTGCAGCAAAAAAAGTTCAAACCTGATGCGTGACACGTTTACGGTAAGATTTGTGAATTTTCTTTTTACTCATCAAATTTGAAAAGTGACAAGAAAGGTATATGTGGTCTCCAAGGAGACATAGTTAAGTTATATTATAAAAGGAGCATATTTCTCTTTATAGCAAATATAGATTAGCTTTTTTTTACAGTTTCTAAAAAGTTAAGAAGCATGTGCATGTTAATACATTTGGCTCAGATCACTCTATCTCTCTCTACCATTTAAATAGACAACCATAGTAATTGTGGTCCGGGGTGTCTTTGACTTTACTAGATTTGGAAACCTCATTACTGTGGCAGCGTTAGCACAAGTATATTTAAATGCTAGGCTAAGAGTGGCTTGATAGTACTGTGCTGTGATTGGCTGCTGTAGTCACGTGACCACTTCACAATGGATGAAAGTTTTGCATTTTAAATAGAGACTGAGGCAGCAAGAGCAATGGACAGCTACAATGAAGGGCATCATTTTTACAATGGCAACGAAGTTACCTATTATTTGACTAAAAATCCTTCCTGTATTGAAATTGATGATCCTACGATGAAATAATATTCCTCTCCCAGCTCATGTTTCAGGAATATGAACTATTATTGTAGATGACACCTAAAGGTCACACTTTGTTTTGCGCGAGCATCTAACGAACAAGCTTTTCAAGCAGTAGGTAAGAATTAAAGTGACCCTTAGACAGTTTTATTGAAAGGCTAAAAACTGAAACACAGACAAGCAGAGAATAAATCTCAGAGAGGAACGCACATACTTACACTGCAGATGTCTCGTCCATTAGAGGACTGACTACATAAGAACAAACTGCAACATAAATCCTGCAACTTTTATATCCACAGTATTGCTGAAGATTTTACTCACAGAGGTTTGCTGCTTCATTCTCCTGGGGGACTGAATTAGAGCCTCCTTAAAATACCTGAATCAGTGGTATTTCTAATTAAAGGTCACAAAAGCAGAAAACCACATCACAAGAAGACTTTGAAAATATCTGTGTTCATGCATTTTCTGATTCATTACATGGAAGTTTTCTTAGGATGCATTTTTTAGCAAATAAATACTTGATGTGTGGGTCACTGCATGGAACAGTCTTTGATAGCTGAGTTTGGAAAGCTTTCTTCTAATCAGTAGCCATTTTAGTCACCCATCCTCAACCTTATCTTCAAGTGGTTTCTTAATCCAATATTGCCCATCATGCAGCCCAGATGCTGTTCTTAGTATGTGTCCAGCCTTTTCAGGATGCCCCAGTAGCTACAATTAATCTCCTGCCTCAGGATTTTCCAGTGCAGTAGTTTCTTAGACATTATTTGTGCTTTTAAATCTTTCAAATGATTCAAATCCTCTTCCTCCACACTGAGATCCCTAGGGGAAATCTATGTCAAATGGTCAATGGTAGGATCAGGAGTACATTCTGTTTGTACTTACTGTTGTTCTTGGCCAATGCTTGGTATATGTATAATTCACATGGTTGATGTTTGGTTTACACTGATTTTAATTGCTTCTACCCATGTATTCCCAGACAGAGCCACACAATTTTTGTATATTATGAAGGTTTATTGTCCAGCATGTAAGGTGGCCACACACACTAGATAAACTACAGCCAAACCCACCAATTTCAGCAGAACCAGTCCGTCATCTAATGTCTAATGTTTACAGAACCTTAGTTTGTCATTTGCTGTGGTGCGTCATGATATTACCAGATATTGTGATACTATATATTGTGGGGATTAACTCTGGTAGTTGGGATAACCGGGTGCAGTACAGAGGCAAAGTACAAGTTCGTAATTCAAATGTCCATGATTATTCACACATAAGGTCAAACAAAAACACTCATTGCAAGGTTGGTGTTTGTTCACACCGAGTAGAAAGTTCGAGCATAAAAAAAAGTCACCTTGTCGGCGGTTCTGCCTCCAGCAGTCCAAATGCAGGCTTTAGGTGGCCTGCACTCCCAACACACAGGTCTCAGCTTTCCAGCCCAGCACAGAGCTCAGTTCCCACACCAGCGATTGCCAGAGCTACTCTGTCAGAGAGAGGTAATCAGTCCCAGCTGACACTGGCGGGTGTTTTTTTTTATAGACCAGTCAAGACCCGGCCTGGAACGTGGGGAGTAGTCACCCACCCAGCACTTTGCCTACTCCCAGTAAGAGCTGTCCCGGATAAGCTATAAGCCATACTAAAATAGTAAAGTGTCAATCAGAATTAGCTGCCGCTGACACCTGAAAATACTGACTCTTACATCACCAAGGCCAGGAACCTCGGTGACACATACCTTCCGTCAACGACGGACCCTTGCGCCTTCTTACATACCTCCCCCTTTGTCCAACCCTGAGGGTGTGAACAGTTGTCAGACAGAGAACCTGGAACAGGGCATCTGTGTTTCCCTGCAAGCTGCCTGCCCTGTGTTCCACTGAGAACATGAAGTTCTATAATGACAAGAACCATCCGGTGACCCGAGCATTCCTCTCTTTGGCCTGGCTCATCCACTTGAGAGGGGAGTGGTCACCAGATGGAACTTTCTCCCCAACAGATAATAGCGGAGAGACTCGAATGCATCTTTGATGGCCAGGCACTGTCTCTCCACTATACTGTCCCTAGTCTCAGCTGTGGTGTGTTTGCGGCTCAGGAAAATGTTCCTCCCTATTGATTTCCTGAGAGAGTACAGCTCCGAGGCCTACTTCAGAGGCATCGGTCTGTACCACAAACTCCCTCTTGAACTCGGGCGTCACCAAAACCGGTGACCCGCACAGGACCGACTTCAACGCGGAAAAAGCCTCTTCCGCCTGGTCATTCCAGCGGACCATCAAGGACTTCCATTCCTTCAAGAGCCCTGTCAACGGAGCCGCTAAAGTGGCAAAATGGGGAATAATCCTCATATAATAGCCTACCATTCCCAGGAACGACTTAACTTGCCTCGTAGTGACAGGTCGTGGCCAATTCCGAATCGCCTCTATTTTATTTACTTGGGGTTTGATAACTCCATGTCCAATGATGCACCCCAATTATTTAGTCTCCTCTAACCTTATCGCACATTTCTTTGGGTTACCGGTCAGTCCAGCCTTCCTAAGGGAGTCCACTACAGCCTGCATTTAGGAAGATGACTTTCCCAGTTGGTACTGTGGATGATGATATCATCCAGGTAAGCCGACGTGTACCGATGATGTGGGCGAAGTACAATGTCCATGAGTCATTGTAACGTGGCGGGGGCACTATGCAGACCAAAGGGTAACACTTTATACTGATACAGCCTCTCAGGGGGGACAAAGGCAGTTTTCTCTTTGGCAGTCTCCGTTAAGGGCACCTTAAAAAATATCGGGCTTGTCCTAACCTCTCGATAAGCTCATCTACCCGGGGCATGGGATACGCAACGAACTTGGAAACTTCGTTTAGTTTGCGAAAATCGTTACAGAACCGTAACGTCCCGTCCGGCTTTGGTATTAAGACTATCGGACTGGCCCATTCACTTTTGGACTCCTCAATGAAGCTGCACTTCCTCTGCGATGGCTTGTCGATGAGCCTCGGGTACACAATATGATTTTAACCGGACTTTTGCCTGAGGCTCAGTGACAATGTCATGCTGGATTATGGAAGTGCGTCCAGGGAGGTCCAAGAACACATCCATGTTCTGACTAATGAATTCCCTTGGTTCCTGAGCCTGTTTAGAGGAGAGGCTGTTAGCAATTTTTACTGTGGCAACTGCTTCTCTAGCATCAGACCGAGGAGCCTGAACCTTTTCTCCTACAAAACCTTGCCACGGGCTGTCTTCAGTCATGGACTCCCTATATTTCCATGGTTTTAGTATCTCTATACCAGGCCATCCTTTTACGGATGATACTCGACGTCCGTAGCTGTTTTATGTGGAGAAACGTACAGAGTTCCCTTATGAATTTGGACATAAAAGGGGTCCCTTGGTCAGTCATAACCTTTTTAGTTAGACCCACTCAGGAAAACATCTCCAATAACCCCTTAAGGACTTAGGACGTATCGGTACGGCATGGGTCCCGAGTCCTTAAGGACCCATGACGTACCGGTACGTCATAACTTGAAATCTGTATTCCGGCGCCCCAGGGGTTAATCGGAACGGGATTTCGGCTGAAATCATTCAGCCGGCATCCCGTAACAATGCAGGAGGGGGTCATTTGACCCCCCCGCATTGGCGATCGCAGAAAACCGCAGGTCAATTCAGACCTGCGGTTTGCTGCGCTTTGTGCAGTTTCTGATCCCCGCGGGCCCTGACCGCGGGGATCAGAAGCTTTAGTGTCCCTAAAATATATATTTTACACCCCCCCTGCACCCCTGCATGATTTTTTGCCGGCGGGTGGTGCAGGGGGGGAGTTGTGGGCGGTGGGGGCGGTGCGGGAGGCGGGCGGTGCGGCAGGCGGGATCGCGATCCCCCGCCCGCCTCCCCTTGTATAATCGTTGGTCTCTAGTGGGTATACCAGGGTGCCAGCACATTGCTGGCACCCTGGTATAAACGGCTGACATCGATGATGCGATGTCAGCCGTTTAACCCTTTCCATACAGCGGTCCGTACGGACCGCTGTATGGAAAAAGTTAACAGTAAGAGGGAGCTCCCTCCCTCTCCCATCGGGGGGCTGCTGTGCCTTTGCAGCCCCCCGATGGAGAGGGAGAGAGCCCCCAGACAGCCCCCCTCAGCCCTGTGCTTACCCTTCCCCGTCTGCGAAGTTCTGACAACTACTGAGCAGACGGGGAAGGTTCCCATGGCAACAGGACGCCTCTCAGGCATCCTGCTGTCCATGGTGCTGAACAGATCTGTGCTAAAGGCAGAGATCTGTTCAGACAAAGTGTAAGTAAAATACAGTACAGAACAATATATATTGTTCTGTACTGTATTATACAGACATGAGACCCACTGGATCTTCAAGAACCAAGTGGGTCTGGGTCAAAAAAAAAGTGAAAAAAAGTGAAAAAAAAGTAAAAATCCAAAAACACATTTATCACTGATTAAAAATGAAAAAAATAAAATTCCCTACACATGTTTGGTATCGCCGCGTCCATAACGACCTGATCTATAAAACGGTCATGTTACTTTCCCCGCACGGTGAACGCCATAAAAATAAAAAAATAAAAACTATTAGGAAATTGAAATTTTGCCCACCTTACTTCCCAAAAAAGGTAATAAAAGTGATCAAAAAAGTCGCATGTACGCCAAAATAGTACCAATCAAACCATCATCTCATCCCGCAAAAATCATACCCTATCCAAGATAATCGCCCAAAAACTGAAAAAACTATGGCTCTTAGACTATGGAAATACTAAAACATGATTCTTTTGGTTTCAAAAATGAAATCATTGTGTAAAACTTAAATAAATAAATAAAAAGTATACATATTAGGTATTGCCGCGTCCGTATCGACCGGCTCTATAAAAATATCACATGACCTAACCCCTCAGGTGACCACCGTAAAAAAATTAAAATAAAAACGGTGTAAAAAAAGCTATTTTTTTGTCATCTTACGTCACAAAAAGTGTAATAGCAAGTGATCAAAAAGTCATATGCACCCCAAAATAGAGCCACTCAAACCATCATCTCATCCCGCAAAAAATGAGACCCTACTTAAGATAATCGCCCAAAAACTGAAAAAACTATGGCTCTTAGACTATGGAGACACTAAAACATTTTTTTTGTTTTAAAAATGAAATCATTGTGCAAAACTTACATAAATAAAAAAAATTGTATACATATTAGGTATCGCCGCGTCCGTGACAACCTGCTCTATAAAATTACCACATGATCTAACCTGTCAGATGAATGTTGTAAATAACAAAAAAAAAACGTGCCAAAAAAGCTATTTCTTGTTACCTTGCCGCACAAAAAAGTGTAATATAGAGCAACCAAAAATCATATGTACCCTAAACTAGTACCAACAAAACTGCCACCCTATCCCGTAGTTTCTAAAATGGGGTCACTTTTTTGGAGTTTCTACTCTAGGGGTGCATCAGGGGGGCTTCAAATGGGACATGGTGTCAAAAAAACCAGTCCAGCAAAATCTGCCTTCCAAAAACCGTATGGCATTCCTTTCCTTCTGCGCCCTGCCGTGTGCCCGTACAGCGGTTTACGACCACATATAGGGTGTTTCTGTAAACTACAGAATCAGGGCCATAAAAAATGAGTTTTGTTTGGCTGTTAACCCTTGCTTTGTAACTGGAAAAAAAATATTAAAATGGAAAATCTGCCAAAAAAGTGAAATTTTGAAATTGTATCTCTATTTTCCATTAAATCTTGTGCAATACCTAAAGGGTTAACAAAGTTTGTAAAATCTGTTTTGAATACCTTGAGGGGTGTAGTTTCTTAGATGGGGTCACTTTTATGGAGTTTCTACTCTAGGGGTGCATCAGGGGGGGCTTCAAATGGGACATGGTGTCAAAAAACCAGTCCAGCAAAATCTGGCTTCCAAAAACCATACGGCGCACCTTTCCCTCTACGCCCTGCTGTGTGCCCGTACAGTAGTTTACGGCCACATATGGGGTGTTTCTGTAAACTACAGAATCAGGGCCATAAATAATGAGTTTTGTTTGGCTGTTAACCCTTGCTTTGTAACTGGAAAAAAAATATTAAAATGGAAAATCTGCCAAAAAAGTGAAATTTTGAAATTGTATCTCTATTTTCCATTAAATCTTGTGCAACACCTAAAGGGTAAACAAAGTTTGTAAAATCTGTTTTGAATACCTTGAGGGGTGTAGTTTCTTAGATGGCGTCACTTTTATGGAGTTTCTACTCTAGGGGTGCATCAGGGGGGCTTCAAATGGGACATGGTGTCAAAAAAACAGTCCAGCAAAATCTGGCTTCCAAAAACCATACGGCGCACTTTTCACTCTACGCCCCGCTGTGTGGCCGTACAGTAGTTTACGGTCACATATGGGGTGTTTCTGTAAACGGCAGAGTCAGGGCAATAAAGATACAGTCTTGTTTGGCTGTTAACCCTTGCTTTGTTAGTGGAAAAAATGGGTTAAAATGGAAAATTAGGCAAAAAAAAGAAATTCGCAAATTTCATCCCCATTTGCCAATAACTCTTGTGCAACACCTAAAGTGTTAACGAAGTTTGTAAAATCAGTTTTGAATACCTTGAGGGGTGTAGTTTATAGAATGGGTTCATTTGGGGCGTGGCTTCGGCATGGCGGCGTGAGGACGTGTGTGAAGAGAGCTCCGTGACCAGATTCAGGAGAACACGCAAAGACTGCTCCCCTACTCGCCTTTCCTGGCCATGACTAAAGGGAGACGATCGAGGAATCAGCCTGCGGTCCCCCCTGAGCAAACCATCGGCCGCTTCCTCCGTTCCAACCAGCAGGGAGGTTGTGACTCACCCACAATGGCCGCCGCCGCTCCTCCGTCACTGTGCCCAGCGGCACCGCCGTTCTCACCAGCGCCAGCATTGAAGACCGCCCGGCCGCAAGATCGACACCTGGGGGTTGAGAGCACTTACCATGCTGCCTCTGCAGTGAGTAGCCAGGTCGCCTGCCCGGTTTCTTCAGGGCGCCGCGCTGAATCCTCCCAGCCGGACCCTGCAATTACCGCCAACCAGGCCAGTTCTGGGCCTATTCAATCGGAGGGCCTGCGTCCCGCTGCCGCTTCTCCCTATGAGGCAAACCGATACCCTGCCGAATCTAGGCAGCCTATAGACAGGGCCCCTGCCCACTTGGTGTCCCCTGTCACTACTTCCAAGGAGAGCCCTGCGGTAGATAAGACGCCGCCCTTGATGGCAGCTATTCCCACTCCAGGCCACACTCCAGGCCGCATGAGCCCGGTCCCAGCTACCCAGTCCCTTAGCCAAAACGTGCCGGCCATCTTTTCCACGCAGTTAAAGCAATCAGAGGAGCCACTGGGGTCCCCTTTACCCCCACCCTCCATTGACTGCACGCTGGCAGAACTCTGGGAAATGATTAGGGCCCTACCCACTAAATCAGACCTGGAGGCTCAGTTGGCCCGTATTGAAAACAAACAGGCTCAAGCCCTGCAAGCTGTCCGGGATGACGTCCATCATCTGGATGACCGTTTATCATCGCTGGAGCACCGCTATGCAGTTACCGCTTCCGTGGTTCATTCCCACTCAGAGTCACTATCTGCACATACTCTTCAAATGCAAGATTTCTCTTTACACCTCGACGATGTGGAAAATAGAGGCCGCCGGAATAATCTTAAGCTTCGCAACATCCCAGAGTCTGTTCCTAATGACCAATTACATTCCGTCGTGGTCAGCATCTTTAATTCAGTCTTGGACAATTCTCCTCAGACCAAAATTGAACTGGACAGAGTCCATAGGACTGCAGGACCCAGAAACCGTGATGTAGACAGACCGCGTGACGTCATATGCCGGGTCCATTTTTATACAGTCAAAGAAAGTATCCTGCGCAAGGCCTGGGAAAAGAAGGAGATTTACTTTGAGGATATACCAATCTCCATTCTGCCTGATGTATCCCGTCTGACCTTATCGATGAGAAGAATGGTCAGGCCCCTGTTGGAAGCAATCAAGGACGCAGGAGCATCCTATCGTTGGGGACACCCATTCCATATTATTGTCAGATACCCTAACGGCCAATCCATACAGGTCCGTTCTCTGGCTGACCTCCCGGAACTGTTCAGGTTCCTTGATGTCCGCCCCTTCACGGTTCCTGACTGGACACTACCTCCGTCCCTGCAAGGTCTGCATCAGGAACTGGACTTTTCGCAAAGAGCACCCTCCACATCCCCGAGACGGTCATCTCCTGGCCGTTCCAATTCCCTCCGCGGCTGCCTCTCCGGACCACAATATCAGCCTCCACGGCGCCTTCCTCCACCTTTTCGCTGATCCGCCGGGGTATCCTCAACTGATGTGACTGTCGGTCTGCAATATTAAGAGTGGCCCAGTGCAGCTCATCTTGGCGTCACTTCATTCTTCATGGACTTATGTGGTCTTGTGATAATCTTTGCACCTTCTCCTCTGTGTTCTCGTCCTATACTTAGGATGACTCCTGTCCCCTTTTCTTATGGACCTCTGCTCTTATCACTAACTTTCTTTACTCCACCTAGCTAAAGTACCTTACCCTCTGGGGAAGGAGTCTTTGTTCGCTATTCTGTCCTGGTTTACTTCTCTGGTCAAGGATAGCTCTCCGTGTGATATGTGGTCTTCTCCTTTGAAGACGCCAGCTGTTCCTCTCCCCCCATTAGGGCACTGTGAGTTCTTGCCTCTGTGAATTCTAACAGACAGGTTACTCACAGTTATTTCTACCTTGTTAGGTTTTTTGCCCCTCGGCTGAGGGTTAGATTTCCTCCTTCTTTCCGTCCCGGTGTTCCTACCCCCCTCCCTCTCCTCTCCCTTAACCCTGCTGTCAGCATTCCTTACTTTTACTGAGAAACTCTGATTGTCGCTAGTCTCTGTCTCGCAGTACTGCACCATGTCTGATGTTTTGTTGGTCTCCCTTAATGTACAGGGGCTGAACTTGCCTGAGAAGAGATCGTCCCTTCTGCGTCTCCTCTGGAAGAAACGCGCGCATGTGGCGTTCATCCAGGAAACTCATTTTCGTTTGTCTTCCACTCCGAAGCTCTCGGACAGGCGCTTTCCACATGTCTACCATAGTACTGATCCTGACACCAAGACGAAAGGTGTTTCCATTCTCATCTCCAATGATATCTCATGGGATCCGATTGATTCTCGCACTGATGGAGCAGGCAGGTACCTTTTCGTAAAGGGTAATTTAGCGGGTTCTAAGGTTACACTAGCATCTGTTTATGCCCCCAACAATGGTCAGGTGGGATTTTTGTCTAGAACCCTCAGGGCCTTGGAGGATTTCACGGAGGGTCTACTAATTCTCGGTGGTGATTTTAACATTGTCCTGAATCCTCGCTTGGACTCCTCCAAGGGCCAGGTTTCCTTCCCACTCTCCGCCATCTCCAGAATTAAGGAAATTTTATTTTCCCACCAACTCGCTGATACCTGGCGTATCCTTCATTCAACATCACGGGACTACACATTCTTTTCAAATCCCCACAATTCCTACTCCAGACTGGACTATTTCTTCCTGAACCATGCTAGTCTAGACCTCCTCTCTAAAGCAGAGATTGACCCTATTACATTCTCGGACCACGCCCTGATCTCCATTTCCCTTTCCCTCCCAGCACACCAATCCAGAGCCTGGCATTGGCAGTTAAATGAGTCGCTTCTCCAGGATCTCCAGGTCACCTCGGAAGTCCAGAGAGACCTGACTGAGTATTTCACGACTAATATAACTCCCGAGAGCGACCCTCTTACCATATGGGAGGCCCATAAATGTTATATCAGAGGCACCTTTATTAAACTAGGGTCTCGTTTGAAGAAGGAAAGGGCTGCAAAGATATCTACTCTCCTAGCACGCATACATGCGATTGAACAGCAGCACAAGGAGACACTGGACTTGCAGCTGGGAGCGGAACTTACCCAGCTGAGGGACCAGATTCGCTCTTTGTGCCTTTCAAAAGCCAAAGCGACCTTGATTAAGTGCCGTAGACATTTCTATGAACACGGTAACAAACCAGGCAGAACCTTAGCACGTGCGTTACAAAAAACAAGGCTGCGATCCTTTGTCCCCCAGGTATCTCTCCCCTCCGGTAGAAAGACCTCTCTCCCGAAGGAAATAGCAGAAGCATTTAGATCCTACTACCATACCCTGTACAATCTTGACGACTCTCATCAATCCGTTAGCCCTGAATCCAGACCCTCAGTGAGAACGTATCTTGAATCTGCGGGCTTGCCATCTATGCCCCCAGAAGCGGTTTCTGACTTGAAGACACCCATATCACTGTCTGAGTTACAGGCAGCTATTAAGGACTCCCAGACAGGAAAGGCCCCGGGTCCAGATGGACTCACGCTTTCCTACTATAAACAGTTTAAGGACATTTTGCCTGCCCATTTCATAGCTGCCTTTAACTCATTGGATGGGGCCCGCACGCTTCCAAATGACACCCTTAGGGCACATATCACAGTAGTCCCCAAGGAAGGGAAGGACCCCTTAAGTTGCCAGAGCTACCGTCCCATTTCCCTGATCAATGTGGATCTAAAATTGTTTTCCAAAATTCTGGCCACTCGCCTGCTACCTCATTTACAGAGATTAATCCACTTAGACCAAACGGGTTTTTTACCTCTAAGGGAAGCCCGCGACAGTACCACGAGAGCAATTAACATGATCTACCGTGCCGTTACTTCCAAGACTCCAACTTTATTCCTATCTACCGACGCCGAGAAGGCGTTCGATAGGGTCAATTGGGAATTTATGTTCGAGACCCTACGCTGTGTAGGTTTGGGGGACAAAATGATGGCTCGAATTACTAACCTCTACTCCAACCCCTCGGCGGTGGTCAAGGTGAATGGTCAGTTTTCCATGCCCCTGTCCATCCGTAATGGTACGAGACAGGGCTGCCCCCTATCCCCTCTAATATTCGTGATTTGTCTAGAGCCGCTTCTATGTCACATAAGGGGGAACCCCGATATTTCAGGGCTACGGATTCATGAGACTTCGCACAAGGTTGCAGCTTATGCTGATGATCTTCTGTTCTTTCTTACCAACCCCAGAGTTACCCTTCCAAACCTTCTTCAGGAGCTTAAAATATATGCTCACTTCTCGAACTTTAAAATTAATTATCAAAAATCGGAGGCCCTAAACATAACCCTTCCCCCCTCCTTGGTTCAATCTATTTCAGAGAACTTTCCATTCAAGTGGGCTCGTTCATCCTTGAAATACCTAGGGATTCTACTGACCCCCACACTCGCGGAGCTCTACCAGGTCAACTATCCACCACTTCTTCGAACCATAAAAGCAGACTTGGACAGGTGGCATATTGGTACGTTCTCTTGGTTTGGAAGGATCTCTATTTTTAAAATGAATATTCTGCCAAAGATTCTATTTTTCTTCCAAGCCCTACCGATCCACATCCCCAGACTCTTCTTCCACTCTCTCCTGAAAATGCTGACCCATTTTATATGGGCAGGCAAACCGTCCAGAATAGCCAGGTCAATACTTTTTCGTCCTAAGCTGGAGGGTGGTCTTGGGCTCCCTGATTTCCTTTCCTATCATAGGGCATCGCATCTTCTTAGGATAGTTGATTGGTGCCGACACCAGGCATATAAACAATGGGTCTCAGTTGAGCAGTCCTTCCTGTCTGCTCCACTGTCAGCCATTCCTTGGTTGTCCACCCAGGTCCCATTGGAGGCTCGCTTACACCCAACAATTGGCCCTTCCTTGAAAGCCTTAGCCAGCATTCAGAATCGCCCAGGTATTTCTCCATCCCCCTCTCCCATGTTCCCTATTTTCGGGAACCCTCAATTTCCCTCAGGGTTGGAGCGAGGCCCTTTCAAAGAGTTAATGAACCGCAACAAATTTAGAGCCCACCATTTGATTACCTCGGATCAATGGCTCACACCACAACAGATCTCGGAGTCTGTGGGTCTGCCTACCCTCAACCCCTGGCAATCTAGACAACTCACGCACTTTCTGTCTACACTTCCTCCTGCGTCTACATACATTCGTGCTAAGACAGATTTTGAGGCCCTCTGTGAGCAGTCTGGTGTGACTAGACGTACCCTTTCCCGCACATATAGTCTGCTAACATCCCCGCCGGACCAACCTCCCCCTAATTTTATCTCCCAATGGGAAACTGATTTAGCAATAACTCTTTCTTCAGAACAACGGTTGAGGTTATATACATGTATTCACAAATCTTCTATGGCCAGTAATGTCCAGGAGGCGGGTTTTAAACTTATGTCACGTTGGTACAGGGTCCCAACTAGGCTCAACTCCATCTTTCCATCTACCTCGCCCATGTGTTGGCGTTGTGGCTCTGACAGGGGTACATTATTACATGTATTTTGGTCTTGTCCCCTTCTCTCGGCATTCTGGGATTCTGTGTGGGCGATTACATCGAAATTTACTACATACACCCTCCCGAAGGAGCCGGCCTTTTTTCTGCTCCATCAGTGCGAGATTCCTCTGTCATCCTACAACAAATCTGTGGTAAGACATTTGGTGAACGCGGCGAGAGCTTGCATCCCGTGCCTATGGAGGCAATCTTCCGCTCCCTCCGTAGCAATGTGGATCAGTAGAGTCCAGGAGATTATGAGAATGGAGGATCTTACTTCTTCTTTGAGACACACAGAGAAAAGATTCTCTAAAACTTGGAGTCACTGGTTGATCTTCTATGAATCGGCTGAATGTAAGTCGCTATTGCTACCTGAGTGAAAGTAGGGTTTGCGAATGCTGTCCCCCTTTCCTTTACCCTCCCTCCCCTTTCCCCCTCTTCCCTCCCCTTTCCCCCTCTTCCCTCCCCTGTTTCCCCATCTTCGTGTCTACAATTTGTTTGTATTTCATTTACATAATATTGTTCCACAGTCGTTTGTGGGTTCTCCCGAGTAGGGATATAGAATTTTACGACCCATTGATTGGCATTTATTTTACCTTTGCTGTGTTACTGAGATTTATTCAACATCTGTCTCGTTACTTGTCATGATTTGAGGTCATTTATTTTATTAATGCTATGATACTGAGATGTATTCAACATCAGTCTCAATGCTTATCATGCTTTGTTCTATTGAAAATTGAAAATTAAAATAAAGAATTTATAAAAAAAAAAAAAGAATGGGTTCATTTTTGGGCGGTTTCTATTATGTGAGCCTCGCAAAGTGACTTCAGACCTGTAGTGGTCCCTAAAAATTGGGTTTTTGTAAATTTCAGAAAAATTTCAAGATTTGCTACTAAACTTCTAAGCCTTGTAACATCCCCAAAAAATAAAATATCATTCCCAAAATGCTACAAACATGAAGTAGACATATGGGGAATGTAAAGTAATCACAATTTTTGGGGGTATTACTTTGTATTACTGAAGTAGAGAAACTGAAAGTTTGAAATTTGCTAATTTTTCAAAATTTTTGGTAAATATGGTATTTTTTTATGCAAAAAAATTAACTTTTTTGACCCAATTTTTGCAGTGTCATGAAGTACAATATGTGACGAAAAAACTATCTCAGAACGGCCTGGATAAGTCAATGCGTTTTAAAGTTATGAGCACTTAAAGTGACACTGGTCAGATTTGCAAAAAATGGCCAAGTCCTTAAGGTGAAATAGGGCTGAGTCCTTAAGGGGTTAACTCCTTAGCTATGAGCTTGGCTGATATATGTCACAGTGGCACCGCCTCCGGGTACCAAGTGACGTAGTCGAGGAGGACCAAGATGTATTGGTGCCCTCTAGCGGACTTCGGTACTGGGCCCATGAGATCCATAGCAATTCACTCAAACGAGACCTCGATAATCGGGAGAGGCACCAGGGGGCTCCAGAAATGTGTCTGGGGGCTATTTATCTGGCAGGTTGGGCAAGACTTACAAAACTCTTCTACCTCTCTGAACACACTGGGCCAGTAAAACCGCTGTAGTATATGGTCATGCGTTTTATGCCACCACAAGTGACCCCCAAGAACATGTTGGTGGGCAAGCTCCAATATGAGCTTGCGATACGCCTGGGACACCACCAGCTGTTCAATATGCTCACCCCATAGTTGGTTTACCTGATACAGCATTTCCTGTTGAACGACAAAATGGGGAAACATTGACTCAGCCCCAGGTTTTTGTGGTTTACCATAAATTATTACAACATTCTCCCAGGCCCAGGATAAGATTGGGTCCCGGTGTTGTGCGGTTCCAAAATTTTCATCTGAGACATTGAGGTCTACCAATTTAAGGCCCGGCGGCAAGTCCTCAACGTCTCCTACCAATACACTCAGCGGGGTTGTCTCCCCCTCTTTCACCGAAGTGGTGGTCACCCCTACCGCTGGCCCTTCAGTCTCGGGCTCCCAGGGTTCTGGCCTCCCGCGCGAGCCAGGCCACTCTGCTGAAGTTACCCCTGACTCAGGGGCATTAACAACTCTCAAAGCCGGCCACAGGGCCAGGAAGCCCAAAAAGTCTCTCCCTATTATTAGTTCATAAGGTAAAGTGGAGGCAATGGCCACCTTGAGGGTCCACTTGACACCTCCTGTGGATAGAGACCCCAGGGCAGTGGGATAGCCCTTTAAATCTCCATGTAATGCACACGACCCAGATTTTTCAGCCAGTATACTTGTCGGGCCGCACCAGGGTAGCTCTTACCAGGGACACTAGACTCCCTGACTCCAACAAAGCCATTACCAGAGTGTCTCCCACTTCTACCTGGCACAGGTGGTTATTGTCTATAGTCTCTGGGATACCTGATGTACACAGCTTCCTGGTGTACAACGAGTTGCGGTATCCATAGTTAGTCTACATGGGTACGCCACGATGGGGACAGTCAGCCCTTACATGGCCAGGCTCCTGAAACTGCCAGCATACTATCGGAGCCAGATCTATTTGGGGTACACCCTGGGCAAGCTTGGTTGGCAAAAATCTCTGTGTCTGGGATGGAGATTGCTGGGGTTTGGCTGCCCCTCTCCCAAACGAACCCCCTTTCAAATTCCTGGTAGCCTCATAGAGTTCCACCAGGTCCACCATCTCAAGGGCATTACCAGGAGACACCTGGCCAATCCAGTGCAGGAGGGGGTACTGCAAAGCCATCCAGAACACATCAGCCAACAGATGGTCCAACATAGCAGTTGGACTCAGCATGTCAGGTTACAGCCATTTTTGCAGCAGGTGTAATAGGGTATAATACTGGGGCCTCGCGGGCTCAGCCGGGTTAAACACCCACTGATGCACCCCCAGTCTTGCCGCACTGCACGCATCATCCACCAATTGTGGGGATTTTCTCTGGTAGTTGGGATAAGCGGGTGCAGTACAGAGGCAAAGTACAAGTTTGTAATTCAAATGTCCATATTTATTTACACATAAGGTCAAACAAAAACACTTTGCAAGGTTGTTGTTTGTTCACACCAAGTATGAAGTTTGTGCATAAAAAAAGTCACCTTGTTGGCGGCTCTGCCTCCGGCAGTCCAAATGCAGGCTTTAGGTGGCCTGCACTCCCAACACACAGATCTTAGCTTTCCAGCCCAGCACAGAGCTCAGTTCCCACACCAGCGATTGCCAGAGCTACTCTGTCAGAGAGAGGTAATCAATCCCAGATGACACTGCTGGGTGTTTTTTGTTTATAGACCAGTCAAGACCCGGCCTGGAACGTGCGGAGTAGTCACCCACCCAGCACTTTGCCTACTCCCAGTAAGAGCCGTCCCGGATCAGCTATAGAGCCATACTAAAATAGTAAAGTGTCAATCAGCATTAGCTGCTGCTGACACCTGAAAATACCGGCTCTTACTTCACCAAGGCCAGGAACCTCGGTGACACATACCTTCCATCAACAACAGACCCTTTCGCCTTCCTACAATATATATATATATATATATATAATACCACAAATGTTGCAGCAGCACAGTCAGAAGTTGTGCACTGGGTGCAAAAAATCCTCACAGAGGCAGGCTTTTCCTCCAAGATATATATTCAACGAATGAAGAGGCAGCACTTCCAGCTGGCAGCTCTTCATTCGTTGAATATATATAAATATATATATATATATATATATATATATATATATAGTACAGACCAAAAGTTTGGACACACCTTCTCATTCAAAGAGTTTTCTTTATTTTCATGACTATGAAAATTGTAGATTCACACTGAAGGCATCAAAACTATGAATTAACACATGTGGAATTATATACATAACAAACAAGTGTGAAACAACTGAAAATATGTCATATTCTAGGTTCTTCAAAGTAGCCACCTTTTGCTTTGATTACTGCTTTGCACACTCTTGGCATTCTCTTGATGAGCTTCAAGAGGTAGTCCCCTGAAATGGTTTTCACTTCACAGGTGTGCCCTGTCAGGTTTAATAAGTGGGATTTCTTGCTTTATAAATGGGGTTGGGACCATCAGTGGCGTTGAGGAGAAGTCAGGTGGATACACAGCTGATAGTCCTACTGAATAGACTGTTAGAATTTGTATTATGGCAAGAAAAAAGCAGCTAAGTAAAGAAAAACGAGTGGCCATCATTACTTTAAGAAATGAAGGTCAGTCAGTCAGCCGAAAAATTGGGAAAACTTTGAAAGTAAGGGCTATTTGACCATGAAGGAGAGTGATGGGGTGCTGCGCCAGATGACCTGGCCTCCACAGTCACCGGACCTGAACCCAATCGAGATGGTTTGGGGTGAGCTGGACCGCAGAGTGAAGGCAAAAGGGCCAACAAGTGCTAAGCATCTCTGGGAACTCCTTCAAGACTGTTGGAAGACCATTTCAGGTGACTACCTCTTGAAGCTCATCAAGAGAATGCCAAGAGTGTGCAAAGCAGTAATCAAAGCAAAAGGTGGCTACTTTGAAGAACCTAGAATATGACATATTTTCAGTTGTTTCACACTTGTTTGTTATGTATATAATTCCACGTGTTAATTCATAGTTTTAATGCCTTCATAGTCATGAAAATAAAGAAAACTCTTTGAATGAGAAGGTGTGTCCAAACTTTTGGTCTGTACTGTATATATATAAAACCTTAAACCTACGTACATTGAGCAGGTTTCTATATCAAAAAAAAAATTAAAGAAATCAAGTAAAAGTTATTTGCCAATATTTATTAAACTTGTTAAGTGTGTCACGATAAGGATTGCTACATTACTATATACAGTAATATAGTGACTTATCACCATCATGTCTCCTTAGCGTTGTCTTTGGTCCCCTTTGGTGTGATTGAACTTGCCATGCCCCTGTAGGTACTTCTCTGCCACCCATAATGAAAAAATAATGAACTTATATGACTTTAGTAATTGTTTGAAGCTAGAAATGATTTATAGCCATAATACTATGATTAAATAATAGTTTTGTTAACTGTGGCAATTTGTGCTGGGCAGACAGGGGCATTTCAGACCTCATCCTACAGAACATTGTTGAATTGTACAGTAATTGGTCCATATTTGCTTCCTTGGACAACATCAGCCAGAGACATTGATTTGATTATCTGTCTGTATTGCATTCTGGAAGAAATTAACACATCTTGTATAGAAAGTAATTTAATATCCATTTTTATGAATTGCTGTTTAGCCTTAAGGAACAAGCTTTGGATCTAATAATCATTCCTGACAGGGTGTGGGTACACCTATTAGGATGCTGATGAAATGTAATACATTTGAGAAAGCATGTCTCTTAAATGAAAGACATAATATCCATTTAGTAGTTAAAGTACTTATGTATTTTATAGGAGCTTATTTTGCAACCAATCATTCAATAAAAAATGTCCACTTTAATAAATGAGGTCAGGAACAAGTAGGGAATATTCCATTACCACAGTTGCAAAAAAGATTATGTGGAAATGTCACCTATACAAAAGCTGTAATGACTGAGCTGGAATAAATGTGATTAAAAGAGGCAACACGTTTTACAGTGTACATTTTTGACTCCTGGGACATAGAGGGAAGCAGTAAATATAAATGCCATTTACTATGGCCGGCACTGTTCTGGGGCACTGAAGGACATACTGTTAAGCTCTGTGATTGATTGGAATATCTAATGTTCTTAATAGTTTATATTTTTATATACTTTTATATATAATTGTCTATTTTAAATGAATGTGTGAAACTGCATGGGCTTGTACTACAATTCCAACTGCAATGTCTGCAACCAGTGCCAGCTAAGATGCCCACTATAGCATCCATTCTCAATTCCTCAATAACAGTGCCATCTACAACTTTTCTTTTCAGTTTATATTTTTGAACCTCTAACAGAGTCAAGGACTGACCCTGTGGCTGAATAACTAATGTTCCGAAATACTATAATTCAACATTGTGCTGTTTATTAGTCTTTTTGCCATTGGAGCATACCAAAAGTTACAATATTAATTTGAATTGTAATTTGAGGACTACTATATTGTCCTTACAATAAATTTGCCCCCACTGACTAGAAATACTGTTGTCATGCATTAAGTATCACTAACAATATGTAATAAATTGAAACACTTCAAAATGAAATATATATGAAATTGAGGAAGCAAAGTGAGTATTTTTATTAAAGGGGTTATCAAATATCATAACCAGCACCCCCATGTGCCAGGCCCCTCACACGGAATATACTTACCCCGCTCACTGTGCCGCTCCTGGTCCCCGCACCGCTGCTGCTTCTCCCTGTAAACGGATGAAAACATCTGGTGTCGGGGAAGGGGGGGGGGGGGGGGGGGGAAGGAAGCAGCCAATGGCAGGCGGCAGGGCCGGACTGGGGATAAAAACCAGCCCTGGAAAAAGTTGCATACCAGCCCCACAGCTTTGCGTCATTATTTACTTGTTTATAAAAGGGGAAAGCATTCATTTTAAAACACATGTGTAAACACAAATATGAATTTTGCCCCACAATAGCTCTTTTGTAGAACCCCCATTGTTTATATTATCACAGTAGACCAGCTTTTCCCAAACAAGATGCGATAACGATATGCGATGCAATATTTTAAGGGAATTGTGCTAGAGGTCTATTTTCAGTGTTATGGGGGATCTGTGGATGGCACTGTTATGGGGGATCTGTGGATGGCACTGTTATCGAGGGGATCTGTGGATGACACTGTTATCGAGGGGATCTGTGGATGACACTGCTATCAAGGGGATCTGTGGATGACACTGTTATCGAGGGGATCTGTGGATGACACTGTTATCGAGGGGATCTGTGGATGACACTGTTATGGAGGGGATCTGTGGATGACACTGTTATCGAGGGGATCTGTGGATAACACTGTTATGGAGGGGATCTATGGATGACACTGTTATGGAGGGGATCTATGGATGACACTGTTATGGAGGGGATCTATGGATGACACTGTTATGGAGGGGATCTATGGATGACACTGTTATGGAGGGGATCTGTGGATGGCACTGTTATGGAGGGGATCTGTGGGTGGCACTGTTATGGAGGGGATCTGTGGATGGCACTGTTATGGGGATCTGTGGATGGCACTGTTATGGAGGATCTGTGGTTGGCACTGTTATAAAGGATCTGTGGATGGCACTGTTATGGGGAGCTGTGATTGGCACTGTTATGGATATCTGTGGTTGGCACTGTTATGGAGGGGATATGTGGATGACACTGTTATGGAGGGGATCTGTGGATGACACTGTTATGGAAGGGATCTGTGGATGACACTGTTATGGGGGATCTTTGGATGACACTGTTATGGAGTGGATCTGTGGATGACACTGTTATGGAGGGGATCTGTGGATGGCACTGTTATGGGGGATCTGTGGATGGCACTGTTATGGGGGATCTGTGGATGGCACTGTTATGGGGATCTGTGGATGGCACTGTTATGGGGGATCTGTGGATGGCACTGTTATGGGGATCTGCAGTTGGCACTGTTATGGAGGGGATATGTGGATGACACTGTTATGGAGGGGATCTGTGGATGACACTGTTATGGAAGGGATCTGTGGATGACACTGTTATGGGGGATCTGTGGATGACACTGTTATGGAGGGGATCTGTGGATGGCACTGTTATGGAGGGGATCTGTGGATGGCACTGTTATGGGGATCTGTGGATGGCACTGTTATGGGGGATCTGTGGATGGCACTGTGATGGGGGTTCTGTGGATTGCACTGTTATGGGGATCTGTGGATGGCACTGTTATGGGGGATCTGTGGATGGCACTGTTATGAGGGATCTGTGGATGGCACTGTTATGGGGGATCTGTGGTTGGCACTGTTATAAAGGATCTGTGGATGGCACTGTTATGAAGGATCTGTGGTTGGCACTGTTATGGGGATCTGTGGTTGGCACTGTTATGGGGATCTGTGGTTGGCACTGTTATGGGGATCTGTGGATGGCACTGTTATGGAGATCTGTGGATGGCACTGTTATGGGGGACCTATGGATGATGCACTGTTATAGGGGATGTGTGCTATGACACATAGGGCCATGAGGGGGGCCTGCATAAGATGCTATATGTGTGAATGACACACATATAGCATATTATGCTGGCCCCTCTCATGGCCCTATGTGTCACAGCATTACTTTATTAATGTCCCCTCATGTGTCCTAAACCGCGCACATAACTGTCTTTGCATGCAAAGTCTTTCTTTACTGCTGAAACAATCGCTCTAATATTGAAACTCCTATTGATATAAAAAATCACCAGCCTCTCTGTATTCAGTCTCCTACCTGACACACAGCCCTGAACAGCCGGATGACAGCTCTGCACAAGCAGCAGCTAGCAGGCTAAAGGACCTTCCGTGATGTCATGATCATGTGATCAGTCACATGTGTGGGAGGAGTCAGGCCACGGGCAATGTCCGTGCTGGAGCCTGCTGTTGGGGGCGGGGTGAAGGGCTCCTCTCTCTGTCAGTCACTCTGTGTAATATACTGCACCAGCCAAGGAGCCTCCTCGCTGTCGGCACGGCCGGCCGTGCGGCAGTCAAGGCTAACAGCCTAACGGGAATTTTCCCGGTATCCATGTAGGCCAGTCCGGCCCTGGCAGGTGGGGATGGGTACGAGCCTCCCTAGCATCGCGGGTGACGCTAGTATGAGTATATTCCGTGTGAGGGGCCCGGCACATGGGGGAGCTGTTTATGATATTGGATAACCCCTTTAACTATTTCAGATTACCCCATTATGTTTGATGACAAAAATATCAATATACAGTTACATTAAATGGATGATATATTGTACATTAGTGCTTAGTCTGCAGAATTTTGACACCAGGAATACAACTATTATTCATTGAAACAAGGAAGGTAAAGCAGCTCTCACCCACCATCCACCTGCCTTGAGCACGGATGGCGGATGGCCTCCAGACTTGATTGCTGTGAATTTTCAAGACCAAGAAAAATCCAGCTTCCAAGATGCAAAAGGTGGAATCTTTATTGTGCGTTTAAAATCCAATACAAGACATCAGAGGTTACAGTAATGCGATTCAAGTAAATCAGAGTCATTCATCATGACGATTGGTCATGATAAAGGACCCTGATTTACTTGCGGTCTGAAACGCGTTACTGTAACCTCTGATGTCTTGTATTGGATTTTAAACGCACAATAAAGATTCCACCTTTTGCATCTTGGAAGCTGGATTTTTCTTGGTCTTAACTATTATTCATTGTAACCAATAAGTTTCTATGCTTGGATTCCTATTCTGCTCTAAAGATTGTTATTTAGTATATTTGCACTTAGCTGTGAAACATGGCCCCATGCTTACTTCTGAACACCACATACAGTCCTGATCAAAAGTTTAAGACCACTTAAAAAATTTAAAAAAATCATATTTAGCATGGCTGGATCTTAACAAGGTTCCAAGTAGAGCTTCAACATGCAACAAGAAGAAATGGGAGTGAGACAAAACATTTTTTGAGCATTCAATTTAATGAAAACAACGAATAAACTGAAACAGGCTGTTTTTCAGCTGATCAAAAGTTTAGGACCACACCTCCAAAAAAAAAAACGAAAGACCCCCAAAACAGAAATCCAACTTCCAAACATGAACTTAGTAATGAGTAGCTCCGCCGTTATTGTTTATCACTTCAAAAATTTGTTTTGGCATGCTTGATGCAAGCGTTTCCATGAGGTGAGTGGTAACATTTCTCCAAGTGGTGAAGACGGCCGCACGAAGGCCATCTACTGTCTGGAACTGTTGTCCATTTTTGTAAACTTCCCTTGCCATCCATCCCCAAAGGTTCTCAATTGGATTTAGATCAGGGGAACACGCAGGATGGGCCAAAAGAGTGATGTTATTCTCCTGGAAGAAGTCCCTTGTCCTGCGGGCATTGTGTACTGTAGCGTTGTCCTGTAGAAAAACCCAGTCGTTACTAGTGTTGGTCGCGAATATTCGTGATGCGAATATTTCGCGCGAATATCGCATATTTAGAATATCGTTCTATATATTCGCGAAATCGAATATTCTTTTTTTTTCTTTTTTTTTTTATTGTATTTTTTTCTTTCCCACTTCCCTAAAGTTGTTCTTACCTGTCCTTTGGATTCCTGGCTTCCTGGCTGCTCCAGTCAGTGGCGTTTTCAACTTACTGCTATATTCCATATTAGCTAAATTACAATCTAATCTATATGTGTATTTTACGAAATTTCGCAATAGTCGCAATTGCGATGCGAGTAATATAACACGAAATATTCGCATGAAGATTTCAACTTAGCACTGCTATACTCCATATTCTAGCCTAATATGGAATATAGCTGTGCTAAGTTAGCACTGCTATATTCCATATTAGGCTAGAATATGGAGTATAGCAGTGCTAAGTTGAAATCTCCATGCGAATATTTCGTGTTATATAAGTCGCATCGCAATTTCGACTTTTTCAAATGTTCTTAATATTGCTCTAACTTCGTCTTTTAGAAATTTCGTAATATTGCTCTAACTTCGTCTCTTAGAATATTACGAATATTCTAAAAGACGAAGTTAGAGCAATATTACGAAATTTCGTAAAATACACATATAGATTGTAATTTAGCTAATATAGTGCTATAATCCCTTTTTTTTCCTGTAATTTTTTTTTGCCTCTTCTGAACTTAAGTTTTGTAAAATATGTACACTATTAAAAATTATTACTATAGCAGTATATTAGCTTAAATACAATCTATGTGTATTTTACGAAATTTCGTAATATTGCTCTAACTTCGTCTTTTAGAATATTACGAATATTCTAAAAGACGAAGTTAGAGCAATATTAAGAACATTTGCAAAAGTCGAAATTGCGATGCGAGTAATATAACACGAAATAGTCGCATGAAGATTTCAACTTAGCACAGCTATATTCCATATTCTAGCCTAATATGGAATATAGCAGTGCTAACTTAGCACAGCTATATTCCATATTAGGCTAGAATATGGAATATAGCAGTGCTAAGTTTAAATCTTCATGCGACTATTTCGTGTTATATTACTCGCATCGCAATTTCGACTTTTGCAAATGTTCTTAATATTGCTCTAACTTCGTCTTTTAGAATATTCGTAATATTCTAAGAGACGAAGTTAGAGCAATATTACGAAATTTCGTAAAATACACATATTAGCCTAGCCATAGTCAAGTCATTAGCATAGGAACGTTGCCTTATACTATCAAGATAAATTTTCGCAATATGCGAAAAAATAATTTCGCGATAATTGGAATAATTGCGAATATTCGATTTCGACGAATATAACACGAATATTCATGCGAATATTCGCGAAATATCGCGAAATCGAATATGGGACCTCCCGCTCATCACTAGTCGTTACCACACAGACGGGGGCCCTCAGTCATGAGGAATGCTCTCTGCAACATCTGGACATAGCCAGCGGCCATTTGATGCCCGTGCACTTCCTGAAGCTCCATTGTTCCACTGAAGGAAAAAGCACCCCAGACCATTATGGCGCCCCCTTCACTGTGGGGCGTAGAAAACATCTCAGATGGGATCTGCTTGTCATGCCAGTAATGTTGGAAACCATCAGGACCATCAAGGTTAAATTTTTTATCATCAGAGAATAAAACTTTTTTCCACCTTTGAATCTCCCATGTTTGGTGCTTTCTTGCAAAGTCCAAACGAGCAGTTCTGTGGCGTTCAAGGAGACGAGGTCTTTGAAGACGTTTTTTGTTTTTGAAGCCCTTCAGTCTCAGATGCCGTCTGATGGTTATGGGGCTGCAGTCAGCACCAGTAAAGGCCTTAATTTGGGTCGAGAATCGTCCAGTGTCTTGACGGACAGCCAATTGGATCCTCCAGCTCAGTGCTGATGACATTTTTTTGGGTCTTCCACTTGACTTTTTTGTTCCATAACCCTCAGGATCATTTACGAAATTCCAAATTACTGTCTTACTGCATCCGACCTCAACAGCGATGGCGCGCTGTGAGAGACCCTGCTTATGCAGTTCAACAACCCGACAACGTTCAAAAAGGGAGAGTTTTTTTTGCCTTTGCCATTACAACGTGTGACTACCTGACAGAAAATGACAATGAATCCCCATCTTTGCACAGATTTGGCCTTTTAAAGGCATGTGGTCCTAAAATTTGGATCAGCTGAAAAAGAGCCTGTTTCAGTTTAATCGTTATTTTAAATTAATTGAATGCTCAAAAAATGTTTTGTCTCACTCTCATTTCTTCTTGTTGCATGTTGAAGCTCCACTTGGAACCTTGTTAAGATCCAACAATGTAAAATATGATTTTTTGCCATTTTAAGTGGTCTTAAACTTTTGATCAGGACTGTATTAAGCAATTCTGATACTTATTCTGTATATTTAATTTAAGGCATATTTGCCGACTCATCTGGGAGGCTCCCAAATAAAGGGGAGACCTACTGGACTCACAGAACAGTTGTCAAGTCTCCTGCAGTCTCTGAAAATCTACAAACCGGATTCCAAAAAAGTTGGGACACTAAACAAATTGTGAATAAAAACTGAATGCAATGATGTGGAGATGGCAAATGTCAATATTTTATTTGTAATAGAACGTAGATGACAGATCAAACGTTTAATCCGAGTAAATGTATCATTTTAAAGGAAAAATACGTTGATTCCAATTTTCACGGTGTCAACAAATCCCAAAAAGGTTGGGACAAGTAGCAATAAGAGGCTGGAAAAAGTAAATTTGAGCATAACGAAGAGCTGGAAGACCAATTAACACTAATTAGGTCAATTGGCAACATGATTGGGTTTAAAAAGAGCTTCTCAGAGTGGCAGTGTCTCTCAGAAGCCAAGATTGGTAGAGGATCACCAATTCCCACAATGTTGCGCAGAAAGATAATGGAGCAATATCAGAAAGGTGTTACCCAGCAAAAAATTGCAAAGACTTTGCATCTATCATCATCAACTGTGCATAACATCATCCGAAGATTCAGAGAATCTGGAACAATCTCTGTGCGTAAGGGTCAAGGCCGTAAAACCATACTGGATGCTCGTGATCTCCAGGCCCTTAAACGACACTGCACCACAAACGGGAATGCTACTGTAAAGGAAATCACAGAATGGGCTCAGGAATACTTCCAGAAACCATTGTTAGTGAACACAATCCACCGTGCCATCCGCCGTTGCCAGCTGAAACTCTATAGTGCAAAGAAGAAGCCATTTCTAAGCCAGATCCACAAGCTCAGGCGTTTTCACTGGGCCAGGGATCATTTAAAATGGAGTGTGGCAAAATGGAAGACTGTTCTGTGGTCAGACGAGTCACGATTCAAAGTTCTTTTTGGAAATCTGGGACGCCATGTCATCCGGACCAAAGAGGACAAGGACAAGCCAAGTTGTTATCAACGCTCAGTTCAGAAGCCTGCATCTCTGATGGTATGGGGTTGCATGAGTGCGTGTGGCATGGGCAGCTTGCATGTCTGGAAAGGCACCATCAATGCAGAAAAATATATTCAGGTTCTAGAACAACATATGCTCCCATCCAGACATCATCTCTTTCAGGGAAGACCCTGCATTTTTCAACAAGATAATGCCAGACCACATTCTGCATCAATCACAACATCATGGCTGCGTAGGAGAAGGATCCGGGTACTGAAATGGCCAGTCTGCAGTCCAGATCTTTCACCTATAGAGAACATTTGGCGCATCATAAAGAGGAAGGTGCAACAAAGAAGGCCCAAGACGATTGAACAGTTAGAGGCCTGTATTAGACAAGAATGGGAGAGCATTCCTATTTCTAAACTTGAGAAACTGGTCTCCTCGGTCCCCAGACGTCTGTTGAGTGTTGTAAGAAGAAGGGGAGATGCCACACAGTGGTGAAAATGGCCTTGTCCCAACTTTTTTGGGATTTGTTGACACCATGAAATTCTGATTCAACATATTTTTTCCTTAAAATGGTACATTTTCTCAGTTTGAACTTTTGTTCCGTGATTTATGTTCTATTCTGAATAAAATATTAAAAGTTGGCACCTCCACATCATTGCATTCAGTTTTTATTCACGATTTGAATAGTGTCGCAACTTTTTTGGAATCCGGTTTGTAGAAGAAGGCTAATACCTCATGAACATTCCTTCTGCCCTGAAACATATGCTCATGGGTTTTTAGTAAAAAGATTGCTCAACCACCGTAACACCTAATTGGTGCTGAGTGCTTGGTGGATGAGAGTGAGAAATGACTAAGGAATGCTCCAGGGGATGTTGCTGCATCACAAGGAGACATGTAAAGATGGAAGAGTTAGGCAGAGTTAGCAACGACATGCTAAGGCTACTTTCACATTGCCGTTTCTGGGTCCGCCTGTGAGATCCGTTTCAAGGCTCTCACAAGCAGCCCAAAATGGATCAGTTCAGCCCCAATGCATTCTGAATGGATAAGGATCCGTTCAGAATGCATCAGTTTGCCTCTGTTCAGCCTCTATTCCGCTCTGGAGGCGGACACCAAAACGCTGCCTGCAGCGTTTTGATGTCCGTCTGACGAAACTGAGCCAAACGGATCCGTCCTGACTTACAATGTAAGTGACACAATATGGTGCAATTGAAAACGGATCCGCCTCCCATTGACTTTCAATGTAAGTCAAAACAGATCCGTTTGCATTATCATGAAAAAAAAAATATATATATATAATTTTTTTTTGTTCATGGTAATGCAAACGGATCCGTTCTGAATGGATACAAGCGTTTGCATTTTAGGTGCGGATCCGTCTGTGCAGATACCAGACGGATCCGCACCTAAACGCAGGTGTGAAAGTAGCCTAATGTGTGGTTGTAAGGAGAACTACTGTTAATAGGGAAAAGTAATTTCCTACAGAAATTCTCACTAACCAGCGGGTGTGAACCCACTGTGCCACGTATCTTACCTCCTCTCAGGGCGTTGTCTGGATCTTCACAGTAGCCCTGATGGTGGGGATAGACTTTCTCTAGGGGAACACGAGGTTGCTACCTCATGAGGAGGATAGACACACAAGGCAGCTGGTCCAGGCGAACCAGGAGGTACCTGAAAAAGGTACCAGAGGTGCAGGACCAAAGGATGAGGCAGAGGCGTAGTCAGACATGCAAAAGGTCAGGGCAGGCGGCACAGGTACATGTCAGACAATCCGGATAAGCAACAGGAGAGTCAAGGCAAGCAGGTAGAGATGTAACAGGTAGCAGAGTCCAGGAATACAGATACGAGTCAAGAACACAAGAACACAAGCTGAAAACAGGAACCTTAGCAGGACACAAGAACCTTGACACTGAGGCATCTGGGATGGCGGCTGAGCCACTTATATATGCGCAGGAGGGCTAGGATAGGTCAGCGAGGTCACATGACCTAACTCATAAAGCCCAGGAAGTGACACACGCCAACCCTTAAGGAAGTGCTGCAGAAAAGAAACAGTAATCCTGCTGTGGCCAGGGCTTAGAGCAAACTGTGGAGTGGATCCCAGAACAACAGCACCCACACAGAACGGCAGCCGTGAATGGGAAGCACCGGCCGCAGATCACCGCTGAACACGGTGCCCGGAACTGCGGCAGTAAGCAGGGGAACAGCGACGCACAGCAGCAGCTGTTACAAAAGGTCAGTTACACCAGATCAATAATTCATCCAGTAGCTTGTGATGAAATGCAGAACCTGTGGAACATTAATCAAACTATTTAGAAGAGTGTCTCCAACCTTATGACTCCTTAAACTACAGTGTTCAAAGTTATTTTTTCATGTTATGCAGATTCTGCCAGAATATGGAAGAAGATCTTCATAAACCTGTTTTCATCCTGGATAAGAGGTTGTTGACAGTTATTTAAATCTTTATGACAGTTACACTGGACACTAAAATATTAACTAGCACAATGGGCACAATGATGAGGAATGGCGCTTAGTCCCCCATCATTGAACCTCTTGCAACGTTGATCGCGGCCATCTTGATTGAAGACGACACGATCAAATAAATAAGGTCAGTATGTATTTTTTTACCACCATTTCAGGAAAAATTGATTCGTTAACATGAAGTGCCAAGAAATTCAGATTAGTGGTGAATCAAATTTTTCAAATTCTACTTCATTAACCTTGATTCGCTCAACACTTAAATCTATATGCATCATTTCTACCATGTGTAATGTGAACTGTATAACAGCCCATACACATGAGATTACTTATTTATAGAGTTGAGCGAACACCTGGATGTTCGGGTTCGAGAAGTTCGGCCGAACTTCCCGGAAATGTTCGGGTTCGGGATCCGAACCCGATCCGAACTTCGTCCCGAACCCGAACCCCATTGAAGTCAATGGGGACCCGAACTTTTCGGCACTAAAAAGGCTGTAAAACAGCCCAGGAAAGAGCTAGAGGGCTGCAAAAGGCAGCAACATGTAGGTAAATCCCCTGCAAACAAATGTGGATAGGGAAATGAATTAAAATAAAAAAAAAAAAAAATGACCCAATATCAATTGGACAGAGGTCCCATAGCAGAGAATCTGGTTTCACGTCAGCAGAGAATCAGTCTCTTCATGCCATAGCAAAGAATCTGGCTTCATGTCAGCACAGAATCAGTCTCTTCATGCCATAGCAGAGAATCTGGCTTCATGTCAGCACAGAATCTGGCTTCATGTCATAGCAGAGAATCAGGCTTCACGTCACCCACCATTGGAACAGGCCACTGTCACACATTTAGGCCCCGGCACCCAGACAGAGGAGAGCGGTCCCGTAACAGAGAATCTGGCCTTATGTCAGCGCAGAATCTGTCTTCATGTCATAGCAGAGAATCAAGCTTCACGTCACCCACCACTGGAACAGGCCACTGTCACACATTTAGGCCCAGGCACCCAGTCAGAGGAGAGAGGTCCCGTAACAGAGAATCTGGCCTTATGTCAACACAGAATCTGTCTTCATGTCATAGCAGAGAATCAGGCTTCACGTCACCCACCACTGGAACAGGCCACTGTCACACATTTAGGCCCAGGCACCCAGGCAGAGGAGAGAGGTCCCGTAACAGAGAATCTGGCCTGATGTCAGCACAGAATCTGTCTTCATGTCATAGCAGAGAATCAGGCTTCACGTCACCCACCACTGGAACAGGCCACTGTCACACATTTAGGCCCAGGCACCCAGTCAGAGGAGAGAGGTCCCGTAACAGAGAATCTGGCCTTATGTCAACACAGAATCTGTCTTCATGTCATAGCAGAGAATCAGGCTTCACGTCACCCACCACTGGAACAGGCCACTGTCACACATTTAGGCCCAGGCACCCAGGCAGAGGAGAGAGGTCCCGTAACAGAGAATCTGGCCTTATGTCAGCACAGAATCTGTCTTCATGTCATAGCAGAGAATCAGGCTTCACGTCACCCACCACTGGAACAAGCCACTGTCACATATTTAGGCCCCGGCACCCAGACAGAGGAGAGAGGTCCCGTAACAGAAAATCTGGCCTTATGTCAGCGCAGAATCTGTATTCATGTCATAGCAGAGAATCAGGCTTCACGTCACCCACCACTGGAACAGGCCACTGTCACATATTTAGGCCCAGGCACCCAGGCAGAGGAGAGAGGTCCCGTAACAGAGAATCTGGCCTTATGTCAGCGCAGAAGAGGCCGAGGCAGCAGCAGAAGAGGCAGCAGGGGGAGCCTGAGTGACTTCCTTGTTTTTAAGGTGTTTACTCCACTGCAGTTCATGCTTTGCATGCAGGTGCCTGGTCATGCAGGTTGTGCTAAGGTTCAGAACGTTAATGCCTTGCTTCAGGCTCTGATGGCACAGCGTGCAAACCACTCGGGTCTTGTCGTCAGCACATTGTTTGAAGAAGTGCCATGCCAGGGAACTCCTTGAAGCTGCCTTTGGGGTGCTCGGTCCCAGATGGCGGCGGTCAGTAGCAGGCGAAGTCTCTTGGCGGCGGGTGTTCTGATTTTGCCCACTGCTCCCTCTTTTGCTACGCTGTTGGCTCGGTCTCACCACTGCCTCTTCCTCCGAACTGTGAAAGTCAGTGGCACGACCTTCATTCCATGTGGGGTCTAGGACCTCATCGTCCCCTGCATCGTCTTCCACCCAGTCTTGACCCCTGACCTCCTGTTCAGTCTGCACACTGCAGAAAGACGCAGCAGTTGGCACCTGTGTTTCGTAATCATCAGAGACGTGCTGAGGTGGTATTCCCATGTCCCCATCATCAGGAAAAATAAGTGGTTGTGCGTTAGTGCATTCTATCTCTTCCACCCCTGGGGAAGGGCTAGGTGGATGCCCTTGGGAAACCCTGGCAGCAGAGTCTTCAAACAGCATAAGAGACTGCTGCATAACTTGAGGCTCGGACAGTTTCCCTGATATGCATGGGGGTGATGTGACAGACCGATGGGCTTGGTTTTCATGCGCCATCTGTGCGCTTTCTGCAGAAGACTGGGTGGGAGATAATGTGAACGTGCTGGATCCACTGTCGGCCACCCAATTGACTAATGCCTGCACCTGCTCAGGCCTTACCATCCTTAGAACGGCAATGGGCCCCACCAAATATCGCTGTAAATTCTGCTGGCTACTGGGAACTGAGGTAGTTGGTTCACTAGGACGTGTGGCTGTGGCAGAACGGCCACGTCCTCTCCCAGCATCAGAGGGTACACTAACACCACCACGACCATGTCCACGTCCGCGTCCCTTATTAGATGTTTTCCTCATTGTTCCCGTTCACAACAATTTTGAGAATGGCAAATTTTGGAATGCTTTTTCAACCCAGAACAAAAAGTCTGCTTTTACGGTCACTACAAATAACTTGACCAGCTAAAACTGTGCAGATTTGGTTGAATAGAGATGTGAGACCTGTTTTTTCTTGCGCTGTGTGACAGTTATAGGTTTAATCACAGAATGACACTTCTATCAGCACGCTAGCGTGTGTCTTAGGTTTTTCTGAATGACACTATCAATACCTTCAATGTAAGATTTTCTTTTTGGGATAGATTTCAAGTAGGCCTCAAATACCACAAACTAGTTATTTTCAGAATGGCAAATTTGGGAATGCTTTTTCAACCCAGAACAAAAAGTCTGCTTTTACGGTCACTACAAATAACTTGACCAGCTAAAACTGTGCAGATTTGGTTGAATAGAGATGTGAGACCTGTTTTTTTTTTGCACTGTGTGACAGTTATAGGTTTAATCACAGAATGACACTTCTATCAGCACGCTAGCGTGTGTCTTAGGTTTTTCTGAATCACACTATTAATACCTTCAATGTAAGATTTTCTTTTTGGGATAGATTTCAAGTAGGCCTCAAATACCACAAACTAGTTATTTTCAGAATGGCAAATTTGGGAATGCTTTTTCAACCCAGAACAAAAAGTCTGCTTTTACGGTCACTACAAATAACTTGACCAGCTAAAACTGTGCAGATTTGGTTGAATAGAGATGTGAGACCTGTTTTTTTTTTGCGCTGTGTGACAGTTATAGGTTTAATCACAGAATGACACTTCTATCAGCACGCTAGCGTGTGTCTTAGGTTTTTCTGAATCACACTATCAATACCTTCAATGTAAGATTTTCTTTTTGGGATAGATTTCAAGTAGGCCTCAAATACCACAAACTAGTTATTTTCAGAATGGCAAATTTGTGAATGCTTTTTCAACCCAGAACAAAAAGTCTGCTTTTACGGTCACTACAAATAACTTGACCAGCTAAAACTGTGCAGATTTGGTTGAATAGAGATGTGAGACCTGTTTTTTTTTTGCGCTGTGTGACAGTTATAGGTTTAATCACAGAATGACACTTCTATCAGCACGCTAGCGTGTGTCTTAGGTTTTTCTGAATCACACTATCAATACCTTCAATGTAAGATTTTCTTTTTGGGATAGATTTCAAGTAGGCCTCAAATACCACAAACTAGTTATTTTCAGAATGGCAAATTTGGGAATGCTTTTTCAACCCAGAACAAAAAGTCTGCTTTTACGGTCACTACAAATAACTTGACCAGCTAAAACTGTGCAGATTTGGTTGAATCGAAATGTCAGGTCTATTTTTTAGGCGCTGGGTGACAGGCTCAACTTGCCCCTGATGTAATATATGGCCAAAAAATAACCACACTGTTGATGGTTAAATGCACTTGGGTGACACAGGCTCAGCCTGCAGCTGATGTAGTATATGGCCAAAAAATAATCAGACTGTTGATGGTTAAATGCACTTGGGTGACACAGGCTCAGCCTGCAGCTGATGTAGGATATAGCACAAAATAACCACACTATCGATGGTTAAATACACTTGGTGATAGCTCGTGCTGGCGCACCACAAGTCACAAAATGGCCGCCGATCACCCCAGAAAAAAAGTGATCTAAAAACGCTCTGGGCAGCCTCAAAAAAGTGAGCAAGTCAATAATAGCACTTCAATGATCCACAGCTGCAGATCGATTACAGAATCAAGTCTTTTGGAGGAGTTAATCTGCCTAATCTCGCCCTAACGTCGCAGCTGCTACCTCTCCCTATACTGATCATAGCAGAGTGACGTGCGGCGCTACGTGACTCCAGCTTAAATAGAGGCTGGGTCACATGGTGCACTGGCCAATCACAGCCATGCCAATAGTAGGCATGGCTGTGATGGCCTCTTGGGCCAAGTAGTATGACGCTTGTTGATTGGCTGCTTTGCAGCCTTTCAAAAAGCGCCAAGAAAGCACCGAACACCGAACCCGAACACAGACTTTTACAAAAATGTTCGGGTCCGTGTCACGGACACCCCAAAATTCGGTACGAACCCGAACTATACAGTTCGGGTTCGCTCATCCCTACTTATTTAGTCTGCCAGCAAGAAGCCTGAAAATCATGGTGGTCTGTTCTTGGTGGACTATAAGATCAGCCATGGTTAATTTATTTATTCTATTTTGTAAAGCCCATCCTATGTTCCTCTGTGACTTTTTGAGGTCACACTACCACTAGTTGTTTCCATTGTTCTGCTGTTACGCGGAAGGGAAGAGTGCAGCCCTGAATTCCACCCACACCTCTATCCCTGCCTACTTGTGCACAGCCTGTCCTAACTGACGGCATACGTGCAGGGGCCTACTAAAGAGAGCAAAAACGTAACAGTGTCAAGGAAGCAAGATTCAAGGCGAGAAGGTCACGCAGTACACGGGAAGAAGGCAAAGCAAGGTCAAAAACAATCCGAAGTCAGAAGGCAAGTGGTAACGTAAAATCCAAGGAGGTCGCAAAGTCAAGGTCAAAAACTAGCTGAGGTCAAAACACACAATAGGAAATCCAAATACGCAGGTCAGGGTAGAAAGACCAATCACAGGCAACCTGTGGTCGGCAGGCTGCCTGTTTAAATAGACCCTACAGGTTAGTCACGTGACGTGGCCAGCGTCACATGACTCACATTACACGCCACACAGCTGAGCGCCGATTCATTGCCATCGGCGCTAAGATCCCCTGCTGCTCGTTGGCTAGGGGATGGAAGACGCCGGCCGCGCTGAGGAGGCGCGTGCGGCCAGATCCTCCCCGCCTCCTGGTTGCTGTGGAGACAAGGACGATGCCGGCCGCATCCCAGCTCCCTCACAAGCATGGGATGCCGGCGGCGCTGTGAAGGGGAAGCGTGTCGCCGGCTTCTCGTTACATCTGCTTTGGTTGGGGAGTAGAACAACAAAAATAACAGAAGTGCCATATTTGGCACATAACTGAGAGGAACACAGCTGAATGGACTCCATTGACTACAATGAAGTCTGTTCAATTTCCATTCAGGATAATTTTTTCTTCTTCACGGAATCTACAACAGAGGCCCCTATGCAGATGTGAACAAGTACTTAGCTCCTACTGCAGTTTAGAAAAGTTGGTTGGGAAGTCGACGTGATTAACTATGTTAATTAGCTTTACTCCAAATTTAAATGAGCTTTTTCATAAAAAAATTGTTGCAATCTTACCCCACTAAAGGAGTGGCGATAAAAGTGAAGTAACATCTCAAGTCATGTAAGAGTTTTTAGACTTTTGATAAATTTGTCAAATTACAGCACTGCAGACTCATACAAAAATGACTTCCCAGGATGATAAAATCTCCCCATTGAGTTGGGAAAAGACATCTCCAGGAAATGCAAGCTTTACTATATATATTTGCACACAACACAATTTTTGCACACAACACAGTTTTACTATTCTTATACATTTATGAAAAAGTTGAGGCAAGAAATCCCAGTTGATGAATAACTGTTAATATCATTTATCTGAATACACAGATTAAGGCTATATGCACACGACCATGTGCCCCCCCCCCCCTCCCCCGTGGCTGTATTGCGGCCTGCTTACAGTGGGTCCGCAAAACATGGCCGTGTGCATTCCGGATCACGGATCGCGGACCCATTCACTTGAATAGGTCTGCAATCAGGGAGATGCGGAACGGAGGCATGGATCGGAACCTCACGGAAGCACTCCGTAGTGCTTCCGTGGTGTTTCTGGCCGTGCCTTCGCACCGCCAAAAAATAGCGCATGCACTACTTTTTTGCGGTGCGGACCGTCGGATGCAGATTGCGGACCCCATTCAAGTGCAATTTGCGGTCCGCAGCACGGGCACGGAGCACTAACGTTCGTGTGCATGTAGCCTAATACAATTACTATACCTATTCCCTTACGTCCTACCAGCAGCACAGATGGGGTTAACTGCCCCTGTGGACTGGTAGGACCGGCGGAATTTTTAATGAGCCCAATAACCAATAAAGGATCTTCAGCTCCCTGAAAGGGAGGAGATCACCCCCCAGCCCACCGTGTTTTTTTCTGTCCTTTGGACAGGTGGACTGGCGTGTCGCTCCCCTTAATCCAGGATCACCCCCTTGTTCTGCTCTTATTGCCTTTATTTTAGGCGTTATCACGGCTATTTTTGCTATAGGGTACCGTGGGGGGGGGGGCTGTCCCCCTCCCCTCTTCTTCTGCTGGTTTTCGGTGTCCCGTTCTCTCCGTTGCCGCATGTGTGCGGCGCCGTGGGCGCCGCCATTTTCCGGAAGTGACGCGCACTAGGTGCGCTACGTCACTTCCGGTTTTTCGTTCTGATGCGCTGAGGTTTCTAAATCTCACCGCTCTATTCAATCCTTCTCCTTATAAACATCCTGAACGTCCAGGATAGCTTGGGGAGACATATAGGGGCAAGCTGAGCCAGTATAGGCTCTATTTCTTCTCTGGGCTGGATTCGATTGAGGGCACACCCAGTGGGCGGGGCTTCCTCTTTTTAAGCGCCCAGAGCCTCTCATTCAGTGCTCTTGTTGCATCGCTTTCACAAGCTAGCTCCAGAGTTCCCTGTGCTTTGATATATTCTAGTGATATATTGCAGGCTTGGTTTTTTTTTTTTCTTCTACAGCTCTAATTTCTTCAGAGTGCTGGTGGGTGCCTATATGGTCTCGTTTTCACCTCCTCCTGGTGTTTGTAGGTGTTATGACCTGTTTATTCTTTTCTTTACAGTTATGGCTTCCCCTAAGGATCCTGATCAGTGGAAGTCCGGGGCCAAAAGGAAGCATTTGGCCTGTTACGAGTGTAACACACCTTTGGACGAAAACTGCCCTTACTCAAGGTGTGAGAGTTGTCGCACACAGGCATCCACGGAACTCACGATGCAAGAAATGTTTCAGTGGACAAAGACCTACGTGGATGATTCCATTAAGGGAGTGGTGCGCCTGCTTAATGAGAGGCTACCAGGATCCTCTCAGACTCCCATGGAAGTGGCTGCACCGGTCGAGAGACCTACTCCCTGTTCAGTGGGGTCTTCTTCTGAGGGAGAAGAATTAACTTCTTGCTTTTTTCCTCCAGAGAAAACGCAGAAGTTGCTGAAGTCCATCAGGTCGGGGGACCAGGATGTTGACATGGGGGAGTCCTCCGATCCCGCCGGACGGACACAGCGTGTCTTTAGAGCGGATGAGACCCTTCTCTCTGTAATGCGTACAGAGTGGAGAAAGCCTGAGAAAGGCCCAGTCCTTACCAGGAAGTTTAAGCTCATGTACCCGATGGCTAAACCCTTGGTGGAATCGTGGGGTTCCGTTCCCAAGGTGGACATGGCTATAGCCAAGTTGTCCAGGCGCACTCTGGTCCCTGCAGACGATGGGTCTAGTCTGCAGGACCCTCTAGACCGGAGGGCAGAGTGCACCCTCAGAAGGGGTTACGCGGCGGCTGCTGCCTCCGCATCAACATCAATTGCGGCCACTGAAGTAGCCTCCTTTCTACGCTCCAAACTCAACCAGATCCAGACAGACGTGGACCAGAGCGTTTCTAGAGACGACATCTTGGCAGCCTTTAAATCAGCCAATCTGGCTACGGATTTCTTGGTCGATTCCATCCAGATGCAGCTGAAACTGGCCGCCAAAACTATGGCTCTAGTTTCAGCTGCTCGCAGACCGCTTTGGCTGAAGCCATGGATCGCGGACAACGCGTCCAAATTCACTGAAGCCCCAGACAGGATAAGAAGGGCGGAGGCCGTCCAGGGCAGCAGGCTAGGCGCAGAGATTGGCGGGGGCCGTAAATTTTCGAGACGCTCACGCAAACCCACCAGGGAGGCAAAACCCTCCTGACTATGGGCCTCCTCGAGGCTCTTGGATAAGCCCTGCTGCCCCTGCAGTATCTCCTCTAGACTTTCCCGTACCCCTCCCCCAGATTCCCGTGGGGGGCCGTCTCTCCCATTTCAAAGACCCTTGGGCCCAGTTGATCGCAGACCCCTGGGTTCAGGACATAATTTCTGCCGGGTACCGGGTAGATCTTATCTCCCTCCCCCCAGAGAGATTCATCGCCATGCGAAACTTCGGGTCTGCCAAACAAAGGATCCTAGAATCTTATATTCAGGACTATATCTCCAAGGGAGCCCTAGAGGAGGTGCCGGCAGGGGAGAGAGGCCTAGGAATTTATTCTCCAGTGTTTCTGGTTCCCAAGAAGACGAGAGATCTCCGGATGATCATCGACTTGAGATTTCTCAATCGATTTATAAGGAAAAACAGGTTTCGGATGGAAACCATAAGGTCAGTCAGCCATATCCTCAACCCTGGGGACGTCATGGCTACTCTGGACCTCAAGGATGCGTATCTTCACATCCTGATCCATTCCGCCTCCCGGAAATTCCTCAGGATCGAGGTCCAGATGTTAGGGGTTCGCAGGCACTTTCAGTTCACCGCGCTTCCCTTTGGAATCTCTTCCGCCCCCCTTATCTTCACCAAAGTGGTGGTGTCGGTGGTGGCAGCTTTGAGACTTCAAGGACTGACTATTATCCCTTATCTGGACGATTGGCTCTTCATAGCCTCTTCAGTTCCGGTTCTTACCCACCATCTTCAGATCGCAATCTCCTTTCTCCTCCACCTAGGCTGGATTATCAACTGGCAGAAGTCGAATGTGAGCCCATCGACTTCAATCCATTATTTAGGATTCGTGGTCGACTCTGTGGAGATGTCCCTCCGGTTGACTCTAGAAAGGAGACCGCGGATTCAGGACCTAGCAAGAGTCCTTTTTGTCCCTCGTCGAGTCTCTATCCGGACTCTCATGAAGATGCTGGGGCTCATGTCAGCGGCTGCGGACGCAGTCCCTTGGGTGTTATGGCACCTCCGTCCTCTTCAGTCGGCGGTCTTACACTTATGGAACGGCAGCCCTGCGGGGCTAGATTCCCTGTGCTCCCTGTCCGGTCAAACCCGGAATTCCCTTAGATGGTGGTTTCAGCTACCAGCAGGGAAGTCTATGACCCAACCAGCTTGGGTCATATTGACTACAGACGCGTCCCTTGTAGGCTGGGGCGCTCACCTGGACGGATCCCCAGTACAGGGATCTTGGTCTCCTCTGGAGCGGCGTCTTTCTTCCAATCTTCGCGAGATGAGAGCTATCCGGCTAGCCCTCCTTCACTTCGCCCCTCAGATGCGGGGCAAAGCAGTGAAAGTCCAGTCAGACAATATGACTGCGGTTTTCTATATAAACAAGCAGGGAGGCACAAGATCATTGCCCCTTCTGTCAGAGATCGGGGTAATTCTTCGGTGGGCAGAGACGAACCTTTCCCATCTATCTGCCACTCATATTCGAGGTTCCCTCAATATGATAGCGGACCGCTTAAGTCGAGGATTACCAACCATGGAGTGGTCTCTGCATCCGGAGATCTTCAGGCAGTTAGTTCACAGATGGGGTATGCCAGAGGTGGATCTCATGGCAACCAGGTTCAATGCCAAGGTGCTAAGGTTCTGTTCCCTGTACAGGGAAGACAACCCCCTGGCGATAGATGCTCTGTCGATACCGTGGAGGTTCAGGCTGGCTTACATCTTCCCTCCGGTTTCCATGATACCGAGGGTATTGATGAAAATTCGTCAGGATCAGGCCTCGGTAATAGCCATCATACCGTTCTGGCCCAGGAGATCCTGGTTTACCCAGCTCATTCAGATGAGTCGGGGACAATACTGGAGAGTCCCCCCGGAGCAGACCCTGGTGTCGTGGGACACTCACCTCGGCCCAGATCTGCACAGGTTCAACCTGACAGCCTGGAGGTTAATCAGTCCCTTCCCAACATAGAAGGGCTTTCCGAGTCGGTCCTGAAAACTTTGTCGCATTCCAGAGCAGAGTCTACAAAGAAGGCCTACTCCAGGATCATGAGAATCTTCGTGGCATGGTGTGATTCCAAACAGGTGGCGTCCGCAGATCCGCCCCTTCCTGCGATACTACAATTCCTTCAAGATGGATTAGATAGAGGCCTTTCTCCAGCTACCTTGAAGGTACAGATTTGTGCCATCTCGGCCTGTCACAACAGGCCACATTCTCAGGACCCACTCATCAAACGCTTCCTGAAGGGAGCTGAAAGACTAAAGCCTACTATACTGAAACCTATCCCCCAGTGGGATCTTTCAGTAGTGCTCAGGGGGCTAGCATCTCCCCCCTTCGAGCCTTTGGAGGAGGTGGAATTCAAATTTTTGACTTTAAAGATGGTTTTTCTTCTGGCTGTAGCTTCAGCCAAAAGAATCTCTGAATTGCAGGCTTTCTCTGCAATTCACCCGTATATTATTTTCTTACAGGACAGAGTACTCCTGAAGTTTTTACCCTACTTCAGGCCTAAGGTGCCTACCTTCCAAAATATCAACCAGGTAATCTCTTTACCAGTTTTGTTTTCAGCCTCCTCCTCTGATACTCCAGCAAGAGACCCGCTGGATATTTCAAGATGCCTCCAGGTCTATGTGGATAGATCCAGAGAGTTCAGGATAGATGAGAATCTCCTTATCCTGTTTGCCGGTAAGTCTAAAGGCCGTAAAGCGTCTAAAGCCACCATTAGCCGCTGGATCAAGGAGGCCATTAGGGAAGCTTTCGTCTCCCAATCCCTAGATCCTCCGGAGTTTGTGAGAGCCCATTCTACTAGGGCTGTCTCCACCTCTGTTGCGGAGAGAAGACTTCTCCCCTTAGAGTTGATCTGTAAGGCGGCCTCCTGGAGCTCTGAGTCAACCTTCATCTCCCATTATAGGATAGATGCTAGGATGGCAGAGTTTTCGGCTTTTGGGCAGACAGTTCTTAGTTCTGCCAGGCATGAGGACCCTTCCTAGGGGATTCTTCTTGCTATCTCCCCATTTGTGCTGCTGGTAGGACGTAAGGAAATCGTTAATTTCTAACGATAATTTGTTTTCCCTTAGTCCTAACAGCAGCACACAAATATCCCACCCTAAATACATTATGCTTGTTAAAAACACGGTGGGCTGGGGGGTGATCTCCTCCCTTTCAGGGAGCTGAAGATCGTTTATTGGTTCTTGGGCTCATTAAAAATTCCGCCGGTCCTACCAGTCCACAGGGGCAGTTAACCCCATCTCTGCTGCTGTTAGGACTAAGGGAAAACAAATTATCGTTAGAAAGTAACGATTATCAGTTGTAGCAACCAAATTATGCTAGGTTGCTCATTTTTAGCTAATGTGTTCTGTCTAGTCTTTTCAGCTTTCTGATATACAGCAAACCAATGTATTGCTATATCTGCACATGTTCCTTCATTTGATCTGATAGAAGATGATAAACATTGTTACATTATCTAAAACAAATGGTTCAGTCGGCTGATAAAATTACACAGTGTTTTCTCCAGGCTGCATCTGATATGTGCTTTACAGCTGAGTGGTACATTAAATAAAGACAAAACAACAATGTAGAACCATGATTACAATAGAGATATGCATTTTATAATACTGAGGTCTCTTGGCATAAATGTGGCTGGCAAGAAACAATCCGGGAAATAATTCTTAGAAATGATGTAATATTATATGCAGGCATGTACCTTATATGCAATAAAATAGGTCTGCTCAATGTTTAATATATTAGTTCATGTTCTTTTAATAAATGTAGAGAAATGCTGCCTCTGCATGCCAGTACTGTGACCTATTCTTAGGATAGGCAATCAAATTTCCCCAAAATTTAAAAAAATTTGCAATTTTCAAAATTTCTATTTCTCTGCTTTTAAAACAGAAAGTGATACATCATAAAATATTTATCACTTAACATTCCCTATATGTCTACTTTATGTTGGCATAATTTTGTAAATGTCATTTTATTTTTTTAGAACCCACTTTTTAAGGACCAGTTCAGTTCTGAAGTCACTTTGTGGAGCTTACATAATAGAACCAACCCAAAAATGACCCCAATTTTAGAAATGACACCCCTCAAAATATTCAAAAGTGGTTTTAGAAATGTTGTTAACCCTTTAGGTATTCCACAGGAATTAAAGAAAAATAGAGGTGAAATTTCAAAATGTCACATTTTTTTGCTGATTTTCCATTTTAATACATTTTTTCCTGGAACACATCAAAGGTTAACAACAAAACAAACCTCAACATGTATTACCTTGATTCTGCAGTTTGCAGAAATACCCCATTTGTGGTTGTATACTGCTGTTAGGACAAACGACAGGGCACAGAAGGCAAGGAGCGCCATATGGTTTTTGGAGGTCAGATTTTGCTGCAATGGTCTTTGGGCGCCATGTTCCATTTGAAGAGGTCCTGAGGTAACCCCACAGTAAAAACCCCCAAAAAGTGAGCACATTTTGTAAACTACATCACCCAAAGAATTTTTAAGGGGTGTAGCAACCACTTGGCATTTGGAACAGGCATTTCATAGAATTTATCATTCTTGGGTGTGAAAATGAAAATTTTTATTTTTATCTAATTTTTGGGAGATGCGGAACCCTCCATTCCGCATCTCCCAAAAATTAGATAAAAATTAAATGGATCGGAACCTCACGGATCAGAACCTCACGGAAGCACTTATTTTGGGTGTAATAAATTCCACCTTATTTTCATCACAAGACCGGAGTGCTGCCGTCTTTTCATCGTTTCTAGTTTACTGTTCCTGGTCCGGGAATTTGCACCTGGCATACCTATAGAGTGCTGCTGTTTGTTTTTCTTTTTTCTTTTGACTTATTACCCAGCTTTCCCAGTGTCAGATTTTAGCACTGAGTTATTACCCAGCTTTCCTAGTGTCAGATATCATCCTAGTGTAGATTGTGAATATTCTAATCGCAAATTTTTATCGTGAATTTTCCATGCAAAAGACTACACTAATAAGCTTTTCATAAGGCTCAGTCTAATATTCTTGAAGACTATGAAACCAATAGATGGCGCTATTGAGTTATGAACAGAGCCCTCTATTGGTTTCATAGTCTTCTGACAAGAATATTAGTCTTTTCATAAGACTGTGAAACCAATAGAGGGTGCTGTTCATAATTCAATAGCGCCATCTATTGGTTTTCATAGTCTTAGGACAGCTGAAAAACAAGGCAGATTCTGCTCATTTGCATGTCTTTCCCATATGCCCATGCTTATGCAAATGAGTATTTACATGACAAAACTGTATAGAAAGGTTATTGATTATTATGTTAGGACAATGAGAAAACTTTTTGTCGCCCTAATGATATTGATCTAGGTGTGCAGGTCCACCCAAGTCATCCAACAGATGCAAAATAACTTTAAAGTTCACTGGTTCTCAGTCAGATAAGAGCTGGGTTGGGATATATCATAGTGCACAAGGCTGCCATTGTAAGGTATGCTGGTTGTTATCTGTCTCATGGATAGATTGATGGCTTGCACATACCTGGCTTTTGGCATCCAGCTAAAAGTTGAATTATCAATAGATCCAGCACAAAACTACAGAATCTGTTGACATGTATCTAATGGACATAAGTGTGTCCATTTCATTCTTTATTATTGCCAAATTTATTTTCATAACAAGACATGGAGGTTTCTACTAAATCTAATTATACTTTAAGCCCTCAATGTCTAATAGTGAAAGATAGTTCCAATGTATATGTCTAATTCACCAAAATGAAGAAACATACAATACCCCATGTTTTATAACAATAAAGTTAAACTCCAGCCATTGCATCATTTTATGTAGTTGAAACCTGTTAATGGTGTAGTGGAAATTCATAAATTATTTAATTGTTTCAGTTCGGTTGGAAAGTACTAAGGACAGATACGACTTCTCTGTTCTTTAATCCATGCCTGCTTTTGGATTATAAAACTGTATCAAGAACCCTCTATGTGTGGCAGTGCCCTTAATGTGCATTAATTTGAAAATCTCTCCTTATCAAAGAAGAGATTAGCTGAGGCATGACTGCATGCATTTGTCAGCTATGTAGAGAACAATGTGTTTTCAGGTTATTAATGTGTTTTCCTGCCTGTACATTCATGTCAAAATGCATTCATGTTCTCAACAATCATAAATTGTAGAAACCATGCTGTAACATACAGCAGACACAACACCTTTAATTTTTTATATAGTTTTTCTTAAATACGGTATACATTGTTTATGTATTGCAAATAATTAATATACAACATTCAGGAACATGGGCATCTATGGAATAGATGTGTCCTTTCTTAGCTTTCTATTGGCTCAGCATAACCTGAAAGAAGTGACACCAGATGACCACCTTTAAAAATAAAATAAAATGATGTTGCTTTGATGCACATTGTTTATGCTATATGTGGCTGTGCAATGTATCAAATTTGAATAATCAGAAATTGGAGTCCAAAAAGATTTTCCAGGCACCTGATATTGATGACCTATCCTCAGAACAGGTCATTAATATCCAACCAAAGAAGGTCCGATACCTTGCACCTCTACTGATCAGCTGTTCCTTGCAGTCTCTAGTAGTGGAAGTAACATCTTGAATGGAACAGGAAGCATAGCTTCATTCAAAGTGTAGTGGCTGTGCTGGGTTATTGCAGCTCAGCTGGGGTGAATTAGAGTGGAGCCGCAGTTACCTGATATAGTCTGTACGCTTTTTAATGGAGTTGTGCTTCCTGTTCCATACAAGATGTTACACTTACTACCAGTACCAAAGACTGCAAGGAACAGCTTTTAAAGGGGAGAGGGGGATGGGTGTTGGGTCCCTACTCATCAGATATTGATAACCTATCCTGAGGATTAGTCATCAATACTAGTGGCTTGGAAAACCCCTTTAATTCATCAAATTGCAAGAGTGGAGACATCTGTATATGTAGCATACAAAAGTAGATGCAAATAATTCTGTTGTATCTGCAATTTAATGAACTTGCACTAAACTTTCTACATCCACAATGAATTAACACTTTAAGTGTAATCCTTAATACATTAAGCACACTTTATATAGATTGTAGAATATTATTGGAATCCTGATCAAAGAACTTGGTCTTGAAATACTTCTTATAGAATATAATTATAAGTAATTTTCAGAGTGACTTCACAAAGGCGAGGTCTTGCCATACTAACCAAATTATCTCTGCAAGGGAGAAGGGTTATTTAACATCAAGGGGAATCCCTTTCTATGATCTGTCTGGACAATATCCAGCATGTTGCCATTAAATTGCAACTTTCCCTAAAGAAAAACTGTTCCCATGTGGCAATTAAATTCAGCTCTAAAGAGGTTTTACAGTTATATGTAAATAAAAGTTTTATATTTATTTATTATTATTATTATTATTATAATAATTATTATTTAGCTTAGATGTATTCATTTTTTTTTTAAATAAATCCACTGGTCCTACCGTCCAGCCACAAAGGGATACATCAGAAATTATAGTTTTTAAAAATTCGGTTCGGACACTTCGCTGAATTTTCCCCAAATATTTTATTAAATCCGAATTAATTTGTGACGAAGCGTGTTAAAAATCTGCTATTTCCCGACTGCTGGGAGCCTGTATATCAGTGTACATCACTGTGTATTGCAAAAACATGCATAGCTAGTCCACTGTGGTAGTGAAACAGTAACTGTGAGTCAGTATGACAGGCAGGTGACATGTGTCACTGTTAGAATCAGTTCACACTTCACTTATTTGGTCAGTTACGGGGACAACACTGAACAAAAAACTGAAGTGTGAACTCAGCCTTACAAGTCAACGCTAGCATCAGGTATAAAGGACTTAACCATGCAGTGGCCCAAGATTCTACTATAGAGTGAAAGAGCTCTCTCCTTTCACACCATTAGCTGATTCCACATACAGTACAGACCAAAAGTTTGGACACACCTTCTCATTCAAAGAGTTTTCTTTATTTTCATGACTATGAAGGCATCAAAACTATGAATTAACACATGTGGAATTATATACATAATAAACAAGTGTGAAACAACTGAAAATATGTCATATTCTAGGTTCTTCAAAGTAGCCACCTTTTGCTTTGATTACTGCTTTGCACACTCTTGGCATTCTCTTGATGAGCTTCAAGAGGTAGTCACCTGAAATGGTCTTCCAACAGTCTTGAAGGAGTTCCCAGAGATGCTTAGCACTTGTTGGCTCTTTTGCCTTCACTCTGCAGTCCAGCTCACCCCAAACCATCTCGATTGGGTTCAGGTCCGGTGACTGTGGAGGCCAGGTCATCTGGCGCAGCACCCCATCACTCTCCTTCATGGTCAAATAGCCCTTACTTTCAAAGTTTTCCCAATTTTTCGGCTGACTGACTGACCTTCATTTCTTAAAGTAATGATGGCCACTCGTTTTTCTTTACTTAGCTGCTTTTTTCTTGCCATAATACAAATTCTAACAGTCTATTCAGTAGGACTATCAGCTGTGTATCCACCTGACTTCTCCTCAACGCAACTGATGGTCCCAACCCCATTTATAAGGCAAGAAATCCCACTTATTAAACCGGACAGGGCACACCTGTGAAGTTAAAAACATTTCAGGTGACTACCTCTTGAAGCTCATCAAGAGAATGCCAAGAGTGTGCAAAGCAGTAATCAAAGCAAAAGGTGGCTACTTTGAAGAACCTAGAATATGACATATTTTCAGTTGTTTCACACTTGTTTGTTATGTATATAATTCCACATGTGTTAATTCATAGTTTTGATGCCTTCATAGTCATGAAAATAAAGAAAACTCTTTGAATGAGAAGGTGTGTCCAAACTTTTGGTCTGTACTGTAGATTGCTACAGAACTTGTTTACCCCAAAATCAGCAGTATCACTATTTCACCCCAATAACATAATAAAGGATTAATGGAATTACTTATGTAAAAATAACAATGTGAACCCCCCCCCAATCAGTAGTATCAGACCGCTATTTCACCCCAATTACAGAGTCAAGGATGAATAGAATTAGTTACTGTATGTAAAATAACAATGTGAATCCCCCAAATTAGTAGTATCAGACTGCTATTTCACCCCAATTACAGAATCAAGGATTAATATGATTACTTATGTATAAAAAGAATGTGAACAAGCTAAAATCAGTAGTATTGGAACACTTGGAACAATTAGTGCAGCAAGGTGTAATAGAGTAGCTTTTCTATTAGCCAAGTCTTACACTGTTCTATTGACCCCTGCTCTCTCCCTATAGTGTGGATAAAGTCTCCCTTTTACATCCCTACACTATCTCAGTGCTGTCCCTGAACTGTTTAAAAATAATATTTTTCAAATAAAGTTCTGTCCCTATGCTTAGTTCACTGGAAAATGGCAGAGACCAGGTATGAGCAGGCTTTTTATAGGGCTGTGACATCACAGGGGCTGGCTATCTGATGATTGGCTGGCTGCACAGCATTATGGGTGATCCCTCATTCCCGGGATTCTTACTTTCACTTTGTAACATGTGCAGCAGACATTTTAGGAAAAATCCAATTTGTTTCCACGAATCGCCAGGAAATTCAGATTCATGACAAATCGAATGTTTCCTGAAATTCAGATTGAACTCCACTTGATCAATTTAAATTCGGTCACACTAGTGTCACTCAAAAAAAATAAAAGTTTCTGTCAGTTAAAACCAGATAGTGACACATGTCCTTTCTTTCTAATCTGTTTTTATTTTCTGATTGTTGTTTTTTATTTATTATATTTCCTGAACAAGATTATGGGGGCTGCCATCTTGCCTTAACTGTTCTTAACAGTATTTAGTAATATGTTTTACAGCAGCCACCATGGGTCATAGCCATAATAGACAAGAGGGGACTTCATTCTTTTTCAAAATATGACTCATGCAGAGATCAGGAAGGAATACATAAGGCTTGTTAGACACTAGCGGTGGCGATCAGGCAGACTTGCCTGCTGGATCTCTGCACACTCTGGCATTGACAGAGGCTTGTAAGGCACCATCCGGCCCTATTCGCTATAATGGGGACCTGTGGAGATCTGGCTGCATTCCAACAAAAATGCCATGAATCAGCCGGAAGGAAACTACTGCATGCAGTGGTTTTCTTCCAACCAATTCTCAGCATATTTGCCGGAGTTCGCCCAGATCTCCGCCCAGTCCCCATTATAGTGAATTGGGCTAGAATGTAGCTTTACGAACCACCGTCAATGCCAAAATGCAGAGTGATCTGGCAGGATGTCTGATGCAACTTGTCCTGCTGTGTGATTAGGACAGGTTTTGTGTGAATTAATAGGACGGGGGCCATTTTATTTCTCCTAATGATTGCTCCCCAGACAAAACGAGCCATTATAACTAATGAAAGGTATTTGGGAATATATTTATAATAAAGTAATATTAAAATATTTTATTGTCTTAATTGCCGGAGAACCCCGTTAAGCCTTGGCTTAAAGAGGGCCTGTCACCCAAAAATGCAATGCAATCTGAAAGCACCATGTTATAGAGCAGTAGAAGCTGAGCAGATTCATGTATATATTTGTGGGGAAAAATTCTGTAAAAAATATAATTTATACATTTATATTTCTGCTTTTTCTACCTTCTGTGAACAGCATTGATACAGGAGGGAGGGGTTATCAGTGATTGATAGCATTGCGTGCATAAGTGTGCATAACAGATAGCTGTCAGTCCCTGATAGCACCTCCCGCCTGTACCGATGCTGTTCACAGAAAGTAGAAAAAGCAGAGATATACTGTAAATGTATAAATTACAACTTTTACTAAATCTTTTCCCATGAAAATATATATTAATCTGCTCAGCTTATCGTGCTCTATAATACTATGCTTTCAGATTGCATTGCATTTTTTGGTGACAGATCCTCTTTAAGCCATGCGTCTAAATTGGTCTCTAAATAAGAGTGGAGCAGATCGGTAGGAGACTTGGCAGAAAGGACAACTACTTTATACTTCATATATACTTTTAACATTCATTTGTAGGTCATGTATATTAAAGAGCATTAATTCCTTCACAGTGTTTCTCGTAACTCCTCAATTAAGCGATTGGTAGAAATATAGCAAGTGCTGTCTTGACAGCAAGTTTTATTAATAGTTGAAAGAAATTTTTACTTGACTTTTTCAATAGTTTTTAGTGTTTTTTCTGACATGATTTCACTGTCAAATTTGAAACTGCTCCATATGTAGATGGACAGAATAATAGATGGATGGATAGATAGATAGATAGATAGATAGATAGATAGATAGATAGATAGATAGATAGATAGAGAGATAGATGCTCTTAAATGGAGTATGCCTAATTGTGATGAGTGAATTACTTGAAATTAGTTTTGGGTCTGATTTGCACATATCGGTCATTAGATTTGATTTGGGTTCAAATAAATTCAACTTAAATCGAACATGACTTAATTGCCCTAAAAAGTCATGTATGATACCCTGTGGTCTCCTAGGACTGTGTCCAACCCCTTACTTAAACACCAAGGCAGATCACCATCAGTGACATATATGGATATAGGTAAAGGCATGGTAGCTGCTGGTAACAGTCTGTTTAAAAACACACTGCACTGTCACTGTAGATTATTTTTAATTACCCATTTTGGTGGCAGATGCCTTCACTATCTTCTGATTTCTAAAAATAGTCACCACCACATTGAGAAATTTGTCCAAGATGACTAGTAAAAGTTTCGGATTTGATGGAATCTTATATATATATATATTTTTTTTGGAAGTCTTCAAACAATTTGATTCTTTTATAAGTGATTTGCTCATCTCTGCTTCCTAGCTGTTTTGCATTGCCTGTTTGCTTACGTATTACAGTCCAGTTGCAAAACTTTCTTTGTATAGTTCACACCCATTGTTGATTTATTTTTGTGTTGTTAAATAACTTACAATATAATGTCAACAGTTGCCTGTGTGGTCTTCTAAGTACTGAACTTTTCAGCTTTTAATGAGAACAATTCCGCTGTGAAACACAAATACAAAGCTGGAGTGTTTGATGGCAGGAAACTCCTTCAAAACATCCCATTTTATAATGAGTAACAGATGGGACAGGAAAGAAACACATAAGGGCACACGTACAAAGGGTCAGTCTAGTGAACTATCCATGTTGCTGGGGAATATTCAGTAGGATGTGTCTGTGCCAAATTGTAGTACGTAAACATTTTATAACTTAAGGAGGAGCTACAGTAAGTGTTATTTTTTATGACAAACAAGTGGCAACTTATGTACAAAGAGGACAACCCATTGGGTCTGTTTTTGTACATATTACATATGGAAGACCAGTCAGGAAAACTGCAATTTAGTTTTTATAATAAATAAAGTGGCATACAAAGGTTTGGGCACCCCTGGTCAAACCTACTGGTATTGTGAACTGAAACTGAATATGAAGATGAGATGATTTACAAAAGATTACATATTCCCAGGGGTCAAGTCGAGGGGGAACGCGTGGGAACGGCGTTCCTGCACTTTTTTGCACTACTAGGCCGGCAGCCTATCAGAGGCCGGCATAGGCGGCGCGATGACGTCATCACGCCGTCGGCCTGAGCCGTACAGCCTGGAGTCAGGACACAGGCTGGAAGAGGCCTGCATCGCTCCAAAGAGGTAAGTATAAGTGTTCATTATTTTATTTTTTTAAACTATATTATACTGGCACATGATTGGGGAATTTGGGGGGGCCCTGGTATTATACTGGGCTGGCACATGATTGAGGAATTTGGGGGGGCCCTGGAATTACTGGCACGAATTAGGGGGGGTGTCTGGTATTACTGCCACATGATTGGGGGGTCTGGTATTACTGGCACATGATGGGGGGGGTATGGTATAGTGGCACATGATTGGGGGGTCTGGTCTGGTATTACAATACTGCCACATGATTGGGGGGGTCTGGTATTACTGGCACATGATTGGGGGGGTCTGGTATTACTGGCACATGATTGGAGGGTCTGGTATTATACTGGCACATGATTGGGGAATTTGGGGGGGTCTGGTATTACTGGCACATGATTGGGGGGGTCTGGTATTACTGGCACATGATTGGGGGGTCTGGTATTATACTGGCACATGATTGGGGAATTTGGGGGGGTCTGGTATTACTGGCACATGATTGGGGGGGTCTGGTATTACTGGCAAATGATTGGGGGGGTCTGGTATTACTGTCTTGTGATTGGGGGGTCTGGTATTATACTGGCACATGATTGGGGAATTTGGTGGGGTCTGGTATTACTGGCACATGATTGGGGGGGGTCTGGTATTACTGGCACATGATTGGGGGTCTGGTATTACTGGCACATGATTGGGGGGGCTGTATTACTCGCACATGATTGGGGGGGCTGTTATTACTGGCTGATGAGAGGCACTGGGGGCTGATGAGAGGCACTGGGGCTCTTATCTGAGGTCTTATCGGGGGTCATTCATATTGGGGTCTGAGCTGAGGTGTGATCTGAGGTCTTATTAACATTGGGGATCTTATTGGGGCTGTTAGCTGAGGTCTGATTAACATTGGGGGTCTGATTGGTGGTCTGACCTGAGGTGTAATGAAAAATATTTTTTTCTTATTGTGCCCACTTCCAGCCCGGAGCCCAGCTGCCCAGAGCACTGATCCGGAGCAGCTTGGAGAAAAAAGGCCTCACAGTCCCACACTCCTTCTGCTCGGCCAAGCCTGTCAGCACCCCTGAGGCCAAGCCAGCCAGCCCCCCTGAGGCCAAGCCAGCCAGCCCCCCTGAGTCTTCAGAACTGTAAGTAAATTATATATAAGGGGAGTTTTTGTTTTGTTTTGATCACAATGTGTACATTTGGCTCAGTCCACAGCGACACAAATTACAGCATGCTAGATTTTCTGTGCTTTTTTTTTTTCCGCTACACGTAGCTTTCAAAAGGCCATTCACATGTATTGTATTTTAAAGGGGTTTTCCCATCTCAGACAATGGGGGCATATCGCTAGGTTATGCCCCCATTATCTGATAGGTGCGGGTCCCTATATATATTTGTTTATTTCATGTTAATTTTGCAGTTGTTTGTGTAAACTGACACTTTACAATAAATGTTGCACTGAATTTTCAGCGAAATATATATTATTATTATTTATTTTTTTTGGGGGGGGGGGGGGGGGGGGTTGCAGTGGATCTTGGGTGAGTTCCCACACTTTTTTTTTCCCAGGACTTGACCCCTGCATATTCCCTTTGTCATTTTAGCAAAAACATGTTTTTATTTTCATCTTTTAGATTTTCAAAATGAGAAAAAAGTAAAAGGTCCTGAAGCAAAACTTTGGGCACCCTGCATGGTTAGTATTAGAGGTTGCCTTACTTTAGCAAATGGCAATTATCATATAGAAAAAGTTAATACAAGGCACTTACTAATGCCTAGTGTTGAGCGCGAATATTTGAAAAGTGAATTTTTATCACGAATATCGGCACTTCGAGAATTCGCGAATATTTATAGTGATATATATTCGTAATTTCGAATATTCTAGATTTTTTTATTCATCAGTAACCTCCCTTCTTGCTTTTGGGCCAATGAGAAGGCTGCAATGTCTTTTTCTGAGCTTAGCAACATCCCTAGCAACCAATAGAAAAGTTGCCTACCCCTTACTATATAAGAACCTCCCCAGCAGCTTTTTTGTAAAGTTTATTGCAGTTATGAAAGAGACAGCAGTGTCATTGCTGTGCTCTGTGTTTTGATGTATTACATTAGATAGTTAACTTTTATATATATATATATATATATATATATATATATATAATTAAGATAGTTAGGGGGAGATAGTGTAGGTTAGATTGATCTATAGTGTAGCTCAGGGATACTCAACTGGCGGACCGCGGGCCAAATACGGACCGTGGACACCAGCTGTCCGGACCCCTGCCATCCCTTCCATAAGAAGCAGCACTTTAGGCTGCTTCCTAATCTGACAGCGTGCCGGAAAGAGCTGGGGCACAAGCTCCTCCCCATGCAGGCACCGGATGGAAGAGGATGAGTGTGCTGAAAGAGACAGGTTCCTCCACATGCAGGTAACTTGTCTCTCTCAGCGCATTTATCCGGCGCCTGCGCGTGGAGGAAGCCGTCTCTCTGAGCGGCTCAGTCCCTCCTCTCCTGCAGCAGCGGCACGTAAGGGAGCTTCAAGCTTCAAAGGACACTTACGTGCTGCTGGAGAAGAGGCTGGACATCACCACCGCCACCAATGGAATAAAGTCCACATTTTGGGGGGGAGGGAGGGGACTGAGGGGTACAGACAAGCGGGAACACGTCACTGACTGCAGGAAAGGACTCTACAGTGTCATTGTCCTGTTCCCATGTTGCCTGTGCCTCTCTCTGTAATGGTTAAATAAAGATAAGGCTCCATTCACACCATGGTATTTTTGTTCCACATCCAATCCCCATTATTGGTGGATTGGCTGCGGACCCCTTTATTTCAGTGGGGCCACGAAAAGATGTAGAGAGCACACTGTGTACTGTCTGCATCTTTTGTGACCCCATTGAAATGAAGGGGTCTGCATCCAATCCACCAATAATGGATGTTGGATGTGGAACAAAAATACATATGTCTGTTCTGCGGCTAGGGTTGCCACCCGGCCATTATCTCACCGGCAAGGCCGATATTTTAGTGGCCCTGCCAGTGCAGGTAATTTCTTTATACCCGCAATTTTTCTGTATGGACTGTTACTAATGAGCGCTTCCATTGCAGAGCACAAATTAGTACAGTCTTTACCTCCACTTGTGTTAATAAAAAAAATAAGTAGGGAACGCACCAACTGGAAGCTCAGGACAGGAGCTCCGAGACGTCATCACACTGAAGCGCAGGTCCCGTCCTCAGCTTCCAGTCAACAGAGAGTGTTCACTGCAGCGCCATCAAATGGAGGAGGTAAGTTTTTTTTTTTTTTGCAAAAGCAGAGATGGGGGCATTATTCTTACCGGGGGCACTAATGGGGGCATTATTCTTATTGGGGGAACTAATGGGGGCATTATTCTTACTGGGGGGCACTAATGGGGGCATTATTCTTACTGGGGGCACTAATCGGGGTGTTATTCTTATTGGGGGCACTAATCGGGGGCATTATTCTTACTGGGGGCACTAATGGGGGCATTATTCTTATTGGGGGGACTAATGGGGGCATTATTCTTGCTGGGGGCACTAATGGGGGCATTATTCTTACTGGGGGAACTAATGGGGGCATTATTCTTACCAGGGGCACTAATGGAGGCATTATTCTTACTGGGGGCACTAAAGGGGGCATTATTCTTACTGGGGGCACTAATGGGGGCGTTATTCTTACTGGGGGGCACTAATGGGGGCATTATTCTTACTGGGGGCACTAATCGGGGTGTTATTCTTATTGGTGGCACTAATGGGGGCATTATTCTTACTGGGGCAGTAATGGGGGCATTATTCTTACTGGGGCACTAATGGGGGCATTATTCTTATTGGGGGCACTAATGGGGGAATTATTCTTGCTGGGGGCACTAATGGGGGCATTATTCTTGCTGGGGGCACTAATGGGAGCATTATTCTTACCAGGGGCACTAATGGAGGCATTATTCTTACTGGGGGCACTAATGGGGGCGTTATTCTTACTTGGGGCACTAATGGGGGCGTTATTCTTACTTGGGGCACTAATGGAGGCATTATTCTTACTGGGGGCACTAAAGGGGGCATTATTCTTACTGGGGGCACTAATGGGGGCGTTATTCTTACTTAGTGTATTTTACATTTAGTCGTGAGACTATTGGTTGCCTACTCTTGACGTACACTTTTTGATTTTTTTGGGTGTTATTTGTAGTAAAAATTAACTTTTATTTATTAAATTTAATAATTAGTGAATGAACTTATTGCTAACCTACTTAAATTATAAATTTAAAACTTACACTGGTGGACCTGAGCAGTGCTTTTCTGAAGAAATTAATCAGTTAATCAACTAGCAGCCGTTTGACAATGGTGACTGTAGCTTAATTCAGCTAGCTGGTTGCTTTTTAGTATGCTGAATTGGATATATGTATCCACTTGTTGCTACAGTAATTCATAGCATTGTTGGTGGGCTGCTTGATTTTGGTGCCTATTGGCGCCGTATTGTGGCGTGATTAGTACTGCAGATGCTGCGGTGACTGCCTGCTGCCTGTCTTATCTCCTGGATTGATTCGTTTGGCAGTGCAGTCTCTCGCTGTGCTGCCTTTTGGCGATGCAGTCACCTACTGCACTAGGTACTAGCTATTCTATAGCACACGCTCATCATGAAAGGTCCTCTGTGTTCTAAAAACCTAAATGCTGCCCCCCGACATGTTTCGCCATGGATATGGCGTCCTCAGGGGATCGGGCAGTCTGTGAGGAGAGTGGAATTGCCGGGTATATTTGAAAACTCCCACTGAAATGACGTAATGTGTTTCAACCAATGATCTTGCTCCTTGGTGAGCTCGTCCCTGTTGCTTCTAACGTAGTCACTGATAGGCTGTTTGTAACGGCCGGCTCTGACGTATCTGCTCGCGTGATCTCGCTCAGTTCCCGCGCATGCCTCTGGACTTAGGGCTTTGCGGTTTGGATTCACTGGCTAATCTATCCGTACTGGATTGTTCGCCGATCTTCTGATGTTAGAATGTATGGCTGTATAAATTCGGGTGGAGCGAGGTACTGCGCATGTCACTATACTTAGGAGATTCTGCTGATGATGTTGTTTCTCTGCGCATGTCTCTAGACTTGGATGTTTTTTCTCTGTTCTTTCTTCTACTTATCTTTCTTTTGGCGCTTTTCTCTGACATTAGGTGATTTTCTACTTTCTTTTTATTCTTTTTATTACAGACATAATATGTTGTGCCTTCTTACTATTGATATTAGTATGATACTTCTCATATGTCAACCTACTTGTCTAGATTTCATTATTATCTTTCATTTGTGCGCTTTTTAACTGTATCGCAATGATTTACATAGCTATAATACAGTTTAATAATTGTTATTTTTACAGATCAAAACTCCAGCTTCCAGATCTCCAAGAAGGCGACGCACCCACCACCCTCTCCATCCTTTCCAGGTATTGTTATTATTAGTGGTTATTATTGTTTTCCTACAGATCTATCAGCTGACAGTGAATTATCCAGTGGGTGTTACAATATATTTATTCCGTGAGTTGTTTACATTATGGTTTTATATGATTTTTTACTGTAAATATGCCACTCTCCAAATTATTACATTCAAGAAGGTCTAATTACTTTTATTTCATTGTTGTTGTATTCTATTTATTTTCATTAAGACAATTTTTACAAAAATGATGCAAAGGTGAACCCTTCATTAAGGCCTAGGGGTGAAAGACTTCTGAGTCTGTATATCCAGCGGGTTTCTTCCTGCTGTAATTTTTTATCTATATCCCCTTGTCTCGGGCCTGCTTTGATTTTAGTTATCCCCCATACTTTCAAACTATCACTTTTTCCGTCATGCTCTGCCTGGATGTGTCTAGAGAGCGTGGTGTCTGTTTTCAAATTGATATCACTTAGATGTTTTGAAATTCTTCTCCGGAGTGCTTGTACGGTTTTCCCTATATAAATTTTGGGGCAGCCGCATTGTATGGCATAAACCACTCCTGATGTTTTACAATTTATATATTGTGTGATTTTGTACTTCTTACAGTCCACCGGATTTTCAAACTCTTTGCATGCAAGCATTTTGCTGCAGAATTGGCAATCTCCACATGGGTATGACCCTTTGGTGGTTAGCCATGTAGTTTTTTGAGTAGATTGCAAATTTCTCTGAAAATGGCTATGAACTAATTGTTCTCGCAGATTGGTTCCTCGCCTATATGTAATTGAGGGATGTTCTGTGATGACATTTTTGATGTCTTCATCCAATCTTAGAATATTCCAATATTTTTTTAGGATATTATTCACTTCTTGATGTTTTATATCAAATGTACCTATACAGCGCACTGTATTGTCACTGCTGGTATTTCCTTTGTTCTTTAGTAGATCATCTCTGTCCCTGTCTTTTGCCTTCCTATACGCCTTGTGTAGGACTTTTTTAGGGTAGCCTCGTTCTAAGAATTTCTGATAGAGGATTTTGCTTTCATGTTCAAAGCTCTCCTCTGTTGAGCAGTTCCTTCTCGCTCTATAGTACTGGCCTACTGGAATCCCTCTTTTCAGGGGTGTTGGGTGGTAACTGGACCAGTGGAGAAGACTATTGCTCGACGTGGGCTTCCTGTAGATTTCTGTTTCTATATTACCATCCTCTGAAATGCTTAGAGATACATCCAAAAAATTGAGTTTGTTTTTATTGATTTCACCCGTGAATTTTAATCCAATAGTGTTGATATTGAGAATTTTAATAAATTCATGAAATGCTTCTTGTGCCCCTTCCCACAATAATAGAACGTCGTCTATATAACGACCCCAAAAAGTGATATATTTGGTATACTGACTATATGTATCGGTGAACACAATTCTATCCTCCCACCACCCTAAGTAAAGATTTGCAAAATTTGGTGCGCATTTCGTGCCCATTGCGGTGCCTGTGATCTGTAAATAAAAATCGCTATCAAAAATGAAATAGTTATGAGTGAGTAAAAAACTTAGGAGTGACAAAACAAACTCATTATGGTCTTTATAATGGGTGCCTTTAGTGTCTAGATAATACTTGACTGCATCTATGCCTTTAGAGTGTGGTATGCTGGTATATAACGCCTCAACGTCCAGGCTCGCTAGTGAGGTTCCGTGTTCTACATGTATGTTGTTCAATTTGATCAACACGTCCTTAGTGTCTCTCAGGTATGATGTTAGACTGGGGACAAATGGGGATATCACCTCATCGACGTAGCCACTTATTCCCTCACACAGACTCTCATTCCCAGATACAATAGGTCTCCCAGGAATTGGTTGTCGTTTTTTGTGTATCTTGGGAATGGCGTAAAATGTTGCAAGTACAGGATTCGGCTTGTACAGGACTTTGAACTCTTCTTTGGTAATTAGATTCTTTTCTTTTGCCTGCTGTAATATGTTTTTAAGTTCTTGTACAAATTTAGTAGTAGGATTATTCTGCAATTTTTGATAAGTGTTTTGATCTTTCAACAGGTCCATAACCATTCTTTTGTACTCTGATTTTTCCATTAGCACTATGTTGCCCCCCTTATCTGATGGTTTGATTTCTAAGTTTTTATTTTCTGCCAGCTCTTTCAAGGCTTTCTTTTCTTTATTACTTAGATTACTGCTAACTTGTGACTTTTTCCCTTTAATTTTTTGTAGTTCTAGAGTTACTAGATCCACAAATGTCTGAATATTACTATATTTTGTAAAGGGTGGCGTAAATTTGGACTGGGGGGTCATAGTGGAGAATGGTGGTTTAGGTAATGGAATTTGTCCTAAATGTTCTTGCTGTAAGTCTTCCAATATTTGGACTGCTTCACATTCACGTCTATGCATTTCTTGGGTATCCTTGTCTTTATTCTTATACTCCTTGTGCAATGCCAATTTCCTTGCAAAGAGGTTTATATCTTTTACCCATGTGAAGCAGTCAAAATATGGTGCTGGTGTGTACGAAAGACCTTTTTGAATAAGTCTTTCATGTTCCGAATCTAGAATGATGTTTGTTAAATTAATTATTTGCATCTCATTTGTTTTAGAGGGAGGTGCTACGTCTTGGGCTGATATCCCCATTTGTCCCGGTCCCTCAACTGTGTTCCTGACACTAAAAAAGAAGAAGGAGAAGGCAAGGAGGCTGAAGACAGAGAAGGTAAGTGAGGACCCATATTTGGTATTCCTATTGGGGCTTGTGCAGCCACAAATGGAAAAGTTGGAGCTGAGGAGAATAGTAATGGGGCAGTTTCGTTTACTCTGTCTGTGTCTGGAGCTGATCCTCTCTCCATACATTGTGCAGTTTGTCCTCCAGATTTGTTCTGTTGGTTGCCTGCCCATTTTGTTGTACTGTTGGAATTATATCTCCTTTGATACTGTCCAAATTTATTTTTGGCTTTCCTCTTAACACCTGGTTTTGAGGTGTTAGACCCTGAATCAGACTCGGATACTTCTGATTCCGAAATGTCTGTATACTGGCTGGGTTTGCGGTAGTTAAAATTGCCGCTACGATAGCTGGTATTCTTTTTGATGTATATATTACCAGATTCGAAATCTTTCCTATCTCTATTATATTTGCGATGCTTTCTCTCTTTGATCTCGCCTTGTAGGCCTTCGATATTTTTTTGTAGGTTAATTTCCAGCTGAGTATACTCAGGATGAGTCTGGAATATTTTAATATCACCTACTTCTTTTTCTAATTGTTGGGAGATTTTTTGCATTAGCTTCTTTTCGTACTCTAGTAGGTACCCTTGCATGCGCAATGAATTTTCTGTTAATAGAGTTTCCCACCCTTTTATGAATTCAGGGTCTTCTTGGTGTGAGTTGGGAGTGATATTGATACGTATCCCTCTATACACAATTTTTTGTTGTATATAGGTGTCTAAACTCCTCACTTCCCAAACTGACCGCACATAGCTTTTATAGGTCTTATTAAGTTCTTTGAAGGCCTGATTGATATCCAAGATATTTATTGGTAAATTTCCTGTGGAGAACACTTGATTTGCCTCTGCTAGTGATATTTGTGTTGAGGGATGGCTAGATAAGAAACCAGCCATTTTGCACTTGTTTTATTGCATCTGTCACAGTTTATTCCTTTTATGAATAGGGTATAGCTTTTAAGGGTTTTCCCCTATATTTGGAATCAATTGTTACATAGGTGTATACCCAGCGTACGTAGAGGCACTTGTTATTGTATTTTACATTTAGTCGTGAGACTATTGGTTGCCTACTCTTGACGTACACTTTTTGATTTTTTTGGGTGTTATTTGTAGTAAAAATTAACTTTTATTTATTAAATTTAATAATTAGTGAATGAACTTATTGCTAACCTACTTAAATTATAAATTTAAAACTTACACTGGTGGACCTGAGCAGTGCTTTTCTGAAGAAATTAATCAGTTAATCAACTAGCAGCCGTTTGACAATGGTGACTGTAGCTTAATTCAGCTAGCTGGTTGCTTTTTAGTATGCTGAATTGGATATATGTATCCACTTGTTGCTACAGTAATTCATAGCATTGTTGGTGGGCTGCTTGATTTTGGTGCCTATTGGCGCCGTATTGTGGCGTGATTAGTACTGCAGATGCTGCGGTGACTGCCTGCTGCCTGTCTTATCTCCTGGATTGATTCGTTTGGCAGTGCAGTCTCTCGCTGTGCTGCCTTTTGGCGATGCAGTCACCTACTGCACTAGGTACTAGCTATTCTATAGCACACGCTCATCATGAAAGGTCCTCTGTGTTCTAAAAACCTAAATGCTGCCCCCCGACATGTTTCGCCATGGATATGGCGTCCTCAGGGGATCGGGCAGTCTGTGAGGAGAGTGGAATTGCCGGGTATATTTGAAAACTCCCACTGAAATGACGTAATGTGTTTCAACCAATGATCTTGCTCCTTGGTGAGCTCGTCCCTGTTGCTTCTAACGTAGTCACTGATAGGCTGTTTGTAACGGCCGGCTCTGACGTATCTGCTCGCGTGATCTCGCTCAGTTCCCGCGCATGCCTCTGGACTTAGGGCTTTGCGGTTTGGATTCACTGGCTAATCTATCCGTACTGGATTGTTCGCCGATCTTCTGATGTTAGAATGTATGGCTGTATAAATTCGGGTGGAGCGAGGTACTGCGCATGTCACTATACTTAGGAGATTCTGCTGATGATGTTGTTTCTCTGCGCATGTCTCTAGACTTGGATGTTTTTTCTCTGTTCTTTCTTCTACTTATCTTTCTTTTGGCGCTTTTCTCTGACATTAGGTGATTTTCTACTTTCTTTTTATTCTTTTTATTACAGACATAATATGTTGTGCCTTCTTACTATTGATATTAGTATGATACTTCTCATATGTCAACCTACTTGTCTAGATTTCATTATTATCTTTCATTTGTGCGCTTTTTAACTGTATCGCAATGATTTACATAGCTATAATACAGTTTAATAATTGTTATTTTTACAGATCAAAACTCCAGCTTCCAGATCTCCAAGAAGGCGACGCACCCACCACCCTCTCCATCCTTTCCAGGTATTGTTATTATTAGTGGTTATTATTGTTTTCCTACAGATCTATCAGCTGACAGTGAATTATCCAGTGGGTGTTACAATATATTTATTCCGTGAGTTGTTTACATTATGGTTTTATATGATTTTTTACTGTAAATATGCCACTCTCCAAATTATTACATTCAAGAAGGTCTAATTACTTTTATTTCATTGTTGTTGTATTCTATTTATTTTCATTAAGACAATTTTTACAAAAATGATGCAAAGGTGAACCCTTCATTAAGGCCTAGGGGTGAAAGACTTCTGAGTCTGTATATCCAGCGGGTTTCTTCCTGCTGTAATTTTTTATCTATATCCCCTTGTCTCGGGCCTGCTTTGATTTTAGTTATCCCCCATACTTTCAAACTATCACTTTTTCCGTCATGCTCTGCCTGGATGTGTCTAGAGAGCGTGGTGTCTGTTTTCAAATTGATATCACTTAGATGTTTTGAAATTCTTCTCCGGAGTGCTTGTACGGTTTTCCCTATATAAATTTTGGGGCAGCCGCATTGTATGGCATAAACCACTCCTGATGTTTTACAATTTATATATTGTGTGATTTTGTACTTCTTACAGTCCACCGGATTTTCAAACTCTTTGCATGCAAGCATTTTGCTGCAGAATTGGCAATCTCCACATGGGTATGACCCTTTGGTGGTTAGCCATGTAGTTTTTTGAGTAGATTGCAAATTTCTCTGAAAATGGCTATGAACTAATTGTTCTCGCAGATTGGTTCCTCGCCTATATGTAATTGAGGGATGTTCTGTGATGACATTTTTGATGTCTTCATCCAATCTTAGAATATTCCAATATTTTTTTAGGATATTATTCACTTCTTGATGTTTTATATCAAATGTACCTATACAGCGCACTGTATTGTCACTGCTGGTATTTCCTTTGTTCTTTAGTAGATCATCTCTGTCCCTGTCTTTTGCCTTCCTATACGCCTTGTGTAGGACTTTTTTAGGGTAGCCTCGTTCTAAGAATTTCTGATAGAGGATTTTGCTTTCATGTTCAAAGCTCTCCTCTGTTGAGCAGTTCCTTCTCGCTCTATAGTACTGGCCTACTGGAATCCCTCTTTTCAGGGGTGTTGGGTGGTAACTGGACCAGTGGAGAAGACTATTGCTCGACGTGGGCTTCCTGTAGATTTCTGTTTCTATATTACCATCCTCTGAAATGCTTAGAGATACATCCAAAAAATTGAGTTTGTTTTTATTGATTTCACCCGTGAATTTTAATCCAATAGTGTTGATATTGAGAATTTTAATAAATTCATGAAATGCTTCTTGTGCCCCTTCCCACAATAATAGAACGTCGTCTATATAACGACCCCAAAAAGTGATATATTTGGTATACTGACTATATGTATCGGTGAACACAATTCTATCCTCCCACCACCCTAAGTAAAGATTTGCAAAATTTGGTGCGCATTTCGTGCCCATTGCGGTGCCTGTGATCTGTAAATAAAAATCGCTATCAAAAATGAAATAGTTATGAGTGAGTAAAAAACTTAGGAGTGACAAAACAAACTCATTATGGTCTTTATAATGGGTGCCTTTAGTGTCTAGATAATACTTGACTGCATCTATGCCTTTAGAGTGTGGTATGCTGGTATATAACGCCTCAACGTCCAGGCTCGCTAGTGAGGTTCCGTGTTCTACATGTATGTTGTTCAATTTGATCAACACGTCCTTAGTGTCTCTCAGGTATGATGTTAGACTGGGGACAAATGGGGATATCACCTCATCGACGTAGCCACTTATTCCCTCACACAGACTCTCATTCCCAGATACAATAGGTCTCCCAGGAATTGGTTGTCGTTTTTTGTGTATCTTGGGAATGGCGTAAAATGTTGCAAGTACAGGATTCGGCTTGTACAGGACTTTGAACTCTTCTTTGGTAATTAGATTCTTTTCTTTTGCCTGCTGTAATATGTTTTTAAGTTCTTGTACAAATTTAGTAGTAGGATTATTCTGCAATTTTTGATAAGTGTTTTGATCTTTCAACAGGTCCATAACCATTCTTTTGTACTCTGATTTTTCCATTAGCACTATGTTGCCCCCCTTATCTGATGGTTTGATTTCTAAGTTTTTATTTTCTGCCAGCTCTTTCAAGGCTTTCTTTTCTTTATTACTTAGATTACTGCTAACTTGTGACTTTTTCCCTTTAATTTTTTGTAGTTCTAGAGTTACTAGATCCACAAATGTCTGAATATTACTATATTTTGTAAAGGGTGGCGTAAATTTGGACTGGGGGGTCATAGTGGAGAATGGTGGTTTAGGTAATGGAATTTGTCCTAAATGTTCTTGCTGTAAGTCTTCCAATATTTGGACTGCTTCACATTCACGTCTATGCATTTCTTGGGTATCCTTGTCTTTATTCTTATACTCCTTGTGCAATGCCAATTTCCTTGCAAAGAGGTTTATATCTTTTACCCATGTGAAGCAGTCAAAATATGGTGCTGGTGTGTACGAAAGACCTTTTTGAATAAGTCTTTCATGTTCCGAATCTAGAATGATGTTTGTTAAATTAATTATTTGCATCTCATTTGTTTTAGAGGGAGGTGCTACGTCTTGGGCTGATATCCCCATTTGTCCCGGTCCCTCAACTGTGTTCCTGACACTAAAAAAGAAGAAGGAGAAGGCAAGGAGGCTGAAGACAGAGAAGGTAAGTGAGGACCCATATTTGGTATTCCTATTGGGGCTTGTGCAGCCACAAATGGAAAAGTTGGAGCTGAGGAGAATAGTAATGGGGCAGTTTCGTTTACTCTGTCTGTGTCTGGAGCTGATCCTCTCTCCATACATTGTGCAGTTTGTCCTCCAGATTTGTTCTGTTGGTTGCCTGCCCATTTTGTTGTACTGTTGGAATTATATCTCCTTTGATACTGTCCAAATTTATTTTTGGCTTTCCTCTTAACACCTGGTTTTGAGGTGTTAGACCCTGAATCAGACTCGGATACTTCTGATTCCGAAATGTCTGTATACTGGCTGGGTTTGCGGTAGTTAAAATTGCCGCTACGATAGCTGGTATTCTTTTTGATGTATATATTACCAGATTCGAAATCTTTCCTATCTCTATTATATTTGCGATGCTTTCTCTCTTTGATCTCGCCTTGTAGGCCTTCGATATTTTTTTGTAGGTTAATTTCCAGCTGAGTATACTCAGGATGAGTCTGGAATATTTTAATATCACCTACTTCTTTTTCTAATTGTTGGGAGATTTTTTGCATTAGCTTCTTTTCGTACTCTAGTAGGTACCCTTGCATGCGCAATGAATTTTCTGTTAATAGAGTTTCCCACCCTTTTATGAATTCAGGGTCTTCTTGGTGTGAGTTGGGAGTGATATTGATACGTATCCCTCTATACACAATTTTTTGTTGTATATAGGTGTCTAAACTCCTCACTTCCCAAACTGACCGCACATAGCTTTTATAGGTCTTATTAAGTTCTTTGAAGGCCTGATTGATATCCAAGATATTTATTGGTAAATTTCCTGTGGAGAACACTTGATTTGCCTCTGCTAGTGATATTTGTGTTGAGGGATGGCTAGATAAGAAACCAGCCATTTTGCACTTGTTTTATTGCATCTGTCACAGTTTATTCCTTTTATGAATAGGGTATAGCTTTTAAGGGTTTTCCCCTATATTTGGAATCAATTGTTACATAGGTGTATACCCAGCGTACGTAGAGGCACTTGTTATTGTATTTTACATTTAGTCGTGAGACTATTGGTTGCCTACTCTTGACGTACACTTTTTGATTTTTTTGGGTGTTATTTGTAGTAAAAATTAACTTTTATTTATTAAATTTAATAATTAGTGAATGAACTTATTGCTAACCTACTTAAATTATAAATTTAAAACTTACACTGGTGGACCTGAGCAGTGCTTTTCTGAAGAAATTAATCAGTTAATCAACTAGCAGCCGTTTGACAATGGTGACTGTAGCTTAATTCAGCTAGCTGGTTGCTTTTTAGTATGCTGAATTGGATATATGTATCCACTTGTTGCTACAGTAATTCATAGCATTGTTGGTGGGCTGCTTGATTTTGGTGCCTATTGGCGCCGTATTGTGGCGTGATTAGTACTGCAGATGCTGCGGTGACTGCCTGCTGCCTGTCTTATCTCCTGGATTGATTCGTTTGGCAGTGCAGTCTCTCGCTGTGCTGCCTTTTGGCGATGCAGTCACCTACTGCACTAGGTACTAGCTATTCTATAGCACACGCTCATCATGAAAGGTCCTCTGTGTTCTAAAAACCTAAATGCTGCCCCCCGACATGTTTCGCCATGGATATGGCGTCCTCAGGGGATCGGGCAGTCTGTGAGGAGAGTGGAATTGCCGGGTATATTTGAAAACTCCCACTGAAATGACGTAATGTGTTTCAACCAATGATCTTGCTCCTTGGTGAGCTCGTCCCTGTTGCTTCTAACGTAGTCACTGATAGGCTGTTTGTAACGGCCGGCTCTGACGTATCTGCTCGCGTGATCTCGCTCAGTTCCCGCGCATGCCTCTGGACTTAGGGCTTTGCGGTTTGGATTCACTGGCTAATCTATCCGTACTGGATTGTTCGCCGATCTTCTGATGTTAGAATGTATGGCTGTATAAATTCGGGTGGAGCGAGGTACTGCGCATGTCACTATACTTAGGAGATTCTGCTGATGATGTTGTTTCTCTGCGCATGTCTCTAGACTTGGATGTTTTTTCTCTGTTCTTTCTTCTACTTATCTTTCTTTTGGCGCTTTTCTCTGACATTAGGTGATTTTCTACTTTCTTTTTATTCTTTTTATTACAGACATAATATGTTGTGCCTTCTTACTATTGATATTAGTATGATACTTCTCATATGTCAACCTACTTGTCTAGATTTCATTATTATCTTTCATTTGTGCGCTTTTTAACTGTATCGCAATGATTTACATAGCTATAATACAGTTTAATAATTGTTATTTTTACAGATCAAAACTCCAGCTTCCAGATCTCCAAGAAGGCGACGCACCCACCACCCTCTCCATCCTTTCCAGGTATTGTTATTATTAGTGGTTATTATTGTTTTCCTACAGATCTATCAGCTGACAGTGAATTATCCAGTGGGTGTTACAATATATTTATTCCGTGAGTTGTTTACATTATGGTTTTATATGATTTTTTACTGTAAATATGCCACTCTCCAAATTATTACATTCAAGAAGGTCTAATTACTTTTATTTCATTGTTGTTGTATTCTATTTATTTTCATTAAGACAATTTTTACAAAAATGATGCAAAGGTGAACCCTTCATTAAGGCCTAGGGGTGAAAGACTTCTGAGTCTGTATATCCAGCGGGTTTCTTCCTGCTGTAATTTTTTATCTATATCCCCTTGTCTCGGGCCTGCTTTGATTTTAGTTATCCCCCATACTTTCAAACTATCACTTTTTCCGTCATGCTCTGCCTGGATGTGTCTAGAGAGCGTGGTGTCTGTTTTCAAATTGATATCACTTAGATGTTTTGAAATTCTTCTCCGGAGTGCTTGTACGGTTTTCCCTATATAAATTTTGGGGCAGCCGCATTGTATGGCATAAACCACTCCTGATGTTTTACAATTTATATATTGTGTGATTTTGTACTTCTTACAGTCCACCGGATTTTCAAACTCTTTGCATGCAAGCATTTTGCTGCAGAATTGGCAATCTCCACATGGGTATGACCCTTTGGTGGTTAGCCATGTAGTTTTTTGAGTAGATTGCAAATTTCTCTGAAAATGGCTATGAACTAATTGTTCTCGCAGATTGGTTCCTCGCCTATATGTAATTGAGGGATGTTCTGTGATGACATTTTTGATGTCTTCATCCAATCTTAGAATATTCCAATATTTTTTTAGGATATTATTCACTTCTTGATGTTTTATATCAAATGTACCTATACAGCGCACTGTATTGTCACTGCTGGTATTTCCTTTGTTCTTTAGTAGATCATCTCTGTCCCTGTCTTTTGCCTTCCTATACGCCTTGTGTAGGACTTTTTTAGGGTAGCCTCGTTCTAAGAATTTCTGATAGAGGATTTTGCTTTCATGTTCAAAGCTCTCCTCTGTTGAGCAGTTCCTTCTCGCTCTATAGTACTGGCCTACTGGAATCCCTCTTTTCAGGGGTGTTGGGTGGTAACTGGACCAGTGGAGAAGACTATTGCTCGACGTGGGCTTCCTGTAGATTTCTGTTTCTATATTACCATCCTCTGAAATGCTTAGAGATACATCCAAAAAATTGAGTTTGTTTTTATTGATTTCACCCGTGAATTTTAATCCAATAGTGTTGATATTGAGAATTTTAATAAATTCATGAAATGCTTCTTGTGCCCCTTCCCACAATAATAGAACGTCGTCTATATAACGACCCCAAAAAGTGATATATTTGGTATACTGACTATATGTATCGGTGAACACAATTCTATCCTCCCACCACCCTAAGTAAAGATTTGCAAAATTTGGTGCGCATTTCGTGCCCATTGCGGTGCCTGTGATCTGTAAATAAAAATCGCTATCAAAAATGAAATAGTTATGAGTGAGTAAAAAACTTAGGAGTGACAAAACAAACTCATTATGGTCTTTATAATGGGTGCCTTTAGTGTCTAGATAATACTTGACTGCATCTATGCCTTTAGAGTGTGGTATGCTGGTATATAACGCCTCAACGTCCAGGCTCGCTAGTGAGGTTCCGTGTTCTACATGTATGTTGTTCAATTTGATCAACACGTCCTTAGTGTCTCTCAGGTATGATGTTAGACTGGGGACAAATGGGGATATCACCTCATCGACGTAGCCACTTATTCCCTCACACAGACTCTCATTCCCAGATACAATAGGTCTCCCAGGAATTGGTTGTCGTTTTTTGTGTATCTTGGGAATGGCGTAAAATGTTGCAAGTACAGGATTCGGCTTGTACAGGACTTTGAACTCTTCTTTGGTAATTAGATTCTTTTCTTTTGCCTGCTGTAATATGTTTTTAAGTTCTTGTACAAATTTAGTAGTAGGATTATTCTGCAATTTTTGATAAGTGTTTTGATCTTTCAACAGGTCCATAACCATTCTTTTGTACTCTGATTTTTCCATTAGCACTATGTTGCCCCCCTTATCTGATGGTTTGATTTCTAAGTTTTTATTTTCTGCCAGCTCTTTCAAGGCTTTCTTTTCTTTATTACTTAGATTACTGCTAACTTGTGACTTTTTCCCTTTAATTTTTTGTAGTTCTAGAGTTACTAGATCCACAAATGTCTGAATATTACTATATTTTGTAAAGGGTGGCGTAAATTTGGACTGGGGGGTCATAGTGGAGAATGGTGGTTTAGGTAATGGAATTTGTCCTAAATGTTCTTGCTGTAAGTCTTCCAATATTTGGACTGCTTCACATTCACGTCTATGCATTTCTTGGGTATCCTTGTCTTTATTCTTATACTCCTTGTGCAATGCCAATTTCCTTGCAAAGAGGTTTATATCTTTTACCCATGTGAAGCAGTCAAAATATGGTGCTGGTGTGTACGAAAGACCTTTTTGAATAAGTCTTTCATGTTCCGAATCTAGAATGATGTTTGTTAAATTAATTATTTGCATCTCATTTGTTTTAGAGGGAGGTGCTACGTCTTGGGCTGATATCCCCATTTGTCCCGGTCCCTCAACTGTGTTCCTGACACTAAAAAAGAAGAAGGAGAAGGCAAGGAGGCTGAAGACAGAGAAGGTAAGTGAGGACCCATATTTGGTATTCCTATTGGGGCTTGTGCAGCCACAAATGGAAAAGTTGGAGCTGAGGAGAATAGTAATGGGGCAGTTTCGTTTACTCTGTCTGTGTCTGGAGCTGATCCTCTCTCCATACATTGTGCAGTTTGTCCTCCAGATTTGTTCTGTTGGTTGCCTGCCCATTTTGTTGTACTGTTGGAATTATATCTCCTTTGATACTGTCCAAATTTATTTTTGGCTTTCCTCTTAACACCTGGTTTTGAGGTGTTAGACCCTGAATCAGACTCGGATACTTCTGATTCCGAAATGTCTGTATACTGGCTGGGTTTGCGGTAGTTAAAATTGCCGCTACGATAGCTGGTATTCTTTTTGATGTATATATTACCAGATTCGAAATCTTTCCTATCTCTATTATATTTGCGATGCTTTCTCTCTTTGATCTCGCCTTGTAGGCCTTCGATATTTTTTTGTAGGTTAATTTCCAGCTGAGTATACTCAGGATGAGTCTGGAATATTTTAATATCACCTACTTCTTTTTCTAATTGTTGGGAGATTTTTTGCATTAGCTTCTTTTCGTACTCTAGTAGGTACCCTTGCATGCGCAATGAATTTTCTGTTAATAGAGTTTCCCACCCTTTTATGAATTCAGGGTCTTCTTGGTGTGAGTTGGGAGTGATATTGATACGTATCCCTCTATACACAATTTTTTGTTGTATATAGGTGTCTAAACTCCTCACTTCCCAAACTGACCGCACATAGCTTTTATAGGTCTTATTAAGTTCTTTGAAGGCCTGATTGATATCCAAGATATTTATTGGTAAATTTCCTGTGGAGAACACTTGATTTGCCTCTGCTAGTGATATTTGTGTTGAGGGATGGCTAGATAAGAAACCAGCCATTTTGCACTTGTTTTATTGCATCTGTCACAGTTTATTCCTTTTATGAATAGGGTATAGCTTTTAAGGGTTTTCCCCTATATTTGGAATCAATTGTTACATAGGTGTATACCCAGCGTAAATTACAGCAGGAAGAAACCCGCTGGATATACAGACTCAGAAGTCTTTCACCCCTAGGCCTTAATGAAGGGTTCACCTTTGCATCATTTTTGTAAAAATTGTCTTAATGAAAATAAATAGAATACAACAACAATGAAATAAAAGTAATTAGACCTTCTTGAATGTAATAATTTGGAGAGTGGCATATTTACAGTAAAAAATCATATAAAACCATAATGTAAACAACTCACGGAATAAATATATTGTAACACCCACTGGATAATTCACTGTCAGCTGATAGATCTGTAGGAAAACAATAATAACCACTAATAATAACAATACCTGGAAAGGATGGAGAGGGTGGTGGGTGCGTCGCCTTCTTGGAGATCTGGAAGCTGGAGTTTTGATCTGTAAAAATAACAATTATTAAACTGTATTATAGCTATGTAAATCATTGCGATACAGTTAAAAAGCGCACAAATGAAAGATAATAATGAAATCTAGACAAGTAGGTTGACATATGAGAAGTATCATACTAATATCAATAGTAAGAAGGCACAACATATTATGTCTGTAATAAAAAGAATAAAAAGAAAGTAGAAAATCACCTAATGTCAGAGAAAAGCGCCAAAAGAAAGATAAGTAGAAGAAAGAACAGAGAAAAAACATCCAAGTCTAGAGACATGCGCAGAGAAACAACATCATCAGCAGAATCTCCTAAGTATAGTGACATGCGCAGTACCTCGCTCCACCCGAATTTATACAGCCATACATTCTAACATCAGAAGATCGGCGAACAATCCAGTACGGATAGATTAGCCAGTGAATCCAAACCGCAAAGCCCTAAGTCCAGAGGCATGCGCGGGAACTGAGCGAGATCACGCGAGCAGATACGTCAGAGCCGGCCGTTACAAACAGCCTATCAGTGACTACGTTAGAAGCAACAGGGACGAGCTCACCAAGGAGCAAGATCATTGGTTGAAACACATTACGTCATTTCAGTGGGAGTTTTCAAATATACCCGGCAATTCCACTCTCCTCACAGACTGCCCGATCCCCTGAGGACGCCATATCCATGGCGAAACATGTCGGGGGGCAGCATTTAGGTTTTTAGAACACAGAGGACCTTTCATGATGAGCGTGTGCTATAGAATAGCTAGTACCTAGTGCAGTAGGTGACTGCATCGCCAAAAGGCAGCACAGCGAGAGACTGCACTGCCAAACGAATCAATCCAGGAGATAAGACAGGCAGCAGGCAGTCACCGCAGCATCTGCAGTACTAATCACGCCACAATACGGCGCCAATAGGCACCAAAATCAAGCAGCCCACCAACAATGCTATGAATTACTGTAGCAACAAGTGGATACATATATCCAATTCAGCATACTAAAAAGCAACCAGCTAGCTGAATTAAGCTACAGTCACCATTGTCAAACGGCTGCTAGTTGATTAACTGATTAATTTCTTCAGAAAAGCACTGCTCAGGTCCACCAGTGTAAGTTTTAAATTTATAATTTAAGTAGGTTAGCAATAAGTTCATTCACTAATTATTAAATTTAATAAATAAAAGTTAATTTTTACTACAAATAACACCCAAAAAAATCAAAAAGTGTACGTCAAGAGTAGGCAACCAATAGTCTCACGACTAAATGTAAAATACAATAACAAGTGCCTCTACGTACGCTGGGTATACACCTATGTAACAATTTATTCTTACTTAGGGCACTAATGGGGGCGTTATTCTTACTGGGGGCACTAATGGGGGAATTATTCTTACTGGGGGCACTAATGGGGGAATTATTCTTGCCTGGGGCACTAAAGGGGGCATTATTCTTACTGGGGGCACTAATGGGGGCGTTATTCTTACTTGGGGCACTAATGGGGGCATTATTCTTACTGGGGGCACTAATGGGGGGTTCATCTTACTGTTGGCATTCAGCTCGGACCTTCACCTGACTGCAGACCCAGGTATGTGGACCTTTAATAAAACTAGTTGAGTACCCCTGGTGTAGCTGGTTCCAGTACAGGGTGTTAGGCAGTGTGATAGGTTCTGCTGTCTATACATACATGGTAGAGACATAGTGCTGTGATGTCACAAGTTGCATGTATTGCAAAAAAATATGCGCATCATTAAATGCCAAAAATTCGCAAGTGCAAATATATTGGAGCACTCTATCTGCATATAAAGCTATTCTAATGTTCTGCCGTGCCAACCATTTTCTCTAATCTCAGGTTACTTATACCAGCTTGAAAAATGTAGCTATAGTGACCCACGCCTGTATTTCACGCGCATTACGCGAATATTTCATTGACGATTTTTGCAATCAAGAATATCTCGATTTCGCGAATATATGACGAATATTCTACAAAATATTTGCGAAATATCGCGAATTTGAATATTGCCCCTGCCGCTCATCACTACTAATGCCTCATGTGCTGGATGGATTCATTTTCCTATCACATTATACACTGCTCATATCCAAGGGTTAGGACCACCCTGCAATTCATCTGTGGTGGTCATGCTTGCAAACTATAGGAAAAAGCTTCCAGAGAGGCAGGAGCCTTTTCCTATAGTGTGCAAGCGCTGTCAGATGTCTCAGCAATGTTGGAAGCTATGTTACATAGTGGCATCATCTTGTGAGCATTCACACAGATAGGTACAATAATAATATTCCATTTCTGGAATTGTTCACTAAATACCTCTCAATAAAACCAGCTGTCATGGGAGATGTCTACAGGGAGTGCAGAATTATTAGGCAAGTTGTATTTTTGAGGATTAATTTTATTATTGAACAACAACCATGTTCTCAATGAACCCAAAAAACTCATTAATATCAAAGCTGAATATTTTTGGAAGTAGTTTTTAGTTTGTTTTTAGTTTTAGCTATTTTAGGGGGATATCTGTGTGTGCAGGTGACTATTACTGTGCATAATTATTAGGCAACTTAACAAAAAACAAATATATACCCATTTCAATTATTTATTTTTACCAGTGAAACCAATATAACATCTCAACATTCACAAATATACATTTCTGACATTCAAAAACAAAACAAAAACAAATCAGTGACCAATATAGCCACCTTTCTTTGCAAGGACACTCAAAAGCCTGCCATCCATGGATTCTGTCAGTGTTTTGATCTGTTCACCATCAACATTGCGTGCAGCAGCAACCACAGCCTCCCAGACACTGTTCAGAGAGGTGTACTGTTTTCCCTCCTTGTAAATCTCACATTTGATGATGGACCACAGGTTCTCAATGGGGTTCAGATCAGGTGAACAAGGAGGCCATGTCATTAGATTTTCTTCTTTTATACCCTTTCTTGCCAGCCACGCTGTGGAGTACTTGGACGCGTGTGATGGAGCATTGTCCTGCATGAAAATCATGTTTTTCTTGAAGAATGCAGACTTCTTCCTGTACCACTGCTTGAAGAAGGTGTCTTCCAGAAACTGGCAGTAGGACTGGGAGTTGAGCTTGACTCCATCCTCAACCCGAAAAGGCCCCACAAGCTCATCCTTGATGATACCAGCCCAAACCAGTACTCCACCTCCACCTTGCTGGCGTCTGAGTCGGACTGGAGCTCTCTGCCCTTTACCAATCCAGCCACGGGCCCATCCATCTGGCCCATCAAGACTCACTCTCATTTCATCAGTCCATAAAACCTTAGAAAAATCAGTCTTGAGATATTTCTTGGCCCAGTCTTGACGTTTCAGCTTGTGTGTCTTGTTCAGTGGTGGTCGTCTTTCAGCCTTTCTTACCTTGGCCATGTCTCTGAGTATTGCACACCTTGTGCTTTTGGGCACTCCAGTGATGTTGCAGCTCCGAAATATGGCCAAACTGGTGGCAAGTGGCATCTTGGCAGCTGCACGCTTGACTTTTCTCAGTTCATGGGCAGTTATTTTGCGCCTTGGTTTTTCCACACGCTTCTTGCGACCCTGTTGATTATTTTGAATGAAACGCTTGATTGTTCGATGATCACGCTTCAGAAGCTTTGCAATTTTAAGAGTGCTGCATCCCTCTGCAAGATATCTCACTATTTTTGACTTTTCTGAGCCTGTCAAGTCCTTCTTTTGACCCATTTTGCCAAAGGAAAGGAAGTTGCCTAATAATTATGCACACCTAATATAGGGTGTTGATGTCATTAGACCACACCCCTTCTCATTACAGAGATGCACATCACCTAATATGCTTAATTGGTAGTAGGCTTTCGAGCCTATACAGCTTGGAGTAAGACAACATGCATAAAGAGGATGACGTGGTCAAAATACTCATTTGCCTAATAATTCTGCACGCAGTGTAATGGTGCTGATCCCATCTCACTCTGTGGCCGTTGTGCAGAGAAAACAGTGTTTTAACAAAAATATGCAAATTAGTCCCTGGATAAAATAAGGCATTGCTGTGGTACTTTGTTGCACCCAGAGGCTCACTCTGCTATAGGCCATGCCCCCACCACTTTGACAGGGTCAGGTAGTGAAGACGCAATCATGCTTGGCCCCAAAGTCTTGTGCTTGCGCTTATGCTTCAGTGTAGCTATGTGAACCTAGTCTTAAGCATATTCAGTGAAGGCCTTCTTGCTTCCATCTTTGCTTGTCCTTTAGGCTCTGTCAAAGCCTCCATTATGGTATCCTGTCATATTTGATGGGAAGAATAGCACAGAGTGCAATGCTATTCTTCTTGTCAAAATGTAGGTACAGCCATGTAGTTGTTCATTACCCAAAAAGACAACATATGTACAAAAAAGAGGGTGTTAATATTGTATGGTGAGCATTTTGAGCCAATATAAGTACAAATATTACACCTTTATTACAAAAACAATTACATATGATCTCTAATCCAGCAACATGACTGTTAACACACTGTTAAAAAATTTGGGAAATAATAGTACCACTGCGAAGGGGGTTGACAAATCTTATACTCTGTTATTTTCATTTCTCTGCTCCTATGATGGAAGAGAAAATTTGAAATTTGATGTATGTTTTTGCATTGCTACTTGCATTCCATGTCTGATTAAATGCCTGCAAAAAACATTGGGGCAGATTTATTAACCCTGTAGATGTTGTAAACTTAGACAGCAGTCTAGAATTGTCTAAACCTGCACCAAATTTATTGCAGTGTCTTGTGCTGGATGGCATCAATCTGTAGAAAAAAGACTTGCACATCCACATGCCGGGCATTGATCTAGTGCTTCTCAGGATAATTTATAAACATGTCCATCAGGCACTTAGTATACATTTTGATCAAAATGCATAGGCTCACCCACCATGTCAAAGTGGCCTTTTTCAGGTGGGTTCCAACTCTAATTTGGCAGTTGACCACCACTGCCTGAACTTCTGTCAGGCTAAGCCCCTTGGCACTGGCTCCACCAACCCACAGGGACAGCACCAAAGCAACAACAGCCACCATGCAGCAATTGCAGAATGATAATTTTGGTGCAGACACCTTTGTCTAATTGTATACCAACTAATAAATGTATTAAATCTAATCTCTATTAGTCAGCAGTACAAGTAATCTAGGATAAATGAGAATATTGTTCCTGCACCCCAACACATTTCATTGCTGTCACACCTTTGACTTATCAGGAGCTTACTATATTGCACCGGATGACGCATGTTCGGCTCATTCGTAGTCAGGGAGAGCTGAACACAGGAAGGGACAGAGAGTGTAGGGAGTGTAATTGAATATTTTTTTTGTACAAAAACATTTCAGATTCCCAGCAGCAATATATGTTTGTAGCGCAACCTGCGCTAAATTGCTCAGTGTTGGGGAGAGCTGTGCATAGGAAGTGACAGGCAGTGTAGGGAGTGTAAAAGGAAGATTTTTATACCAAAAACTTTTCAGAGACCCAAAAGTCCTTTTAAGGACTATTGTGTGTGACAGCAATATATATTTTTAGTGCATCCTGTACTAAATACCGTGTAATAGGCTACTGCGGACAGTTAAATTATTCACGCCACATCTCCTGTGTAAAGTGTGCGCATCCCTAAAATATCAGTGACATCCAGTGCACTTTTTCTATAGACGGTGTCTGCTGCGGACAGTTAAATTATCCGCGCCACATCTCCTGTGTAAAGTGTGCGCATCCCTAAAATATCAGTGACATCCAGTGCACTTTATACGTAGACGGTGTCCGCTTCGAACAGTTAAATTATCTGTGCCACATCACGTGTTTAAAGTGTGCGCATTCCTAAAATATCAGTGACATCCAGTGCACTTTTTACGTAGACGGCAGTAGCATGGAGGGGGCCGGGGGGGGGGGGCGTTGCCCCGGGCACCAGACTGCAGGGGGGCACTGGCTGGCAGCTTGCGCAAAAAACACTGACTTAATGTTTTCGCTCTGCTTTGCTGCAGTGCGCAGAGTTAGCGAGGAGCGGTAAACTGTCAGCCAAAAGAGCACGCGCTCTGATGAATCACCAGGGCGCGCACGGCAGTATGCACTGATATAGGCTCCGCCCACCTTCCAGACACTGCGGAGCAAGAAAAACTTAAGAAGAAGGTGGCTGCCACTTCAGGACCGAGTGCAGCGGCAGCCTGTGTGTGACTGAGCGACATGACACTGACAGACAGTGAGTGATACACAAATCGAATCAGCCAGCACTCACCCAATGCACGTTGCACGGGATAGAAGCAGTCTCCACTAGTAATGTAGAAGAAATCCCAGCAATCGTCGTGTCTTGATAGTATGTTGTTTTTTTTTATTGCATCAAATCAATCTGTCCTACACCCAGGACACGTTTCGGCTAGCATGCCTTCATCAACAGGTAAGAAATAATCAGACCATACAGGTATATAAAAGAAAAAAATGTACCGCCTCTCATGACGTCTTGCCCATAAGGGCGGAACCAATTAATTATACAAAACCTGTGTTTAACTCAGCAGTATATGGAAGGGCAAGAGAAACAAATGAACCGAAATAAGCTAAACAAATATATCCAAATACCATATTATCAGGTGTGGGATCCCTCAATGGACCGTTGATGTCTGAAAAACATTCAAATATAAACATAAATCTTGTGAATAATTCACATCTCAAATATGCATAATCTCATAGTCCCTATTCAGGCCCCTTGGATACAAAGTGTCCAATGTATGGATCCAATAAGCTTCTCGACGTCGCAATAGCCTCTTAATGTCTCCACCTCTCCTTGGTCTTTTAATCTGTTCCAGTATCTGAAATCTAAGTTGGGCTATAGTATGCTTGCACTGATCAAAATGAAACGGGATGGGTAACATAAGATTTTTTGTTCTAATTGTTGATTTGTGTTTTCCAATGCGATCCCTTATTGTTTGTGTCGTCTCCCCTATGTATAATAGGCCACAAGGACATTTTATCAAATAGACCACATTAGTGGATTCACAAGTGAAAAAACCTTCTATGGAAAATGGTCGTCCATTATGAGGGTGATAAAATGTAGGGCCCTTAATAATATGAAAGCACTGAAGGCAGTGCAAACATGGAAACGTGCCCTTACGCTGTGTTGTCAGTACCTGTTGTTTTAATGTCACTTTCCTACTCCCTAAATCAGCATGTACAAGTCTATCCCTGGTGATCAATTTATCTTCAAGAAGTCTAAAGTGGCTTTTCATGCAACACTTTATTTCTTGATTCATTTTGTGTGCGGAAACCACAGGGCCTTTACTACACATGGTTTAGCCCAAATGAATGGAGCCTAATCTATGTGTGGACCCCCAGCAGTGCAAACTACAGAAATTCACATATAACCTGTAATACCAAAATCAGTATATGGAGAAGAGAACTACTCATTAAGTCACACATGTAGTTCATACTTATAAGCCGGATACACAGAGGTTTCACAGCTTACATCGACAAAAATATTTCTTATTTTCAAGACTTTGGCAAGAAGAAATTAAAAAAAATATAATGATATTCATAATCTCAATAACATGATTTTCAAATTGTGAACAAGTATGACTGATATGTAGAAAACGGTAAGAACAGGACGCTGATGTTAAACCCTTTATATTGAGCATTCTGCTTCTGAAGTGTAATGTGGAAGCTAAGCCTCAGCTGGCAGCATGATGTGTTCAGCAGTTACTTTGCTTCATTTTAAAGAATTCACTATGGCAAAAGCCAGCATCGAGAATGTGTTAAGGCAGTGGTTCTCAACCTTTCTAAAGCCGTGACCCCTTAATACAGTTCCTCATGTTGTGGTGACCCCCAACCATTAAATTTTTTTCCTTGCTACGTCATAACTAATTTTGCTACTGTTATGATGACCCACCAAAAACACGCACAGACACCAATACACCAAATGTTAATTCAAATACACAAGTATTCATTCATAACCACAGAACTTTAGCATAAATACAAAATATTTGTAAACCAAATAAATAACTTTAAAATAAATAATAAACAACAAATACCCCCTAAAAAATAAATCAGTGGTGCGCACAGTTCCCCTCAAATAAATAACTCAGTGGTGCTCACAGTACCCCCCCCAAAATTTTTTTTATAATCAGTGGTGCTCAGGGTACCCCTCAAATAAATAAATCAGTGGTGCTTCAAGTCCCCCCCAAATAAATAAATCAGAAGTGCTCAGGGTCCCCCAAATAAATAAATCAGTGGGGCTTCAGGTCTCCCCCAAATAAATAAATCAGCGGTGCTCAGGGTACCCCCAAATAAATAAATCAGTGGTGCATCAGGTTTCCCCCAAATAAATAAATCAATGGTGCTCAGGGTCCCCCAAATAAATTAAGCCTTGCTCAGCCAAATAATTAAAATAAAATTAGCCAGGCTCAGCCAGGCTCAATTAAATCATTGGTGGCAGTGGTGCTCAGCGGTGGTGTCATTAACGAAAAAACTCGGACCTCAGCAGACAGGCGGCCCGACTTACCCGTCCAGACGTCAGGCTCCTTCAAGCACAGGCAGTGATAGGACATCACTTCCTGTGCGCGAGGATAAGGGGCCGCTGCCATTGTGCGGGCGACCCACAATAGGAAGCCTCAGACGACCCCCCGGAAAGGGCCGATCGACCCCCAAAGGGGTCGCAACCCCTAGGTTGAGAACCGCTGTGTTAAGGGATTAATATGAACATTTTATTTAAAAAAAATAAAAATAAAGCATCTATATGTCATATTTTGGAAATCTAATTACAAAAAAAACTTGTATCCACATAAATGAAACATTCTACTATCTAGAAAAATATATCTTCACATTGTAAAAAAAATAAACTCAAATAGAAAAAATATTCAAAGGAATAGCTTAAAAATGTATTGACATTTTATTCCTACTGCTATTGAGTGTAAATAAAAAAGAACCATGAAAATATTAAACACAGTGTGATACAATGTGTGGTATAGTGGTGCAAAGAGAGGAGGAAGACCTAACCTACAATGGTAAGATTTGTGACTCTTCACCCTCTTTCTCTTTCCTGCTATCTCTTGTAGTAGAGTGGGGAGTGGGGAGGCATGACCTGTGGCTGATTTCCCCATCTTTCTGGTTTGCTAAGGTGTCTGTGCTCGTTTTTTTTACACAATAAAAGCACACAGAGCTATGGGGACTGGGTATTGCGGATGTGCTAGCGGCCATCTAGCAACCCATGTACTCAGCTCTATACACAAAATCCCGATGACAGATTCCCTTTAAACAACACTTGTTAACCCATATCAAGTGAATTATGACTAGGATGGCTAGCGCAGAAGTGTCTATCAGCAGCTCTCTCCTTTCTTCCTATTGACAATTGGATAAAATATGCATGATAATAGCCTAAACTACATAAACTTAAATATTGTTCAGTCTTATTAACTCTGTATGTTAAAAATCTTAAAATATGTTGATAATAAAATTATACTTTAGAATGTATCACAAGCAGTCAGTGTGTTATCTCTATAATGGGAATATTGCTAATGCAAGTGCTACAACATATTGTATACATGTAACAGCGGCTGCAGGGTCCCGCTGTTCCCCCGCTTACCGCTGCAGTCCTGTGCTCTATCAAGGTGTGTGCTGTGCTTCTGAGGATTCCGCTCCACAGCTTCCACTCAGCCTGATCGCAACATTATTACAGCTGATTTCATGTTACCCTGCTCTAGGGGTGGCATGCATCACTCCCTGGGCGGGCTGGGTTAGGTCAGGTGACCTCGCTGACCAACCCTGGCTCTCCTGCAGGTATTTAAGTCGCTCAGCCCTCTTCCCAGATGCCTCAGTGTCAAGGTCCTTGTCTTTCGCTAAATATCCTGATAACCACTTGTGTTCCTGACTCATCCTTGCCTGCTTGCTTTGTCTTTGCTTTTGATGACCCGGATTGCCTGACCTGTACCTGTTCCACCTGCCATGATCGATTGCCTGCTTGACCTCATCTCTGCTTTATCCTTTGATCCTGCACTATTGCTCCTGGTTATGTCTCTGCTCGCCTGTCTATACCTATACTTCAGGTACCTACTCATGTACCCCTTGGTCCGCCCGGACCAGCTGCCACTGACTCGGGGATTGATCTGGACTAGCCCCTGGCAACTACCCTAATGGGCAAGTCCATCCTCACCATCTGAGGCTCTGGTGAAAACCAGGTAGTTGCTTAGACAAGCCCCTCCAGAGTATAGCCAGTCAGTGGCACAGTGCGTTCACACCCGCTGATCCGTGACAAAACATTTTCTTCAATGTCTAATTATATTATGCTATTTGGCATTGAAACAGAAACATAGAAACATAGAATGTGCCGGCAGATAAGAACCATTTGGCCCATCTAGTCTGCCCAATACAGTATACTAAATACTATGAATAGCCCCTGGCCCTATCTTATATGAAGGATGGCCTTATGCCTATCCCATGCATGCTTAAACTCCACCTTCACTGTATTTGCAGCTACCACTTCTGCAGGAAGGCTATTCCATGCATCCACTACTCTCTCAGTAAAGTAATACTTCCTGATATTACTTTTAAACCTTTGCCCCTCAAATTTAAAACTATGTAATCTTGTAGCAGTTTTTCTTCTTTTAAATATTCTCTCCTCTTTTACCTTGTTTATTCCCTTCATGTATTTAAAAGTTTCCATCATATCCTTTCTGTTTCGTCTTTCTTCCAAGCTATACATGTTAAGGTCCTTTAATCTCTCCTGGTAAGTTTTATCCTGCAATCCATGTACTAGTTTAGTAGCTCTTCTCTGAACTCTCTCCAAAGTATCAATATCCTTCTGGAGATATGGTCTCCAGTACTGAGCACAATACTCCAAATGAGGTCTCACTAGTGCTCTGTAGTGCGGCATGAGCACCTCCCTCTTTCTACTGTTAATGCCTCTCCCTATACACCCAAGCATTCTGCTAGCATTTCCTGTTGCTCATGACATTGTCTGCCTACCTTTAAGTCTTCTGAAATAATGACCCCTAAATCCCTTTCCTCACATACTGAGGTTAGGACTGTATCACTGATTTTATATTCTGCTCATGGGTTTTTATGCCCCAAGTGCATTATCTTGTACTTATCAACATAACATTTTATTTGCCAGATTTTTGACCATTCCTCTAGTTTTCCTAAATACTTTTCCATTTGGTGTATCCCTTCAGGAACATCAACCCTGTTACAAATCTTTGTGTCATCAGCAAAAAGACACACCTTCTGCAATCTTGCTGATAAAGATATTAAACAATATGGGTCCCAAAACAGATCCCTTAGGTACCATACTGGTAACAAGACCATGGTCTGAAGATACTCCATTGACTACAACCCTCTGTTTTCTGTGCCTCAGCCACTGCCTAATCCATTCAACAATATGGGAGTCCAAGCACAAAGACTGCAATTTATTGATAAGCCTTCTATGTGGGACAGTATCAAAAGCCTTACTAAAGTCTAGATAAGCGATGTCTACTGCACCGCCGCCATCTATTATTTTAGTCACCCAATCAAAAAAAATCAATAAGATTAGTTTGACATGATCTCTCTGAAGTAAACCCATGCTGTTTTTCATCTTTCAATTCATGGGATTTTAGATGTTCCACAATCCTCTCCTTAAGTATGGTTTTATTAATTTCCCCACTATTGGTGCATTACATTGTGGAAATTATAATCTTCTGCTATTTATGATACACATCAGTATTTGCACATTTATCAGGGTACTTACAGCTTATATTGATAATTGTTGAACACATTTAAAATAAGCAGATTGTAATGAAACAAAGGTCAGGAAGAGTGCAGGGTAGCAACCCGGGACCACCGTTAGCAAACTCAAAATTTGCTGCCTATTTTTCTTCACCATTCCGTTTAGTAGATCTAAGTATCTAAGACTTCCCCTAGATGTTCATCAGAGCCTGTGGTGGAGCCAGTTGGACTTAGCTACTAGATACCCAGGTTATATCTGCCCAATAAGGCAACAGAAAACGGGTGCAAGCTTAAAGATAACAGAACTATCAGATGCCAGGGGGAAAACATGCCAGGGTCTGAGCAAGGTATGCCAACAGAAATGAAAACAGCATACAAGAACAAGTAGCGGAGTCAAAGCTAGGATAAACAGTAAAAATCTAATCAATAGATAAAGGGTTAATCCATAAACAATCCAAGGTCAAAACCCAGAAAGATCCAACAGAAATGCAGCACTGTTCTGAACACACAGAACTAATAGAAACCAGGAACAAAATCATAGGGCAATGACAAGCAGAAAGTACCAGACTTATATCCCCCACCAAACTCTGGGATTGGACACCGAGCCAGGGAACTAATTGGCCCAGCGTCCAGACTAACTGCGAGGCCGATCTGCCGGAGCTTGGCTAGTCAGGATGGCAACCCCTTCTATGCACAGAAACGTGGCTAGACCCTTATACAGATTTTATATTTGCTATGTATTCCTTAAGAACAGATAAATGTCAAAATACAGTAAAAAAAAGTTTTCTGAAAGGAGTTGTTCTGTTTGTGCAACTGCTTGGGTTCTCTTCACACAACTTGACTGTTGAGATACTTAGTGCTGCAAATTAACCAATAAGCTGTGTATGAAATGTATCCACAAATATTAGGCTTATGCCAATTATAAGTGAGCCTAGTTGCACACTAGCAATTACTGATCCGGCAGGCTGTTCTTGTCAGTAACAACTATGATGGGGTCAGACGGTGATCCGCCCGAATCCGGCAAATATGCCAAGAATTGGCCAGACAAAAACTGCTACATGGAAAGCTTTTTGTCTGGCAAATTCCCGGCATTCTATGCCAAAACAACCTGCCAGAAGGCTGTGTCAGCAGTGTGAAACAGGCCTAACTTTTTGTCATGTTCACCATTGATTAATGTTTTAGCTCCTTTCTGATGTCACAGTATGTTGCCTAACAAGATAAGTAAAAAAAAATATTTATAAAGTGTATTAACTTTTTGTATGTGAAGTTAAAATGAGAAAGGAAAGGGGTTCATCAAGGACAAGTGAAGATGGACACAAGAAAATTTGCATATTTATAGAATGAAATATGTCCCAGATACAACATGTTTGGGGGGTTATGGGTCCCCTTTCTCAAGTAACAAGTGTACTTTCAGACTACTTTCCCAAGTCAATAATACAGATGAATAATAGAAACCTTGTATTATGTACATTATCAGAAAAAAATGCTTTGTTCTAGAGTTATCAGCAGTTTTTGTCCTCTCCCCTAACTTTTTGTAAACTTTGTGAAATTTATGAGAAATCTGTTTTATGAGATCAAGATGGGCTGTCTGCTCAGCGAAGGATTAGAATTTATCACTCCTGTAAGAAGGTACTTGGAATCATTGTGGATGCAAGGTATTTGTCACCAAGGTTCCTGGCCTCGGTGAAGTAAGAGCCGATATTTTATGTGTCAGCAGCAGCTATTGCTAATTGACACCTTGAGTTTTAGCATGGCTGTCATAGCTGATTCAGGACGGCTCTTACTGGGAGTAGTCAAAGTGCTGGGTGGGTGACTACCCCCCATGTTCCAGGCCAGGTTTTGCCAGGCATAAAAACCATCCAGCACTGCCTGGTGTGTGGATTTACCTCCCTCTGACAGTGGAGCTCAGGAGTCTGTGTGCTTTGAACTGAGGGCTGTGCTGAGATTTGAGGTTTGAGCCGGGCTGGAGGACTCAGGCTCCTCTAAAGGCGAACATGCCGCCTATGGACTGTCACTACCAGAGCTTTGAGACGTTCTCACAGCTCTGTTTCTCCACCCCTGTGATGATGTCACTACCAGAGCTTGGAGGAGTTCTCACTGCTCTGTTTCTCCGCCCCTGGGATGAGGTCATTACTTTCTGTTTCCTTCCTCCCAGCTGTTCCTCCTATGTTTGATTTCTCTGCCCTTAAATCACCCCTCCTCCTTTGTAGAGTGTGGATTATATTTCTCATTTGAGTTGTAGCTCTTGCTTGAGTATCTTCACTTGTATGCTATCATTTCACTGGACCTGTGTTCTGCTGCAGCAAGTACTCCGGATATTGCCACCTGTCTTTGGATCCGTCTTCTCTGCTGCTGCAGCTCCTTCAGCTAAGTGTGCAGACATTGTAGTGTATCTGTTTGTTTTCTGACCGGATCTGAGGCGACCGCGGTTCCCTCCATATACTGAGCAGGGCACCGGTGGCCGTGCCCCTTCCACTATTGTAGGGGTTACAGTGGTCATCAGTCTTAGGTACGCGGGCATGCCTCGTTCCACCATTAGGATCCGGGTATGTGCTTAGCAGCATAGGGAGAGCTTTGAGGGTCTGACAGGGGTCACCCTTTATCCTCCCTAGTTTGGGTCCGGTCAGTGGCTCTATTTTCTGTGTATGCTCTAGTTGCTCACATACAGCCGTGACATGGACTTGATGAGGCTGAACTGCTAACAGGGTGTGAATTAACACCCAGGAGAAAAGGTGACTTTTATTGTTTATGAACTTTCCTTGTGTGTGAACAAACACCAAGCCACCTGTGTTTTGTGATACACCTTATCTGCATTTTGTTATACACCAATGGTAAGGGGTACCCTGGTGTGGACCGCTGAGTATACTGGCCGGAAACTTGGGGTGATGTGCATTCATGGAGACTTGAAAGACTACCCCACCGCGCTGGTGTCTCAAACCATGGTGGCAGGCAGGTGGACCCACGAAGCGGCAGTCGCCACAAATCTCCACTATGAACTCATAATAGGGAGAGACTTTCTAGGTTTCCCTGCCCTATGGCCGGTTGTGGAGTTAAGGATACTCCTGAGACAGGAATAAGCCCAGGAGATTAGCCTTGTTCAGGGGGACGGCCAGAACCCGGGGAACCTGAAGCAGAAGGGCCAGCAGTAGGGGTTACCACCACTTTGGTGGATAAGGGGGAGACAACCCCGCGTAGGATAATGGTGGGAGATGTGGAGGAGTTGCCACCAGGTCCTGGGTTGGCAGACCTCAATGTCTCCGGGGAGAATTTCGGTACAGCCCAACGCAGAGACCCAACTCTATCCTGGGCATGGGAGAATGTGGTAATACTCGATGGTGTACCCCGACAACCTGGGGCGAGTCGATGTTTCCCCATTTGATATATTGGGTAAACCAGCTGCTGGGTGAACCTGTTGAACAGTTGGTGGTACCTGGTCCTATCAAAATCTCGTGTTAGAGTTAGCCCACCAACATGTTCTCGGGGGTAATCCGGGACTGCAGAAGACACAGGACCAGATACTACAACGGTTTTACTGGCACAGTGTCTTCAGAGAGGTGGATGACTTTTGTAAGTCTTGCCCGACCTGCCAAACCACTAGCCCCCAGCACCTGTTCTGCAGTCCCTTAGTGCCCCTCCCAATTATCAAGGTACCATTTGAGAGAATAGCTATGGATCTCATAGGCCCAGTACCAAAGTCCTCTAGGGGACACCAACACATCTTGGTGGTCCTGGATTACGCCACTCGGTACCCGGAGGCAGTGCCATTGCAACATACATCGGCCAAACTCATAGCAAAAGAGTTAATGGAAATGTTTTCCCGAGTGGGGATACCCAAAGAGGTTCTGACTGACCAGGGGACTCCTTTTATGTCCAAGGTCATGCGGGAGCTCTGTAAGTTGCTGAATATCAAACAGATACGGATATTTGACTATTATCCACAAACTTTTTTCCCTATCTTATGTTCGCAGTGCGAGAAGTGCCCCAGGCCTCTGCTGGGTTCTCGCTCTTTGAACTACTATATGGCAGACATCCATGTGGTCTGTTGGACATAGCCCACACCATATAAAAGTGTTATTGAATACGTCACCCAGATGCAGGAACGTATGGAAACCGTGTGCCGCTGATAAAGGAACATATACATTACTGGCTAGGTGGCAGGGACCCTACGAGGTACTCGAAAAGGTTGGAGAAGTAAACTACATGGTATACCAGCCAGGGTGGCGGAATCTGGAGCAGGTGTACCATGTTAATTTACTCAAACTGTGGAAGGATAGGGAGACCAGTACTGACGATAGCCCACGCCCAGGTTTTCTAGGGGGAGAGGTTCCAGCCCCTAAGTCTGATGTAAGGAATCGGTTACCACAGTGAAGATTGCTGAAAGCCTCTCCTCTAAACAGACTCAGGCGGCCAGGGAGTTCGTCTGCAGGAACACAGGTGTGTTCTCAGACCTCCCTGGACGCACTTCCATAATCCAGCATGACATTGTCACTGAGCCTTAGGCCAAAATCCAATTGAAACCATACCGGGTACCTGAGGCTCGGCGACAGGCAATCTCTGAGGAAGTACAAATAATGCTGCAACTAGACGTCATCAAAGAGTCTAGAAGTGAGTGGGCCAGCCCTATAGTACTGAAACCCAAACCGGACGGAACGTTGCGGTTTTGTAACAATATTCTAAAATTAAACAAGGTATCTAAGTTTGATGCATATACCATGCCCCGGGTAGACGAGCAGATTGAGAGGTTAGGACAAGCCTGGTATTTTTCTGTTTTGGACCTCACCAAAGGCTGCCAAAGAGAAAACGGCCTTCATCACACCGGAGGGGCTGTACCAGTATAAGTTGTTACCCTTTGGTCTGCATGGCGCCCCCGCCACTTACCAAAGGCTAATGGACATTGTGCTGCGACCACATCGTCGGTACGCTTTGGCTTACCTGGACGATATTGTCATCCACTGTACCGACTGGGAAAGTTACCTGCCCAAAGTGCAGGCTGTAGTAGACTCCCTTCGAAAAGCTGGACTAACCTCTAACTCAATAAAATGTGCTATAGGGTTAGAGGAGACAAAATACCTGGAGTATGTAATTGGGTGTGGAGTGATAAAACCCCAAGTAAAGAAAATAGGGGAGATAAGAAATTGGCCTCAACCTGTCACCACTAAACAAGTAAAGTCGTTCCTAGGAATGATAGGCTATTACATGAGATTTGTTCCCCACTTTGCCACTATAGCCGCACCCTTGATAGAGCTCTTGAAGGGAAAATCAGTGATGGTTCGCTGGGATGAGTGGGCGGAAGAGGCTTTTTCCACTTTGAAGTCGGCCCTGTGCGGGTCACCGGTTTTGGTGATGCCCGACTTCAATAGGGAGTTCGTGGTACAGACAGATGCCTCCGAAGTAGGCCTCGGTGCTGTACTCTCTAAGGAAGTCAACGGGGAGAAGCATCCCGTTGTCTTTTTAAGCCGCAAGCTCACCCCAGCCGGAACCAGGTATAGTATAGTGGAGAGAGAGTGCCTGGCTATCAAGTGGGCACTCGAGTCTCTCTGCTACTATTTGTTGGGGAGAAAGTTCCACCTGGTGACTGACCACTCTCCACTCAAGTGTCCAGGTGGTTCTTGTCCTTACAGAACTGTAAGTTCTCCATGGAACACAGGGCACGCTGATAGAAGGGAAAGACGGATGCCCTGTCCCTGGTATACTGTATGGCAGGTGTTCACCCCCTCAGGGTTGAACAAAGGGGGGGTATGTACGAAGGTACCTGGAATCATCGTGGATGGAAGGTATGTATCACAGAGGTTCCTGGCCTCGGTGAAGTAAGTATTTTATTTTATGTGTCAGCAGTAGCTATTGCTAATTAACACCTTGAGATTTAGCATGGCTGTCATAGCTGATCCGGGACGGCTCTTACTGGGAGTAGTCAAAGTGCTGGGTGGGTGACTACTCCCCATGTTCCAGGCCGGGTTTTGCCAGGCTTAAAAACCAGCCAGCACTGCCAGGTGTGTGGATTTACCTCCTTCTGACAGTGGAGCTCAGGAGTCTGTGTGCTGTGAACTGAGGGCTGTGCTGGGATATGAGGTTTGAGCTGGGGCTGAAGGACTTAGGCCCCTCTAAAGGCTAACAGGCCGCCTATGGACTTGCAGAGGCTGAACTGCTAACAGGGTGTGAATTAACACCCAGGAGAAAAGGTGACTTTTATTGTTTATGGTTGTTTATGGACTTTCCTTCTGTGTAAACAAACACCAAGCCACCTGCGTTTTGTGCTACACCTTATCTGCATTTTGTTATACACCAATATGTGAATAAACACTGCTGTTTGATTCAAGAACTGTGTACTTTGCCTCTATACTGCATCCACTAGTCCTAACTACCAGAGCGAATCCCCACACCCCATAAAAGTCTATGTAAAGGAGAGGAGAGAAAGGAGGTGGCAGAAAGTACAGCACTAGACTAGACAGCACAGGAATGATTCAGCAGCTAATAGTACGTTTTCTATCTCACCCTTACTGCTTTATTCATATCTATGCCTCTCACTTCTCTATAATTCCCTATATGCTGTTTCATACGAATTCTGGTTTATATACATGCAGCATGTAAAGGTAAAAATTTATACAGATACAAGTCAGATGTAATTGTCAGATATAGTGCTATCACTCATGTATACAGACAGGCAGCTTATTCTGAAAAGTCATCTGAAAGTTTACGTACGATTGAAAGTAGAAATATGGAATACAACACCTGTTGGAAAAAATAAATCATACACTATCACAAACACCCATATCTCAATAACTTTGCATATCCAGAGTCACCGGTGTATTGGGAATCAACAGAGCGGTATTACTGTCACCAGTTTGGAATTTTGGAATTTTGGAAGACAAAATTGATATACTTTGCTCTTTAATGTTATATTGCCCAATACTATAAAACGTGCACCTGCATTTATAATTTTTATAATGTAGTAAATAGAGCAAATTGTAGGGCAAATACATATCCTCCAAATGTCAGTCTATAGATAATTGAACATATGTCTTTATGGTGCTAGCGAATTGACTTCCTCATTGACATCAATTAACCCATCTGGCGGAAAAAAAATTGCATGGTATACTTTTCCAAAACTAGCTAAAATTTTATTAAACGTTCAACTGAGATGTCATGTCACTCACATCTTTATTAGGTGATATATTCACACTGTCAGAAACTATGAACTTCAAAATTGTGTTATATTCCCAGCTGTAACACATAGAAGTGTGATTACCCAAAGGGAAAAAACACATAGAATACTAATATTTTTTAATAAAATAATGTAACATCGTAAGAATGTAAAAAAGATACAAAATTCATCAAGTCAGATTTACAATCCTACTATGTTTATCTAGATTAGGATAAAAACCTCAGCATGGCAATTACTAAATCTTTTACTATAGGGAAAAATGTATTTCTGATATCAAAATATAGATATCAGAATATTCCTATGGCTCAATAAAGCTGTATTCAGAAATCTAGTAGATGTAACTTAATAATAATATAATTTTTTTTCAAGAAAGCCGATGACGTACCCAACTTCACAACACTATGCTAGGTGGAGACTTCCGCCTAGCAATGAGCTCAGTGATGTCACCGGCTCAAATGGGCGGTGTATAGCTATGTTTTGGGCGGTTTAAGAGGCAGGTACCTGCCTCTAAAACAACCTAGGGCAATGCTATAGACAGCCTACTTGAGCCAGTGACATCACCAGGCTCTCTGCTAGGCGGAAGTCTCTACATAACAGTAAACTTGTTTTAAACTGAAAGCAGTAAAAGGTAATTCCTTATGAATAAACCACTAGAGAGATCAATTTTGATATTTTCCAGAATATCTGAGGCTCAAACATTAACAAATTTTGTTCACACGTAATTCTAAACTTGAATTTATATATGGGATATATGGGATCCTGTACAGTACTTGGGGAAGAGTAACCATTTTTGTGTAACTCAGCCATAGATAGGCTTTATTTCACCCATGACAAAGGTTTGGGTAGCTGCTTTAGCCCTTTATCTAATTGTCAAATGCACACAATAGCCTAAATATCTTTAGAAATGCATCAAAAAAATGTAGATCTACCATATGATTGCAATAAAGAGTAGACAGTACATGAGGAGAGGCCAAAAGTGCATCCTAGCTAAGGGAATGTGCTTCCCATTCATATCTATGACACCTCTGATAACAGCCGAATGGAAGGTGGCTGCACATGCATGCTCCTCTTTCCTTCATTTTGCAGGCTCCGTAATAGAGACAGGTGTGGGTCCTAGAGGTCAGAGCCTTACCTATCAGACATTAGTGGTATATCCTAGCGATACATTACTAATGCTTTAGATTAGTGTTGAGTGAATCGAAGTCCACAAATTTGCAGTGACTCTGAATTTCCTTGTGCTTTGTGGTAGAGAATCAATTTTCCCTGAATGGCAGTAAAAAAATAAAAAATCATACTTACCTCATCCATTTGCTCGTGAAGGACCGGCCACTGCCATCATGATTGAAGATCTCGCATGAAATCCAGTGCGCGATGATGTATGACGTCACCACACCGGCCGACGTGATTACATCTTCATGGGTCACACGAGATTTCGCCCTAGATCTTCAATCAAGATGGTGGCGGCCGTCCTTTCGCAAGGAAATGGATGAGGTAAGTATTTTTTTTTTACATTTTATACTGTATTACTGTCAGATCCCGCAATCAGCTATGAACTTGATATTTGAGGGGTACAATGATGGGGGGCAATGCAATCGCTGCTCCCTGTCATTGAACCCGCTACTTACAAAGAAATGTGCTTTCTGACAAAGTAACAAAGCAAATTTTGTTGTAAAATTTGGCAAAGCAGCCAAATCAAGTTTTTTAATACTTCACTCATCTCTGATTGAGATGACACAATCCCTTTAAATATTAGGCCACACCTACTAAGAGAACATGCATTAGAGGTAAAATATTTTCAGGTTCCAATTAGTCATTCACTGGAAGATATTAAATGGGATCATCAACTTCATATCAAGAGATACATGATAATTAACCTACCAAAAAATGTTAATCTTATTTATTGTATATTTCATACTTATTGAAGATGGAAATATGAGGATTTTAATATAATATTTTAGAAAAAATGTTCACAAAAAGACATCAATGCACACACATTTCATTTCAGATAATATGTCTTTGCCGTCACTTAAGAATGATATTCATTGGGCGTTTCTTCTTGAAAAGCATGTAACAGTCCCTAAAGTTCAATAAAAAAGAATGTTGACACATTGAAATTTTTCTTCAGCACTAGGGAAATACACTAATTCAGCATGTGGGCTGAGAGTAGCCTCTCCCTTTATCTTGGATGGGTTTCAGCTACATCTGTAAACTGAGTAAATGACTGTAACATGTAAAAATTGTACCGCAGTGGACAAAATACAGAAGAGAAGAAAAAAAATGTTATGATTGAATAAATGTATATTCATTTGGACTTCATGGAGGGGTCAGTCTCTGGAAATTCATCAAAACATACATTTTTATATATTTTTATTGGAGTGTCAGAACGTATCCACTCCTAATATTTTCATTGAAAATATAAAAAGCTACGAGCACTCTCTGGCCTCACTAAAACAGCAAATACATGTGCAGGTTTTTATGGTGCCACACAAAGTGATGTAAAATCTTGCACTAAGAAGAGTGAATAAAGCCATATCTTTCGAGTGAAATATTATATTTTTAAACTGAAATATCAAAAATAACAACAAAATATGATTGTCCATCAAAATAATAATTTCCTATGAAATTGGCTGCAACAAGTGTGTGGCTTCATTTGATGCAAGATACTCCTCATCTGTACTTAAGCAAATACAGTACAGTTTATATACTAAGGGGGTCTTTTATTATACTGAAATACACCTATATTAGATGTATTTCAGGCGCAGATGGTGGCTCAATGGTTAGTTGCACCACTATCTGTGACTTAGCCCTGCTCATGCCAGGTCTGAAATTGTGGGTGTGGAAGGGGACAGGCCGGCAGGCCCGTCTCATTTACCATTCTCTACGCCTGTTTTTAGGCATAGAAAAAGGTCTAAATGTAAGACAGCTAGAATCATGTCTTACATTGAGAACTGATGCTGGATGCACCAAAATTATAGAGAGGCTTGCGCCTCTTTGTAACTTCGGCAGATCCACCGCCAGCTATGGGCCTTTATTAAGATCGGCGTCTAAAACGCCGGTGTTAATAAATGTGCCCCTATGTGCTGTATTTTTTTTATTTACATTTGGTCCTAGGACCAAATGTAAATAAAAATATACAAAGTCCCAACACGTGTTAGGGAGATTATGTAAAATAAGATAGCCTATGTGCTGTAGACACTCCATGTTCCATCATATGGTGTTTTCATATGGCTCATTTTACATAATTGTTGTTTCCCAAAAGCTTCTAGGGAAAAATACCTCTCTAAAACAGCATCTAATTAATGTAATGTAATGACTCATTAGGCATACAGAGATACAGTAAGGCTCTATAGAAGTTAATAAGGAACAGGCCAGTTTTAATTTTTCTGTTTTTATTTTTCCACCTCTCCCTCCAAGAGCTATAACTTTTTTACTTTTATGTTCAGATAGCCATATTGGGGCTTGTTTTTTGTGAGGCAAGTTGTATTTTTTCAATGTCACCATTTAATTCACCACCTCTTGGAAGGGTAAAATTGGGGAAAAAAAATAAATTCTGCCATTGTTCTGGCATTTGTTCTTACAGTGGTCACTGAGTGCTAAGAATAATATATAGGGGGAGATTTATCAAAACTGGTGCAATGTAAAATTGGCTCAGCTGCTCATAGAAACCAATCAGATTCGACCTTTAATTTTTCAGAGCTCGATTGGAAAGTAAAAGGGTTGATCTGATTGGTTGCTGTGCGTAACTAAGTCGGTTTCCCTTTACACCAATTTTGATAAATCTCCCACAATGACTTTATTCTGTGGATTAGTACTATTATGTTGATACCAAATCAATATAATTTGTATTACGTTTTACTATTATTCTAATAAAAGCTTTTGAAACCATTTACATTTTTTGGTATCACAATATGCTATAAATTTTATATTTACAGCTAGACAGCTGTTTGAGAGCTCGTTATTTTTGCAGGGCGAGCATTTGGTTTTTATTGGCGCAATCACTTGATCACTTTTAATTAAATTTTTATGACTCAGCAAAATAACCATATACAGAAATTCTTCCATTTTGATTTAGTTTTATTGTTTTGTCTCCATTCAGGATAAATACTTTTATATTTGAATAGTCATTTAATAGACATTTTCAGATACTGCAATATCAATTATGTTTATTTTTTATGTGAAATTGGGAAAGAGGGTGATTTGAAACTTTATATATTTTTTTGAAATATATTTTTAAAGTGTCCTGGTACTTAAAAAAAACATCATACTGACATCAAATAATTTCATAGTTAAGGATTTGAGTGCTGAGACTTCATGGACTCAAGACAAGCTCATCGACTTCATATTAAGCCCATCTCCTACAATCAGGAGACATAGCGCTATGTGTGAGCGCTTCTTTACCCTTGTTTCAGTGTTTGCTGGGGTCTCAGCTATCGAACCCTACATTCAAACCTTTGATATATTACTATGAAGTATCGATTTTTGTTAAGTACAGGGTCACTTTATAAACAATTTTTTCATTTTTAGGCCCCTATAAACCACAAAAACAACTATATTAAGGTAACACTAAATGATGGCTAGACTGCATAGGTATACCTAACAACTGGCCACACTCTGCAATGCAATATACTGCATTATTGTATAAATGGGGGTACACAACAGCTTAAAGTACTTATAAACATAGGAGCAATCTTTATTACGTAATACAATTAAAAATACATACAAACTGTCATTAAAATTCAGTCACACAGGTACAAAATGGACACAAACCCACCACTATACATAGTATACCAAAATTACAACATACAATTATGTAATGACATGGTACAAAGAAAAACCCATAAAACCCTCAAATCCAAACCAAATTCTGTAGTGCAAGGTATATACAAAAATAATTACAAAAATATTAAAAGAATCTCAATCATATGTGCATGTTGGCATTCCACAAGTTATATAAAAAGAATCTCAATCATATAGAAAGAATCCCAATCTGTAAATAGTAGTATTACAAGAGTTATATAAAAAGAGTCACAATCATATAGAAAGGGGGAGATTTATCAAACTGGTGTAAAGAAGAACTGGCATAGTTGCCCATAACAACCAATCAGATTCCACCTTTCATTTTTCACAGCTTCTTTGGAAAATGATAGGTGGAATCTGATTGGGTGCTATGCGCAACCAAGCCAGTTCTTTTTTACACCAGTTTGATAAATCTCCCCCAAAGAATTCTAATCACATGTGGATATCAGTATAAGAGAAGTTATATACCCATAGTGATGAGCAATGGTTAGTCTTGTGTTCCCCTCAGCGAGCATGAGCCCACTCCATACATTCCCTCTGTATGGCTGACGTAATCATTTTGTGCCAGGAGGTATGACTCAGGCAGTGGGGGTAAGACTCTTGGCACCCCCACCAACCAGCTGTTTGGTAGAGACGGCAGCGCTTGTGCAAGTACTGCGTCCTCCTCAGCGGTCTGAACGCTGTCTAGCTAATAGCGGCGGAGCAGTGTAATTATAGCTTGCTGCTGTTTGTTCCATTAAATAATTGTACAGATTAAAAATTGTACTAGAGAAGCTTTTTGGATTCTAAATTTAGAGATTGCCCAAAGGGATGATTAAGAGGACAAATCCAATAAATCCACAATGGATTAATTAATTGTATTAGTTGCTTTCACCTGTGATTAGAGGGCAACATCCTATATATTTTGTTAGAAAGACTTTGCTGTGACTAAGGCCGAATGCACACGCCCGTGGGACACGGACGTGAGCGGTCCGTGGTATCCCGGCCTGGCACACGTGTTCCACGGCCGTGTGCATTCGGCCTAAGGGCCGTATTACATGGGCAGATTTTATGCCCAATGATCGCTAACGAGCGTTCGTATGACCGCTCGTTAGCAATTTTATTGCAGTGTAATACTGTCACCGATTGCCCAATGAACGAGCAAATGAGCAATGGGCTCATTCATCATTCAATCTAGATCTTTCAGCATGCTGAAAGATCAGGATTTGCCAGCACTAGATCGTGCTGTCTAATTGCAATCTGTCATTGGCAAACCACTGTACAGCATGGGGACAAGCAATGGTGTTCATTGGGCAATCTCTGCATGTAATAGCAGCAGTCTCCTCCTCTAGATAGCATTTGATTGCCGGGAGGGAACACTTTCCTCTTAAAAATAGTGTGCCTGATCGGGGTGACTAATACACCCTTAAAACACATGCATTTTGTTGTTTGAACCACGTAAGCATCTTTTTACATGTCTGTGATGTTTTTTTTATGTTCAAACAATTTTGTTTTTAAAGTGAACCTGTGACGGTGATATGTCATTTTGTTCTGCTCATTACCTTATGACTAGAAGCATCTAGTCCCAGATGCATCCTTCTTTTTTTTTTCTGTTTCTTGGTTGTTGTATTAATCTTTATATCTCATTCTCGGAATTTGCTAATTTTCATATAGAAGTCAAGGGGGCTGCCCCTTACTTCCTTAAAGTCATAGTGACCGCTCTGTAATCCAGCGTCCTGCACCATGATTGTTGCTGCCCACCACTTGCCACGTCACCCTCCTGCGTCTCCACATCTCACTCAGACGCACTCAAGGACATGAGAGATATGTGAGCTATATGCTTATGTGGTTCAAACAACAAAATGCGTGTTCTTAGTCACAGCAAACTCTTTGTAGCGAATTTCTCAAAACTGTATGAGGAGGCCACTGAGTGACACAATGATAGAGTCTGGAGGTGGTGGCAGCATCAGGAGAAGGCCACAGAGTGCCACAATGACAGAGTCTGGAGTTGGCAGCAGTATGAGGAGGCCATCGAGTGGCACAATGACAGAGTCTGAAGGTGACAGCAGTATGAGGAGGCCATCGAGTGGCACAATGACAAAGTCTGGAGTTGGCAGCATCATGAGAAGGCCACCGAGTGGCACAATGACAGAGTCTAGAGTTGGCAGCATCAGGAGAAGGCCACCAAGTGGCACAATGACAGAATCTGGAGTTGGCAGCAGTATGAGGAGGCCACCGAGTGACACAATGACAGAGTCTGGAGGTGGCGGCAGCATCAGGAGAAGGCCACAGAGTGGCACAATGACAGAGTCTGGAGTTGGCAGCAGTATGATGAGGCCATCGAGTGGCACAATGACAGAGTCTGCAGTTGGCAGCATCATGAGAAGCCCACCGAGTGGCACAATGACAGAGTCTGAAGGTGGCGGCAGCATAAGGAGTAGGCGTCCGAGTGGCATAATGACAGAGTCTGCAGTTGGCAGCAGGAGGAGAAGGCCACCGAGTGGCATAATGACAGAGTCTGGAGTTGGCAGCATCAGGAGAAGGCCACCGAGTGGCACAATGACAGAGTCTAGAGTTGGCAGCATCAGGAGAAGGCCACCAAGTGGCACAATGACAGAATCTGGAGTTGGCAGCAGTATGAGGAGGCCACCGAGTGACACAATGACAGAGTCTGGAGGTGGCGGCAGCATCAGGAGAAGGCCACAGAGTGGCACAATGACAGAGTCTGGAGTTGGCAGCAGTATGATGAGGCCATCGAGTGGCACAATGACAGAGTCTGCAGTTGGCAGCATCAGGAGAAAGCCACAGAGTGCCACAATGACAGAGTCTGGAGTTGGCAGCAGTATGAGGAGGCCATCGAGTGGCACAATGACAGAGTCTGAAGGTGACAGCAGTATGAGGAGGCCATCGAGTGGCACAATCACAAAGTCTGGAGTTGGCAGCATCATGAGAAGGCCACCGAGTGGCACAATGACAGAGTCTAGAGTTGGCAGCATCAGGAGAAGGCCACCAAGTGGCACAATGACAGAATCTGGAGTTGGCAGCAGTATGAGGAGGCCACCGAGTGACACAATGACAGAGTCTAGAGGTGGCGGCAGCATCAGGAGAAGGCCACAGAGTGGCACAATGACAGAGTCTGGAGTTGGCAGCAGTATGATGAGGCCATCGAGTGGCACAATGACAGAGTCTGCAGTTGGCAGCATCATGAGAAGCCCACCGAGTGGCACAATGGCAGAGTCTGAAGGTGGCGGCAGCAGCATCAGGAGTAGGCATCCGAGTGGCATAATGACAGAGTCTGGAGTTGGCAGCAGTATGAGGAGGCCACCGAGTGACACAATGACAGAGTCTGGAGGTGGCGGCAGCATCAGGAGAAGGCCACAGAGTGGCACAATGACAGAGTCTGGAGTTGGCAGCAGTATGAGGAGGCCATCAAATGGCACAATGACAGAGTCTGCAGTTGGCAGCATCATGAGAAGGCCACCGAGTGCCACAATGACAGAGTCTGGAGTTTGCAGCATCAGGAGAAGTCCACCGAGTGACACAATGACAGAGTCTGGAGGTGGCAGCAGTATGAGGAGGCCACCGAGTGGCACAATGACAAAGTCTGGAGTTGGCAGCATCAGGAGAAGGCCACAAAGTGGCACAATGACAGAGTCTGGAGTTGGCAGCAGTATGAGGAGGCCACCAAGTGACACAATGACAGAGTCTGGAGGTGGCGGCAGCATCAGGAGAAGGCCACAGAGTGGCACAATGACAGAGTCTGAAGTTGGCAGCAGTATGAGGAGGCCATCGAGTGACACAATGACAGAGTCTGCAGTTGGCAGCATCAGGAGAAGTCCACCGAGTGACACAATGACAGAGTCTGGAGGTGGCAGCAGTATGAGGAGACCACCGAGTGGCACAATAACAGAGTCTGGAGGTGGCAGCAGTATGAGGAGGCCATCGAGTGGCACAATGACAAAGTCTGGAGTTGGCAGCATTAGGCGAAGGCTACCGAGTGGCACAATGACAGAGTCTAAAGTTGGCAGCATCAGGAGAAGGCCACGAAGTGGCACAATGACAGAGTCTGAAGGTGGCAGCAGTATGAAAAGGCCACCGAGTGGCTCAATGACAGAGTCTGGAGGTGGCAGCAGTATGAAAAGGCCACCGAGTGGCGCTATGACAGAGTCTGGAGGTGGCAGCAGCAGCAGCATTAGGAGAAGGCCACCGAGTGGCACAATGACAGAGTCTGGAGGTGGCAGCAGTATGAGGAGGCCACCGAGTGGCACAATGACAGAGTCTGGAGGTGGAATCAGTATGAAGAGGCACCGAGTGGCACAATGACAGAGTCTGGAGTTGGCAGCATCAGGAAAAGGCCACTGAGTGGCACAATGACAGAGTCTGGGGGTGGCATCAGTATGAGGAGGCCACCGAATGGCACAATGACAGAGTCTGGAGGTGGCTACAGCAGCAGCATCAGGAGGATACCACAGAGTGGCAAGGTGACATAGTGTGGAGATGGCAGTAGCAGCATCAGGAGGATACCACAGAGTGTCAAGGTGAAATAGTGTGGAAATGGCAGCAGAAGCATCAGGATACCATAGAGTGGCAAGGTGACATAGTGTGGAGTTGACAGCAGCAACAGCAGCAACAGGATATCACAGAGTGCCAAAGTGACATAGTGTGGAGATGGCAGCAGCAGCATTAGGAGGATACCACAAAGTGGCAAGGTGATACAATGTGTAGATAGCAGCAGCATCAGAATACCACAAAGTGGCAAGGTGACATAGTTTGGAGATGGCAGCAGCAGCAGGATCAGGATACCACAGAGTGGCAAGGTGACATAGTGTGGATATAGCAGAAGCAGCAGCATCAGTATACCACAGCGTGGCAAGGTGACATAGTGTGGCGATGGCAGCAGCATCAGGATACCACAGAATTGCAAGGTGACATAGTGTGGATATGGCTGCAGCAGCATCAGGAGACCTCAAAGTGACCCTGTGACAGAGTGGGGTGGTGGGTGGCAATACCAGTACCCGCTGATTAAGGTTGGTGAAAGAAGGAGCACTTGGCATCAGATGTTTGGCATCAAGCGGGTGGCAGCATCAGAGTAGCAGCTGAGGCAGGTAGCCAGAAGAAAGCAGTCTCTTTTTTCAAGGTTTGGGTGAGGTGGCATGGATAATCTAATCAGATGAATCAGGCATTGGTGGGTGGAAATCCTGGCTGATCCATGCCTGATTCATCTTGACAAAGGTCAGTCTCTCCACATTTTGGACAGACGAGTTCTCCTTGGCCCTTGGTAACTATGGCCCCCGCCGCACTAAACACCCGCTCTGATGCCACACTACTGGCCGGGCATTTTCCAGGGCAAACTCTGCTAGTTGTGGCCACAAATCCAGTTTGGCTGGCCAATAGTCCAGCGGATCTTCAATGTGGTTTGGCAGGGTGCTGTCAAAGTATGCCACCACCTGCTGGTTCAGGTCCTGCTCCAGGTCTACCTGCAGCTGCTGGTGAGTAGTTTCTTCACTATACGTGTAACGGATCTCCTGGCACCCCGACCGGGTACCTCCGTTGATAAATGCTCCCAGTGCCTCCCGAGGACTCCAAGCACTCCGCTCGACACCGATACCACCACAGGAACCAGGAACAGGAACAGCTCTTACAAGAGCTAGGAGTAATAGCCAGGAGAGTATACACGTATAGCAATCCCCACACACATGAGACGAGGCTCTATGTTGAGTGTAAAACAGGAACTCTTTATTGAGGGCCCGTATTTATGCAGGTCCCCATCTGGTGGACACTTCCCTAGGGGACCAGATGGAAGACTGTGACACAGGACAGATATGCAGCAATTCAGGATACACAGACACAATACATCCCCACAATGCATCATGGTTTCCTCCTCTCTGCCCTGGAGACACCCGAGGAGTAATTCAATTATCTCTCAGGACAAAAGGAAATCGCCAATACACATGTGGGGACAACAGGACAGAAATCACCATTTAAACATACAATGTCACAACCCTTACAGTAAACACAGACATTTAACATATCCCCAGATAGCTCAAGTCTGAGTGCATATTATTAGGTGAATGGCACTCAGACTACACGAATACAATAAAATTAGCTATCTGGGTACCCTCACATAACATACAATACAATTCCAAAGACAGATGGTTCTGTCACACACCTCAAAACCCCACATATCCCCATAATGTATACATCCATGGATAGCTCTGATCTGGGTAAACAACATATCTAAAAATCACCCAGATCCGAGCATGAGTTCCTGATTTCCATGGAAGTCACATTTGGCCGACCGCAAGCATGGCTTTCCTGCCCAAAACAGTTCCACAGATTTAAGCTGTGCGGCCGGTCTGTCTTCTCCTTTAAAGTTAGTATGGGCCATAATCCTGAGGCAAGAGGCTGGCAAACAGGCCCCTCCAAAACCCAGTGGCGAGGTTATTTTCGCCACAGAAGCTACTCATCAGCGACTGTAGACTCAAGTTGCTGCTGATGGAGCTGGTACTGCTCCTGCCACCTCACCTCTCCCCAGCAGCCATGGCAGTGGAACGTGAGAGCAGAGGGTCCCCTCGGTCAGACCTGCGAGAGGATGGATGCTGGCGCAGATACAGTAGACAGCGGCCAACTGATTACATAGGATGTCTCTCTAGTAATTCAGTTTGTCCTCCCTCTCAGTGGGTGTAAAAAAGGCCCCCATTTTGGACTGGTAGTGAGGGTCCAACAAGGTGGAGAGACAGAAGTTATCCCTCTGCCGAATGGTGACAATTCGGCTGTCACTACGCAAGCAAGTGATCATGCATCAGGCCATTTATGCAAGTGACTCGGAGGGACTCCCTGCCTCCATCTCCACTGCACACTGCCACGGTGTGTCTGGCTCCTCTGTCTCGTCTTTCTCATCGCCCTGTTGCTCCTCTGGCTGCTCCTGCTCCACCTCTCCTGTCACCTGAGTAGAAAAACTACCCATTTAGCTACACATTGCCTGTGCTCCAATGTCCTTCTCCCCCTCCTCCTCCTCTTCCAGTTCAGCCCCCACAGGGCTCATGTGGCCGTGAGATGTAGGCGCCACATCTCCATTGCCCTGACCAGCCATTGTTACCAACATCTGTTCCAGGACATGAAGCAGTGGAATGACATCATTCATCCCGTAGTCCTGGCGACTGACAAATAACGTGGAGTCCTCAGAGTGCCTGAGAAAACAGCAGGTGTCACACATGAGCTGCCACTGGCTGACATCGAAGTTACACAGGGGAGTACTCCTATCCGCTTGCATCATCAAGAAATTCAACATATGGAGGGTGATATTCTAACGGGTGGAAACATTGCATATCAGCCTATGTTGGGGGATGCCGTTCTGGCGCTGCAGCTCAAGGAGGGTGTGCTTTGCGGTGTACAAGTGGCTGAAGTGCATACAAAGTTTCCTGCCCATTTTTAGGATAACTTGCAGATGGGTGAAAGACTTCAGGAACCGCTTGACAACCAGATTGAACACGTGTTCCATGCAGGGCGCATGGCTGAGCCTTCCTTGATGCAGCACCAACGCCATGTTTTTTCCATTGTCAGTCACCATGGTTCTGATTTTTAGTTGTCATGGAGAAAGCCAGGATTAAATTTTTTGATGAATCACACGGAGCAAATCCTCCCCTGTGTGACTTTGTTCGCCAAGGCAAACCAGGTGCAGAACAGCGTGACACATCCGTGCCCTGCAAAAAAAAGGGGGTTAGTCAGCACCTCCCAGTGTGCAGGTGCACGCTGCCATGGCAAAGACCTAGAGGAAAAAAAGAGAAAATGCAGCAGCACCCTGCAAATCAGATAAAGTACAACAATGCCATAGTCACAAAAATTATAGTGCTAATGCTACGCTTATTTATAAAGTGAGATGCTTGGCCAATGCATTTTGTACAAAACCATCTGAGCCCGTCTGCCGTACGTCAAGGCGATCTCTGTTAGACGGGTCCTAACACTAAATACTACCTGTTATGCACCATAATGGCCGCCATAAAATTCAGGGAGTTTTGGATCCACATGCATGCTGGGTCCACTCTGCCTTTTACAATTTTTGGTGCCATAATGGCCTCCATTACAAGGGATGCAGGTACCAACATGCATGCCCAGCCCACTCTATACCTTTCCTTGTGCCAGACAGCTACCAATGAATGTAGTGAGAGCAGGCTACAGCTTTATACTGAAAGTAATTTAAATCAGCCTATGGGGCAGACAGGCTAATCAGGAGTGCACGACTCGCTGAAGTGAACATCTCCAGCATTGTAAATCTGCAAAAAAAGAGGGTTAGTCAGCACCTCCCAGTGTGCAGGTGCACGCTGCCATGGCAAAGACCGTGAACCCGTGCACCATTCCTTCCCGGGCAAGTAGGCTGCTGCAAAGCAGGTGGTCTACACTGTGCCAGTTTGGCTCCCAACCTCCCACTGCTGCCACCCTTCTGACTACCGGCCACGCTACCGGCCACGCTAGCCACTTGCTGGCTCAGCCGCTGCCTCACTGGCAAGCTGCCACCCTCTTCTCCTGATGATGACGAAACCCCTTCTTCACCCGGCTCCAAAGTGCGATCAGCTTCATCATCATCATCGAGTAGCGTCTGCACGTCACTGATGTCCTCCTCAATGGTCTCTAGGTCAGAAGCCTGCCCCCACGCCAATCACTACTAGCCTGCCTAACGGAGGAAGCGGCGAATGTCTCCTCCAGATCTTGGCTTGGCAGTAGCTGCTGACTGTCCTCTAGTACCTCGTCCTCGCTGTATAGTAGAGCTGAGCCCACAGCATACAATACTTCTGTAGCTGAGGGAACAGCAAAGGACAGAGGCAGGTTGAGAACAGGTGAGGGCACAGGGCCTGCTCCCGGGCCATGCCAACTAAGGGTTTTGTCTGACGAACCCACCGACTATTGGCTGGGGGTGTCTGATGTCACTTGGGATGAAGTGGATGACCGAGTTAACCAATCAAGAACCGCTGGTTTGCTGGTCAAGACACGACCGCTAGATGACACCAGGAGCTCAGGCCTCTATCTGTGACTCCTGCTGCCATGCCCCCTTACTCTGCTGCGACCTCTGCTTGCGCAAGAAACATTTTGGCCTCTGCCATTCCTCTGTGCATGGCCTGGCACTTCTCTGTCTGTCTGTACTTTTAGCTTAACTAAATTAAAAGCAAATTAAAACACCCCTAAAAGCAATGAATATATTTTTCTTTCTGTACTGAAATAGGCCACTAATCGCTTTCACAACAAATAACCGCAATAGTGAAGTGCGTATATATATATTTTTTGTACTGAAATAGGCCACTAAGCTCTTTCACCACAAATAACTGCAACAGTGAAGTGCGTATAAATTTTTCTTTTTGTACTGAAACAGGCCACTAAATGCTTTCACCACAAATAACTGCAACAGTGAAGAGCGTATATATTTTTCTTTTTGCACTGAAATAGGCCACTAATCACTTTCCCCACAAATAACTGCAAAAGTGAATTGCGTATATATTTTTCTTTTTGTACTGAAATAGGCCACTAATCGCTTTCACCACAAATAAATGCAACAGTGAAGTGCGTATATATTTTTCTTTCTGTACAGAAATAGGCCACAAAAAACCACAAATAACTATAACAGTGAAGTGCGTATATATTTTTCTTTTTGTAATAAAATACGGCAAAAAACGCTTTTACCGCAAATAACTGTAACAGTGAACTGCGTATATATTATTCTTTTTGTACTGAAATACGCCACTAAACGCTTTCACCACCTATAACTGCATAAGTGAACTGCGTATATATATATATTTTTGTAATGAAATAGGCAACTAAACGCTTTCACCACATATAGATACAGAAGTGAACTGCGTATATATTTTTCTTTTTGTACTGAAATATGCCACTAAACGCTTTTACCACAAATAACTGCAACAGTGAAGTGAGTATATATTTTTCTTTTTGTACTGAAATACACCACTAAATGCTTTCACCACCTATAACTTGTGGTAAGGTGAACAGAAAAGTGTATGGTAAAGTCCTGGAAGGGGTGTATATCCCACCCAGCTTCCTCAACTGGGTGAGGTAAATAAAATCCAGAAGGTTAAAATGGTTTCAGCAATGTGTAGGTTGCTGAGACAGTTTTGTTAAGTTTATGGGCTGGATTTTATTGGACTGGGAGAAGGTAGGATTGGTAGAGGGACCTCCCAAGTCCACCCCATTTCGGGACAGGTTTTCCCCTAGCCTGAGGGATCCCCAGCTGAAGCCAGCTGGGATCGTCAAGGGGAAATAAAGCACAGTCCAGGCTGTCAGTCTGGGGAGAGTAATGCCTGGAGGAAGTCTGGGAAGATGGCTGCGCTGCTGGCTAGAGAAGCCGAATTCTCTGTGTGACCTGTGTTCAATAGGTGAGCTAGGATCTTCACTGTATTAGTCAGAGCCCAGACGGGCAGGTGTTTATTTTGGTTTGGTTTATGTTTTCTGGTGCTGGAACTCCAGCTTACCCAGTGAATTATAACTGGGGTTGCCTGTATTGCCGGAGTGTTATAAATAAAGCAACATTTGGACTTTAACCCTGTGATCTGCAAGAGAATCTGTCATCGCCTCCCTGTCTGAGAGTGTAACCCCTTACAATTGGTTTCGGATAAGGGCAGGCCTCCATGCTGAAAAAATGCAAGAGCAAGTTGCTAGGGGCAACGGCGTGGCAGTTGAATGCGTTAATGTCCTGGGAGAAAGCTGCTGCAGCTTTGCAAAGTTCATCGAATACCATGGAGGAAACGATGAAGATGTCTTTAGAGGCCAATCTGGAGGAAAGAAAAAGACATGCCGAGGATAAAAAGAGACACGAGGAAACCTTACATGTCCAACAGCAGGCTCAGGCGGAGGCCCAGGCCCAGCAGCAGGAAACCAATTGTTTACTGGTGGAGCAGATTGCTGTATTGAGAGAGACTGTTGTAGCTCCAACCCCTCGTGTGGAGGTAAGCCCCTCAGAGACTTTTAATGTGAGGAGGGCTGTGCAGCGGGCCTTACAAAAACTGACACTTGATGATGATATCGAGGCCTACCTGACCGTATTTGAGAGGGTGGCAGAAAGAGAAAGGCTGCCAGTAGCAGAGTAGAATGAGCTATAAACGAACACTGAGGATTGATAAGCTATAAAAATAATATTTATTGAAATATATAATTAAAAAATATACAATGGGAGATGACAGACAAATCAATAATTGAAAAAAGTGTGGTACAACCCTGGGAGAGTTTAGTAGAACAAGTGACATAACAATGGAGCCTAAAGACAAAAATCTACTGCATAAAACAAAGTGTATATATGCATATAGATGTCTTAAACAATGAAAGCAGAAGGTGCCGTATATTGTAAAGTGTGGTAAAGTGCAAGTGCAAACTGCAAATAAGCAGTGAAAAATAGCAGCTCTGCAAGTACATGAGTCATCAATTGAATAGACATCTATTTAATAAGGTGCAACAGATACCATGATAAAGTGCATGTGCAAGCCACAAACAAGTGGCGAAAAAGCATGGTAAAATCTTATTCGGAGGCTCAACAAAAATAGTATATGCAATGTAGGCATAGAAGGTCACATACCGTAATTTAAAGTGATAACTCCATAGAAGAACCGCACACCCCAACGCGCGTTTCAGTGGAAACCTTCCTCTGGGGGTACAGTTCTTCCTACTGGAGGGGTTATATTTAAATAAGTGCTCCTCCAATCAGAGTACACCAATTAGTGTAAAATAGAGACAGATGATGTCAATGAAACCATCTGCCCTATCGCCGTCCTTCTAAGGGGTGGGATCACAGGCGGACCGTGCGGTGGCCAATCGCACGAGCACGACTGCACTTACCAGATAGACAATCAAGGACCTTCGGTGACGTAATAATCCTGTGAGATGATCGGCGGCCACGTGATGGCCTGTCACGCGGCCGGCAAATTCAAGGGGATAAATCACATGATCGCAAATCGCACTCACATGATCGGCAACGCTCAAAGAATGGAATGAGTCATAGAGGGATAAGTCATGTGATCGGCAGCACTCAGACAAAAAGATGGAACGTAGGAGAAGAGATCACGTGATCGCAAGTCGCGATCAAATGATCAACATCGTTCAGAAGATGAAACACTCACCAGAAAGGAGTGAAAGACATATATGAATGGTGATGAAAAGTGAATTGAATGTATAAGTGAATCAATATTAGATGGGTGATCAAATTGATCAGGATGGGATATAGAAACACTAATCCCAAGACATACAAAGTGACATAAATACTAATAATATATTGTAACATGTAAGAATAAGACAAAAAATATATATAAATGCAGAAAAAAAGTAATACAAAAAAAGAAAAGTATATACAATACAGACCAAAAGTTTGGACACACCATCTCATTCAAAGAGTTTTCTTTATTTTCATGACTATGAAAATTGTAGATTCACACTGAAGGCATCAAAACTATGAATTAACACATGTGGAATTATATACATAACAAACAAGTGTGAAACAACTGAAAATATGTCATATTCTAGGTTCTTCAAAGTACCCACCTTTTGCTTTGATTACTGCTTTGCACACTCTTGGCATTCTCTTGATGAGCTTCAAGAGGTAGTCCCCTGAAATGGTTTTCACTTCACAGGTGTGCCCTGTCAGGTTTAATAAGTGGGATTTCTTGCCTTATAAATGGGGTTGGGACCATCAGTTGCGTTGAGGAGAAGTCAGGTGGATACACAGCTGATAGTCCTACTGAATAGACTGTTAGAATTTCTATTATGGCAAGAAAAAAGCAGCTAAGTAAAGAAAAACGAGTGGCTATCATTACTTTAAGAAATGAAGGTCAGTCAGTCAGCCGAAAAATTGGGAAAACTTTGAAAGTAAGGGCTATTTGACCATGAAGGAGAGTGATGGGGTGCTGCGCCAGATGACCTGGCCTCCACAGTCACCGGACCTGAACCCAATCGAGATGGTTTGGGGTGAGCTGGACCGCAGAGTGAAGGCAAAAGGGCCAACAAGTACTAAGCATCTCTGGGAACTCCTTCAAGACTGTTGGAAGACAATTTCAGGGGACTACCTCTTGAAGCTCATCAAGAGGATGCCAAGAGTGTGCAAAGCAGTAATCAAAGCATAAAGTGGCTACTTTGAAGAACCTAGAATATGACATATTTTCAGTAGTTTCACACTTGTTTGTTATGTATATAATTCCACATGTGTTAATTCATAGTTTTGATGCCTTCATAGTCATGAAAATAAAGAAAACTCTTTGAATGAGAAGGTGTGTCCAAACTTTTGGTCTGTACTGTATATAACAATAGTGATACAGTGTGAGTGAATTAAACCATGATTAATGAAGAAAAGTGATATGATGTTTCCATCTTCAATTAGATCTTGATGGCGCAGATAATCTGGTCAAATATACCCAAAGTCCATATAGAGAAGCAAATACAAATATGTTAACCTATATGCAGAAAAACAGCGTTAGTGATAAATCTCTAGTAGGAAGACACAAGAAAAATACATGAACAGGAAAACCTGTTAAAATAACATTATTGATTAAGAATAAAATGTATATACATGTTCACTGCAGAAAAGGGGCGTAAGACAGGGCATCATTGAGGCCTTTGGGTTGCATGGTATCTAGGGTCCAAATCCACTTTGTCTCCAGTTGGGCCAAACGCTTCATCAGGTTACCTCCTCGCATCCCCAGGTCTATGTGATCTATCCCACAAACTTTCAAAGCGAGGGGTCGCTGTCGTGAAAGCTCCTAAAGTGCCTGGCAATAGGTTTGATGTCAATCGCATCAGTGGAGTCTTTTGATTTAACAATGTCTCGGACATGTTCACGGACTCGTATTTTCAATTCCCTACTTGTCAGGCCAACGTAAATTTTTGGGCATGGGCAAGTAGCATTGTAAATAACCCCCTTGGTGGTACATGAAATACAATGGGTAATTTTATATGTTTTGGTCTGCGTAGAGTTAGTAAACTCAGTAGTCCTCAAGATGTTGTCACAGGCCACACATTTACCACAAGGGGAACAGCCCCATTTTGGCCCCTTAGAGCCAAAAATTGTGCCCTGCACTTGGGGGGCATAATAGGATCTTACGAAATGGTCTCCCAGATTCTTCGCTCTCCTAGCCACTACAGATGGATATGATGGCAGTATCTTATCCAAAATTGGATCCGCCCTCAATATCGCCCAAAATCTCTCCAATATTTCTCGCATGTGTTGCCACTGCGAGTGGTAGTGAGTGATGTATCTTACCGTATCAGTTGTTTCCTTCTTTGTTTTGGGATGAATAAGATCTTGTCGTATTGAATGCTTTGCACGATTATATGCTTTCTTCACTGATCTCTTGCTGTATCCTCTTTCTAAAAACCGTTGTCGTAAGATATTAGACTTGGCCTCAAAGTCCTCATTGGTGGAACACACTCTTCTGATCCTAATAAACTGGCCAGTAGGTATTGCTTTAATTGTCTGGGGAGGGTGAGAGGATGATGCATGTAAGAGTGCATTGACGGTAGTCTCTTTTTTTCTGTATATATCAGTTTGCAGTAGCAGAGTAGGCAGAGGTCATTGCGCCCTTTTTGTCCGGCGAAAGGCCTACTATGACCTCAGGGAGCAGGATGTCCGGGACTATGTCAAATAAAAAATGGAGATCCTGGGTAGTTTGGGCGAGTTACATCGGCGGTTCATGCCCGGAGGGTCCACACGTGGAGCTACACCATGGAGAAGCCTGCCCGATCTCAAATGTTTGACCTCCTCTATATTGTACGGAAGTGGCTGGAACCTGAGACTTCTACACCAGACCAGATCATGGAGAAAGTAATGGTGGATCACTACTTCAGAGCCCTCCCGGTGGAGCTGCAACGGTGGGTCGGACATGGAGACCCCAAAACTGCAGATCAGCTCGTAAACCTGGTGGAAAGGTTCCTGGCGACTGAGGACTACCTCTGTGATGTCCCTACCGCATCAACACCTCCCCGGAGTGCCCGACCTGTGTCATCTGTGGGTAAGAGAGTTCTGGCTATTGGGGGTATGTGGAAGGGTACAAGAGGGAATAAGGCTCTAGAGGTTGGGCGTCGGCATAAGGCTGAGTCTCCCGGGCAGTTCAGACCCGGAGAGGTCTTCTCACCTAGGAGACCCGGGGCGCCCCAGTGCTGGAGGTGCCGTGAGTGGGGACACATTGCTGCTTATTGCCCTCTGACCTCAGAGCCCATGGAGTGTGGCGGGAGCCGGAGACAGTCGCTGTCTGCGGTGCCAGTGTGTGTGGCCTCCCCAGGACTAGAGACTGAGCCGCAGATGTGTACCCTGGTGATAAATGACTGCTCTGTCAGGGCTCTGTTGGACTCCGGTAGTCTGGTCACCTTAGTGCATGCCAGCTTCGTGGCTGGGAATTATGTGCCGGACAAAAGAGTAAATGTGCTGTGCATCCATGGGGATGCAAAATCATACCCGGTGGCTTGCTTTAAGATGGAGACTCCAGCTGGGACTGTATCCTATGAAGTCGACGTCGTAAAAAGACTTATGCATGATATAATAATGGGCCGGGACTTCCCCTTATTCCCCTTTAAATAATCATTGCTATGAGTGGCCCATTGAATCCAATAGTTTAAAGGAAGAGACCATTGAAAACAATGGTGACGATAAGGTGCAAAATGAAGATGTCATGTTAACTTAAATGTCTGGTGAAAATATGGGGTTATGTGACTTATCTGATAATGACACTTTTCCATTGCAGGTGTTAGCTGGAGAAGATGAGACATCCCCAGCTGGGGAAAATGTGTTGGACTTAGGGGTGTCTCGGGGGAACTTTGGTATAGAGCAATTGAGAGACCCCACTGTTATGAGTGCTCACGAAAATGTTACCGTGATAGATGGTGTACCACAGGTACCAGAAGCTGACCAGAAATTTCCTAATTTTGCCATGAATGGAAATCTTTTGCATTGAGTTAACAAATGCAACAATGAAATTGTGGAGCAGCTTCTGGTGCCAAAACCCTATAGATGTATGGTACTAGATCTCACACATAACCATGTACTTGAGGGTCATTTGGGTGTTAGAAAAACACAGGAGAGTGTACTACAAAGATTTTTCTGGCCTGGAGTGTACAAGGAAGTGGAATTATACTGCGAGTCCTGCCCCACCTGCCAGATAAGTGCCCCCGACCTCACATTTCTGGAGTCCCTTGGTGCCTCTTCCCATCATTGAGGTACCTTTTGAAAGAATTGCCATGGCCTTGGTGGGTCCCATTGTTAAGTCAGCTAGGGGACACCAGTATATCTTGGTTGTGTTGGACTATGCCACACGATACACGGAAGCGGTACTCTTACGAAACATGGCTTTCAAAAATATTGCCCGGGAATTATTTTTTATGTTCTCCCGCACGGGGATCCCTAAAGAAATTCTCACAGACCAGGGTACACCCTTTATGTCGAAGGTCATGAAAGAGTTGTGCAAGTTGTTCAAAATCACCCAGATACGTACCTCGGTGTATCACCCACAGACAGATGGATTGGTCGATAGATTTAACAAGACCCTGAAACAGATGTTAAAAAAAGTGGTAGAAAAGGATGGTCGGGACTGGGACTGCCTCCTACCATACCTTATGTTCTCTATTAGGGAGGTGCCTCAGGCTTCTACAGGGTTCTCACCATTTGAGTTACTATATAGCCATCACCCAAGGGGTTTACTCGATGTAGCTAAAGAAACCTGGGAGGCTGAGGCTACTCCCTATAAGAGTGTCATCGAACATGTGGCTGACATGCAAGACAGGATAGCGACAGTGATGCCCATTGTCAAAGAACATCTGCAAAGAGCTCAGGAGGCTCAAAGCAGAATATATAACAGGTCTGCCAAGATAAGGGACTTTAATCCCGGGGACAGGGTCCTGATTCTAGTTCCCACTGTAGAAAGTAAGTTTCTGGAAAAGTGCAGGGTCCCTACGAGGTTGTGGAAAAAGTGGGCGAGGTGAACTACCACGTAAATCTGATCAAGCCATGGAAAGATCAGGAGTCATTGGTGGCCGCACAGATCATGAGTAAAGAGGTGTCACCACCAATTCCTCCAGTAAAAATTAGTGAGGCATTGCCAGTACCCCAGAAACAAGAAGTAAAGGAGTTTCTACAGAAAAAAAAGAGGAAGGTTTTCTGACCTACCAGGCCGTACCCACCTGATAAAACATTCAGTGAGAACTGAACACCACAGTAAGGTGAATCTAAAGCCCTACAGAATACCAGAAGCACGCAGAAAAGAGGTATCCTCTGAGGTAAGGCGCATGCTTGAGTTAGGAGTCATTGAGGAATCTACCAGTGAGTGGTCAAGCCCTATTGTCTTAATCCCGAAGCCTAATGGAACTTGGAGATTTTGTAATGATTTCCAGAAGCTAAATGAGGTGTCAAAATTCGATGCGTACCCCATGCCCAGAGTAGATGAACTAATTGAGAGGCTTGGGAAAGCAAGGTACATCACAACCCTTGACCTTACAAAAGGGTATTGGCAGATACTATTATCAGATGATGCAAAAGAAAAGATGGTATTCTCCACTCCAGAGGGGCTGTTCCAGTACACAGTGATGCCGTTCGGGTTACATGGAGCCCCTGCTAAGTTTCAGAGGTTGATGAACCTGATCTTGAAGCCACATCGTGACTATGCTGCCGCTTACCTTGATGATGTGGTCATTTTTTTCATCTGATTGGAGAAGTCACCTCTGGAAGGTACAGGCCGTTATAGACTCCATTAGTGATGCTGGCCTAACCATAAACCGTGAGAAGTGTGCAGTAGGTCTAGAGGAAGCAAAATATCTGGGCTACATTATTGGTAAAGGGCTGGTTAAACCCCAGATCAATAAAGTAGAGGCAATACAAGACTGGCCTAGGCCCTTAACAAAGAAACAAGTCAGGGCCTTCCTTGGCCTAACAGGGTACTACTGCCGGTTTGTACTGAATTTTGCCTCGATGGCAGCACCATTGACTGACTAACGAAAGGCCCTAAGTCAGTGATTAGTGTTGAGCGCGAATATTCGAATATCCAATTTTTATTGCGAATATTGGCACTTCGCTAATTCGCGAAAATTTCGAATATAGTGCTATAAATTCGATATTTCGAATATTAATTTTTTTTTTTTTATTGTTAGATTTTTTTTCTTTCCCACTTCCCAAAAGTAGTTCTTACCTGTCCTTAGGATTCCTGGCTTCCTGGCTGCTCCAGTCAGTGCCCGTTGCCGCTTCTGACGACTTCCGTGCTCATGGAGCGTCCCCATCACCATGGGAACGTCTCCATACTAGAATGTACTGTCGGATTTGAGAATTACGTTGAAATCGCAATTCGATTAATTCAAGTTATAATAATCGAATTTCGATTTTAACTTAGCACTGCTATATTCCATATTCGTTAATTCTAGCCTAATATGGAATATAGCAGTGCTAAGTTAAAATCGAAATTCGATTATTATAAGTGGTTAAGGCTGCCGGGCAGCCTGTATTTGTGGGAGGGGCAGAGGCCACGCCCCCTCTGCCCTTATTACCTCGGCGGGAGTTACAGACGGGACGTGCAGCCAGTTACCTGGGTCGTCCGGTCACGTCTGGTTCCTGCACGTCCCGCGCCTTCAAGCCTCGATCCGGGTAAGTATTGGATCGGCTTCTCCTCGTCTCGGTCGCCCAGGTAAGCTATATCCGATGCCTGTCCCTGGTCGGATTCTTACCTCGGTGCGGGGGGCGGCATACGGCGGCGCAAGGCTTCTCCTCACCACGGGGACGGCGCATCCACGCGGGGGGGTTTGGGGGCCGGAGCTCCGCTCACCTCCTGGTCCAGGCCGGCCGGCACTGACAAGTCGAGGGCGTGTGTGTGTTCCGGGGGCGGCCGCGGGTGCCAGTTGCTAGGCACGCCGGCGGCGCCGCCCCTGGTTACGCTCTCTTTGTTTTTCTTAACCCCGCCGCCGGCCGGGGGTCATGGTAGATGGCAGAAGTGCATGTAGGCCAGCGCGTGCTTTTCCTAGGCACGTGGCTGGTTTCCATGGGAACTGGACAACTGTTTTAAGCCTGCTGAGCTGAGGCATGTATAATAACAGGCTGCAAACGCTGGTTTTGAAATGTTATGAAATTACGGTAGTTGTGGCTTTGACGTTTTCCTTAAATTGAACAAAACAGAAGCAGAACATTGGAGAAGTAACCCAGTTAGCAATGCCACCCACACCTCAAGTCAAATGCCAGTTACAAAGGTTTACATTTGTATAAGGTGCTGCAAATAACTGCCTGCACGCCACATAAACAAGCCTTACAACGATGGCAGTGTCTTCAATCATAAAGCCTTGCAGTGTGGAGCAATATATATAAAATCTACTGAGACGGGTATTGCTTCTTACGGATCAATATCACATAACACAAATGCCACCACTGAGGGCATGCACTTTGGGGTCTTCATACCTAGGTCTGTGATGTGGCAACAGCTAACTTTTTTAAAAACTGTGCGAGATTTTGCGGGGTACAAGCAAATTATAATGGGGAACTATTATGTCTAGGTTTTGGCTTGCATAGACAGTAGCCCCAAATGTATTTCACTGTCTACCTACATTTAGGATGGTGTTGGTACACCTTTCCACATAGATCGCTATTTAGTTCCCTGACTGGGTGTGTCATTTAGGATTACCCTAACTTTAGGTATCTTCTACTTGCCCTGCTCTGGAGCGGTGTTATGGGATCTCAGTGCGGGAGCAGCAGTGCCGATGTCTGTAAAAAAAAAAAAAAAGGCAAAAAATATTTAATTTATTGTACATTTACATTGCTGTCATGCATCATCATATTGCAGAGTTTGCTTCTGGTCAAGTATCTGACGCTCCATTCCGTTCCAAGGATTCCTTACTTGCAGTAGGTGGTATGTCCTGTTGTTATATGGTTATGATATGTGTCACGGGGGTTTGGACGCAGGCCCATTTTCACGTCCCATATGTTATATCCGTGGCATGTGGTTCCTCTGGGCACGTCATGTTGTCATACCCGTCTCTCTCCCTCGTGGCTCGTCGGCTTAAAAACGTTCAGGCGCTATTCTGTCGCCCTCCCCGGTGGCACAGGATTCTGCCTGGAACGTCCAGGTTGTCACTTGTCTATTATGGTACGTCGGCTTGAAGCGTTCAGGCATTGTTGCGTCCGCCACTCCGGTGGCATGTAGTCCTGCCTGGAACTCCAGGTTGTCGCTTTGTTTATTGTGGTACGTCTGCTTGAAGCGTTCAGGCATTGTGGCGTCCGCCGCGTCAGTGGCATGTGGTCCTACCTGAAACTCCAGGTTGTCATTTTCCTTATTGTGGTATGTCTGCCTGAAGCGTACAGGCAATGTTACGTCCGCCACTTCGTGGCACGGTGTCCTGCCTGGATGTCCAGGGTGTCTTGTCATCTCATGTGGTACGTCCGCTTAAAGAGTTTAAGCATTATATTGGTCACTCCTGTGACAGGTGATCCTACCTGGAACGTCCAGGTTGCCATACTCGTCTCCTGTTGCACGTCTGCTTGAAACGTTCAGGCAAAGTATGTCTGCCACGCCGGTGGCACGGGGTCCTGCCTGGTACGTCCAGGTTGTCTTGTCATCTCCTGTTACACGTCTGCTTGAAACGTTCAGGCAAAGTATGTCCGCCACCCCGGTGGCACGTGATCCTACCTGGTACGTCCAGGTTGTCTTACTCGTTTTTGTTGCACGTCTGTCTGAAGCGTTCAGGCAATGTCGCGTCAGCCGCCCCGGCGGCATGGTGTCCTGTCTAAGTACGTCCAAGGGGTCGTTTTCACCAATCTTGCACACATTTCGCCCATAGCAGCATGCATGACTCAGCAGCACGCCCGGGGGGCACGTCATCCTGGTTATTGGCTCTTCTGTCCTCATCATGGTGGCCTAGAAACATTTAGGCCATGTTTCTCGTTTATCCTTAGGGGCAGGTGTACGGCCTGACGCAACCAGGTGGGTTATTCCCAGTGCATTTAGATTGTCATTCTTGTTCTTGTTTATACGGCAGCACGTTGGGGTCTCGGTGCCTTCGGTTTCCCATTAACAAAGCCTCCACCTCGGTCGGTGGCAAGGGCCTCCAGTACGGTATCGTTACCATTTTCATCAAATTCCGTTACCAGGTGAGTATCAATTCAGGTCCGTCAGGCCGTCCATAATCTAGGGGCGGTCTTTTCTGGTGGAGGCCAAAAGGGGGAGGGGCCATCGGGATGTCCAAGACACGCCTGGGTCGGTACTAGTAACAAAGGTTTTGTCCTCAGGTGATATCCAGGGCGTAGAGTATTGCAGCATGGTCAACATGTCCCAGGCCTCAGACATCGACGATGCCTCGTCCATCTCCGGGTCCGTGGTTTCCGGTCTGGCTGGTCATGGATCCCTGAGGAACTGGACAATTCCGAAACTGGTGGCCGAATTGAATAGAAGGGGCATCAGTCACCCGGCTTCAGCCAGGAAAGCCGAACTTTATAGGCTGCTGGTATCTAGCCCGGGCCCATCCAGCGAGCAGCTGGCAGTACCTACTGTCCAGGCATCGCTGGCTCAGTTGAATGCCACTATGGGGAGTCTGGCTGCCTCAGTAGCAGACATCCAGCACAGGGTCATGGAGCTGGAGTCCAGGGCCTCCACCTCGTCGCAGTCGGTGTCAGGGCCAGTGGCAGGTTCCCCAGGTATGTCGGCTACTCCGCCGGCCATTGTCCCAGCTCATTTTGTGGCGGAAAATATCAGGAGGGATATACTGGCAGGCAAAGAGGTCAACCTGGCATCTATTCTCATAGCATCCCATGATGCTAGCGAGCACAGAACCATTGATTGCGGGGAGGTGTCAGTAGTGATGAAGTCCAAAGATTGCTGAATCGCAAACTGTCCATACCCGAGTTTGTGCTCGCGTTCAGTTTGTTCAGGGACGTCATCTGCTCGGCACAGCCCAATAGGAGGGAGGAGCTGGACGCATATCTATATCAGGTCACCGACTTGGGCCACAAGTATGGGGGCTCGGCGTTTTATGATTACCATCGGTCCTTCGCGGCTAAAGCCGCAGCCTCCCTAGCACAGTTTCAATTCATGACCAATTGGGCGGTGCTAGACATGGAGCTTTTCTGCAGGCATTTTGCAGGGCTCCGAGCCCCCTGTTGTGGTTCATGCCAGTCCATTTTTCATGACACGGTATGGTGCCCCAACGAGGCGGCCTCCCATCCAGATAGAGCCCTTCCAGGTACATCAGGAGTCACCAGGGGTCCGATTGTGTATCTGGGCAAAAGCCAGATATGTAATAATTTTAACTTCGGTCACTGCATGTTCAGTGGGTGCAGGGCCCTCCACGTGTGCACAGTCTGCTTTCGTGCACATCCAAGGTCCACCTGTCCTAAAAAGGCATCTAAACAGGCATGACTGACCGACATCAACGTTGATCTCCTGGGGGCACTCCTAGAAGGGCATGGTGATCAACAGTTTGTGGTGCATCTGCTTACGGGTCTGTCACAGGGGTTCCATACGGGGTTGGTGGCCCTTCCACATGCCAACTGGGAGTGTGAGAATCTCCTCTCTGCCAGACAGGATCCAGAGGCTGTGCAAGCGGCGATTTCCTTGGAGCTGGAAAAAGGGTTCCTCATCGGTCCGTTTGATTCTATCCCCTTTGAGGTATGGAGGGGTAACCCCATTGGAGTGGTGGCTAAGAAGGACTCAAATAAAAAAAGACTTATCTATGATCTCTCGGCTCCTCATTCCTCTCACATACCCAGTATCAACTCCCTCATACCATCGGAAGAGTTTAGTATGAAGTACTCCTCTATCGATGAGGCGATTCAGTTTATTCTCAAGGCAGGCAGGGGGGCCTGGTTGTCCAAGACGGATATTGCGGACGCCTTCAAACTGCTTCCGATCCATCCGCAACTGTGGCAATACTACGGCATCAAGTGGGCAGGTAGGTACTACTTTGACAATCGCCTAACGTTTGGCTCTAAAAGCAGCCCATGGCTGTTTGACCGTCTGGCCCAGGCCCTGCATTGGATCCTGGTCGAACATGGGCAGGCGCCCATGTGCATCCATTACCTGGACGACTTCCTGCTGGTGGAACACCCTGCCCAGCAGCCCTCCAGCTTATCCTGTCTGCTGGAATTATTCTCGGCACTCCAGGTTCCTGTCGCCTCGGGGAAGACGGTAGGTCCTTCCAAGACGATCACCTTCCTGGGGGTCATCCTGGACTCAGTGAGGTTGGAAGCAAGGCTCCCCGAGGAGAAGATGCAGCAGATACGGTTAGCCATCCTGGAGGCGTCCAAGGCATGCGTACTGACCAAGACGAACCTCCAATCGTTGCTGGGCCGGCTGAACTTCGCCATGAGGGTCATGCCCCAGGGACGTACCTTTGTTTCCCGGCTCTTGCTGCTCCTGCCATCAGCCCCAGAGCAAGACAGTATTATTCGGTTGGACCAACAGGCCATGGCGGACCTGTCCATGTGGAATACATTTATGTCTTCATGGAATAGGGTAAGGTTGTTCATTCCCCCACGGAACCCACCCTCTCCTACGGTTTATTCAGATGCAGCCGCATCCAAGGGCTTTGCAGCCATATTTGGCAATCACTGGCTGGCCGGTGCCTGGCCGTCCCAGATCACGGTGGACAGGGAGGCTCTTCGGTCATCCCCCCTGTTGGAGTTATATCCTTTGGTAGCAGCAGCCCATGTATGGGGCCACAACTGGTCAGACTCGAGGGTGTTGTTTATCACTGATAGTCTAAGATCATGACCCTCATGCGCAGGTTGGTGTGGCTGTCCATGGTGCATAATTTTTGCTTTGAGTGCTCCCACATTCAGGGTTCCATGAATACGGCTGCGGATGCGCTGTCCCGGTTTAACGCTAATGTCTTTTTTCAGATTATGCCGCACGCAGACGCAACCGGGGCGGGCATTCCAGCTTACAGCGACCTAGTGTGGGATTAACGGCTTTGATCAGGACAGCTAAAGATCTCTTGCACCAGAGCCTTTCTGAAAACACGGTCAGAAATTATCGCACTGCCTGGAACCTTTATAAGGAGTTTGCAAAGAGTCATCCACAAGGCAACGTGGATGACGTGTCATTCGTGATGGCATTTATCGCGCATTGTCATGCCAACCTCGGTCTCGCGCACAACACCATCCGCCTTTACTTGGCAGGAATTCAACATCAATTCACATTGAACAACCCTGCCCGAGTATCTTTTTTCACATCACAGGCCATCAAGGCCACGCTCCGGGGCATTGAGAAAGCCGGTACAAGTAGGCCAGTGGTCCGTCAACCCATGTCCGGCTCCTTGTTTAGGCAGTTGTCCTTGGCTCTGGATGGTAATCCTTTTGGGCCTTTGGTTAGCACCGTCATTAAAGCCGCCCTATACCTGGGGTTTTACGGGTTCCTCCGGCCGGGGGAATTCACCACTGCCGTCCGGAACAGCCATCATCTTCAGAAGCAGCACTTGACCTGGCATCACGACCATTTTATACTGAGCATCCTGTCTACCAAGATCGCTCAAACAGGACCTCCAATGCTGGTGAGGTTTTACCCCTCGCACAACGACTGGTGCCCGGTCAATGCGCTGCAGCAGTTGTCTGCAGGGCTGCAGGCTGCTGCCCCAGATAGTCCTCTACTTCCCTTTAAGGGGGGTCCATTGTCCACGTCTCAGTTCATGTCCCATGTCCGCTCCTTGGTTGCAGGGTTGGGTCAGGATCCCAAGGCCATCTCGGGCCACTCCTTTCGCATTGGGGCGGCCTCAGCCGCTTCTAGGCACAAAATACCACCGCATGTCATCAGGAGTATGGGGCGGTGGAGATCGTCTTGTTTCTCCAGATATGTACCAAACCCTCAATCCGAGATTCGTGATGCGTTCCGTTCACTTGCCCTGTAATGCTACAATAAAGTGTTTAACAGTATGATTATGTCTCCATTTTTGGCCCCTTTTAGGCCTACCCTCGCTCTGGGCTCCCGGCATTAACCAGCCTTCGGTAAGCTCCGTGTAGTACGTTCAAGGGCCGTCGCCCTGACCAAAAGTGGTTAAGGCTGCCGGGCAGCCTGTATTTGTGGGAGGGGCAGAGGCCACGCCCCCTCTGCCCTTATAACCTCGGCGGGAGTTACAGACGGGACGTGCAGCCAGTTACCCCTCCCACCCGTCCCTTTTTCTCTTCAGTTCTATTGGGGTAGGCCCCCTTTTAGGCCTACCCTCGCTCCGGGCTCCCGGCATTAACCAGCCTTCGGTAAGCTCCGTGTAGTACGTTCAAGGGCCGTCGCCCTGACCACAACTTGAATTAATCGAATTTCTATTTCAACTTGGACCTGGTTTACTATGGTTGGCTTGGTAGAATTAGCGAATATGACGAATGTATTCGTCATATTCCTCAAAACGAAGATAACGAAGTATTCGCCATATTCGTTTTAGCTCCATATTCGTCAACTTCGCTAATTCTAGCAATCAAATAGGAAGGTTAACTATAGAGACAGCTGTGTTTAATTCGCTATGCGATTTATATTACTTTGCTTTTTTTTTTAAAAATTGAATAGTTAAATACTTGATTATTATAATGATTCTATTTATAAAAAATAAAAAAAAAGCAAAGTAATATAATCGCATAGCAAATTAAACTTAGCTGTCTCTATAGTAAACTTTTCTATTTGATTGCTAGAATTAGCGAAGTTGACGAATAGGTAGCTAAAACGAAGATGTAGAATACTTCGTTATCTTCGTTTTGAGGAATATGACGAATATATTCGTCATATTCGCTAATTCTACCAAGCCAACCATAGTAAACCAGGTCCAAGTTGAAATAGCAATTCGATTAAATTCAAGTTATAATAATCGAATTTCGATTTTAACTTAGCACTGCTATATTCCATATTAGGCTAGAATTAACGAATATGGAATATAGCAGTGCTAAGTTAAAATCGAAATTCAATTATTATAACTTGAATTAATCTAATTGCTATTTCAACTTGGACCTGGTTTACTATGGTTGGCTTGGTAGAATTAGCAAATATGACGAATATATTCGTCATATTCCTCAAAACGAAGATAACGAAGTATTCTACATCTTTGTTTTAGCTACCTATTCGTCAACTTCGCTAATTCTAGCAATCAAATAGGAAGGTTGACTATAGAGACACCTGTGTTTAATTCGCTATGCGATTATATTACTTAGCTTTTTTTTATTTTTATAAATAGAATTATTATAATAATCAAGTATTTAACTATTCAATTTTTTTAAAAAAAAGCAAAGTAATATAATCGCATAGCGAATTAAACTTAGCTGTCTCTATAGTCAACCTTCCTATTTGATTGCTAGAATTAGCGAAGTTGACGAATAGGTAGCTAAAACCAAGATGTAGAATACTTCGTTATCTTCGTTTTGAGGAATATGACGAATACATTCGTCATATTCGTCATCTTCGCTAATTCTAGATATCAAACCAATAGGAAAGTAGCCTTAAGTTAAAATCGCAATACGCGATTATTTAAATCGCATAATAATCGTGATAACTAGAATAATGACGAAAATTCGATTTCGACGAATATTAAACGAATATTCTATTGAATATTCGCGAATTTCGTCGAAATTGAATATGGCACCTGCCGCTCATCACTATCAGCAATTGTGAAGTGGACCCCAGAGGCAGAAAAGGCCTTTCAAAGCCTAAAGTCCGCTCTCTGTCAACAGCCAGTGCTCATTTCCCCGGATTTCGGAAAAGAGTTTCTGGTCCAGACTGATGCATCTTAGACAGGCTTGGCAGCGGTCCTGTCACAGGTGATAAATGGGGAGGAGCACCCAGTAATGTACCTAAGTAGGAAGTTAAAAATTATGCCATAGTGGAACGAGAGTGTCTAGCCATTAAATAGGCTCTGGAGTCACTTAAATATTACCTGCTGGGTAGGAAATTTCTGTTGGTAACAGATCACGCTCCTATAACTTGGATGAAACAAAACAGGGAGAAAAACACAAGAGTGACCAGGTGGTTTCTCTCCAGGATACACTGCTTGCTGGCTAAAAATATCCAGACCTCCGGTCTGGAGAAGAGGGGGGGGGGGGGGGATATGTGGTAAGGTGAACATAAAAGTGTATAGTAAAGTCCTGGAAGTGGTGTATATCCCACCCAGCTTCCTCAACTGGGTGAGGTAAATAAAATCCAGAAGGTTAAAATGGTCTCAGCAAGGTGTAGGTTGCTGAGACAGTTTTGTTAAGTTTATGGGCTGGATTTTATTGGACTGGAAGAAGGTAGGATTGGTAGAGGGACCTTCCCAGTCCACCCCATTCTGGGACAGGTATTCCCCAGCTGCGATCGTCAAGGGGAAATAAAGCACAGTCCAGGCTGTCAGTCTGGGGAGAGTAATGCCTGGAGGAAGTCTGGGAAGATGGCTGCGCTGCTGGCTAGAGAAGCCGAATACTCTGTGTGACCTGTGTTCAAAAGGTGAGCTCGGATCTTCACTGTATTAGCCAGAGCCCAGACGGGCAGGTGTTTATTTTGGTTTGGTTTATGTTTTGTGGTGCTGGAACTCCAGCTTAGGGCTCTTTCACACCTGCGTTATTGTCTTCCGGCATAGAGTTCCGTCGTCGGGGCTCTATGCCGGAAGAATCCTGATCAGGATTATCCTAATGCATTCTGAATGGAGAGAAATCCGTTCAGGATGCATCAGGATGTCTTCAGTTCCGGAACGGAACGTTTTTTGGCCGGAGAAAATACCGCAGCATGCTGCGCTTTTTGCTCCGGCCAAAAATCCGGAACACTTGCCGCAAGGCCGGATCCGGAATTAATGCCCATTGAAAGGCATTGATCCGGATCCGGCCTTAAGCTAAACGTCGTTTCGGCGCATTGCCGCATCCGACATTTAGCTTTTTCAGAGTGGTTACCATGGCTGCCGGGACGCTAAAGTCCTGACAGCCATGGTAAGTGTAGCGGGGAGTGGGGGAGCAGTGTACTTACCGTCCGTGCGGCTCCCCGGGCGCTCCAGAGTGACGTCAGGGCGCCCCAAGCTCATGGATCATGTGATCACATGGATCACGTCATCCATGTGCATGGGGCGCTCTGACGTCATTCTGGAGCGCCCGGGGAGCCGCACGGACGGTAAGTATACTGCTCCCCCGCTCCCCGCTCCTACTATGGCAGCCAGGACTTTAATAGCGTCCTGGGTGCCATAGTAACACTGAACGCATTTGGAAGACGGTTCCGTCTTCAAATGCTTTCAGTACACTTGCGTTTTTCCGGATCCGGAGTGTAATTCCGGCAAGTGGAGTACACGCCGGATCCGGACAACGCAAGTGTGAAAGAGGCCTTACCCAGTGAATTATAACTAGGGTTGCCTGTATTGCCGGAGTGTTATAAATAAAGCAATATTTGTACTTTAACCCTGTGGTCTGCAAGAGAATCTGTCATCGCCTCCCTGACTGAGAGTGTAACCCCTTACAAACTGCATAAGTGAACTGCGTATATATTTTTCTTTTTGTACTGAAATATGCCACTAAACGCTTTCACCACATATAGCTGCAGAAGTGAACTGAGAATATATTTTTCTTTTTCCACAGATAAAGCCACTAAAGGCTTTTCAACATAGCACTTGCACCCCAAGAACAAATTGCTGGAATGGCAGAGCTGTATAATGGTTATTTGGATCCCCAAATAATCTTTCCCTGCACTTGTAAATCACTTTTCTAGCACTGTCTTTAGCGCCTTCTGATGTCTCTCCCTGAACTAATGTGACAAAATCAACAGCAGCCTAAATGATCGATGCTAAGGTACATTTATTGGAGGTATATTTTTACATGCGACAGTATAACGTTTCGGCAAGAAAGTTGCCTTCGTCAGATACTACAGAAAAAAAGAACAATTCAAAATCAAAATTGGACACAAAGAACATAAAAGGTTTAGCATGCACAGCTGGCTTAGCATGCACAGCTCATGCACACTTCACCTGCGTCCTTTCATCTTGTTCCTTTCCTCCTCTGACTGCGGCATTGGTAAGTAGTAGTAACATCTGAATAGCTTGTGCATATTATGTGGGCCTCTATATTCCTTAACACTGGATGAATAGCTAGCACATTGACTCTTCCATAGAGATTTTGTGACCGTCTCACCCCACCTATATGGATTCCTCTGCTCTCCATGCAGGACTTGAATTATGTATTTTGTATACTGTAATCAATGTACTTAGATTATGGATTTTGTACACTGTAATCAATGACCTGAGTCTTAAATATTTCTGCTTCATGTGATGCACATGCCATAACGATCCTGATGTAATCCTCTTATATGATCACTGGTTATGCTTTTTTACCTTTTATGTTCTTTGTGTCCAATTTTGATTTTGAATTGTTCTTTTTTTCTGTAGTATCTGACGAAGGCAACTTTCTTGCCGAAACGTTATACTGTCGCATGTAAAAATATACCTCCAATGAATGTACCTTAGCATCGATCATTTAGGCTGCTGTTGATTTTGTCATATCTACTGGGGTGGAACCCTACAGTCAGCCTCTATACAGGGTGCGCTAAATACAGATTCAACATTGAATTCTCCCTGAACTAAGATGCTGTGAAATTATTCCTCCCTATCCTTTCCCTGCACTTATAAATAGTTTTTTCAGGGTTTTTTTCACAATCAGGTTTTTCCTATTGCACTTGTTGCAAATCAAATTTTTCCTTAAAGGGCTTCTGTCAGCCCACTAAACCGTTTATTTTTTTTGTTTACTAATAATCCCTACACTGCGAGCTCTGCATACATAAGTTAAATAATCATTTTGGTTCAGTAGAATTTGATAAAAAGCTATTTTTAAAATATGCAAATTACCTTTCTACCAGCAAGTAGGGCGGCTACTTGCTGGTAGCAGCCGCATCCTCCGATCCTAATGACGCCCCCTCCGCATTGTGATTGACAGGGCCAGGGAATGGAATCGTTCTCTGCTGGCCCTGCCTGTTAGCATTCAAAATCTGGCTCCTGCGCCGCGGCCGTACCTATCTTCAATCTGCGCAGGCGCACTGAGAGGCGGCCACTCGCTCGGCCGCTCCATCCTCGATGCGCCTGCGCCGATGACGTCACATCTACACCCGGCGCAGGCGCATTGAGGAGCGAGCGGCCGCCTCTCAGTGCGCCTGCGCAAATTGAAGATAGGTACGGCCGCGGCGCAGGCGCGAGATTTTGAATGCTAACAGGCAGGGCCAGCAGAGAACGATTCCGTTCCCTGGCCCTGTCAATCACAATGCGGAGGGGGCGTCATTAGGATCGGGGGATGCGGCTGCTACCAGCAAGTAGCTGCCCTACTTGCTGGTAGCAAGGTAATTTGCATATTTTAAAAATAGCTTTTTATCAAATTCTAGTAAACCAAAATGATTATTTAACTTATGTATGCAGAGCTCGCAGTATAGGGATTATTAGTAAACAAAAAAAACAAAAAACGGTTTAGTGGGCTGACAGAAGCCCTTTAAATTCGGATCGAATTCCACTTCGTCAGATTTGATTCGCTTATCTATAATTGTTACCCTTCCGTTCGCACCTGTATGAAGTAAAGTGTTGAAAAATATAGATTTTATGGGCCTTTCATTAGATTAGGCCTTTGGTGTTTGATCACTGAAGATGCGATCTGCAGGAGAAAGAATGTACAATGTGTTATGTCCTTGGAGATCAAGACATTTCTGCAGAAATGGGACAGTGTCTGGACATTTAATCCAAAAACAAAGTACTTTAACATGTAAATGGCAAAATCAATATTTTTTTTCTAAGCAAATAAAAGGAATCTTATAGTGTTACTACATACATCTGGTCTCTAGGATCAGGTCACACCAAATTCCTGTATTTTGGACCCTGGCCAAAGTACAGTAGTCCTAAGCAGTTTCTTGTATTAAACCTGACTTGTTTTATATTTAGAAACAGTTTCAAGATTAAAGAGTATTTCAACAGTTGAACAAATATTAAAAGTATATGTGTCAATAGAAAATGACCTATTGTTTAAATCATGTGATGTTAAAGGGGTTGAACAGATTGATTTATTATCTTTTTATCACATATTATCACATATTTGTCATTGAGATTCTTGAAATTTCTGTCACGGTAAGTGGGGAAAGGAAGAACACCAAATTAACAAAGTACAACAGTAACACAGACTAGGCCCAAAAGCCCGCGAGGAGGGGGATGGTAACCTCCTAGTTATCCCTGAGCCTCTCTCTAACCCATACACCGGAACCTAAGACCTGCTGAAACTGTCACAAACCCTAAGTTAGGGAGCAGGGATGAGACTTCCGGGACCTTCTACCGTGAAGGGACCAGCGTCTCCCTGTGACCTAGACACAACACACACACAAAGTAGAATCAGGAGGACTTAGCTTGAGATGAGTAAAAAGCAGGAGAACCTCGAACAACCAGCTTAGAACTCCAGAAGGAAATAACAATCGTATGGTCTGCAGTGAGAGGCGGGCATAAATAGAGCCACTAAACAGCAAATGAGCAGAACCTGAGGAGAAGTGAGATCCTGCCCACAACAACAGAAAGATGTAAGATAGACTCACGTGCTGCAAGTCTATCTGATCTTCTCAGACCTCTCACAGGGCAAACAGTGACAGTACCCCCCCCCTTCTACGGGTGACCTCTGGGCACCCAGGACTGACCTTATCTGGGTGTCCCCTGTGAAAGGCCTTCAAAAGGCGACTGGCACTGACATCAGTCACCGGAAACCCACATTCTCTCTTCTAAATCGTAATCCTTCCAATGTACCAGGTACTCAATTGAACGACGAAGAATACGTGAGTTAATTATTCTGGAGATCTGAAACTCCAGATTACCATCTATCATGACAGGAGGAGGTGGCAAGGGAGATGGTTCAGCAGGTTCCACATAGTTTTTTAACAAAGATTTGTGAAACACATTATGGATCTTCCAAGCTTGTGGAAGTTCAAGACGAAACGCAACCGGATTAATAATGGCAGAGATCTTGTAAGGACCAATAAATCTTGGGACCAACTTCCAATTGGGTACCTTCAACTTAATGTTCTTAGTGGACATCCACACCAAATCACCCACACACAGGTCCGGACCAGTCATACGTCTCTTGTCAGCTGTACGTTGATATCTTTTGCCCATTTTTTATTATTTTTATTGATTTGAATCTTCCGCCAGATAGATGACACTGAGGAAGAGAATCTCTCCTCTTCAGGTATACCAGAGGACTCAGTCCCAGAAAAAGTACCAAACTGAGGGTGAAACCCATATGCACCAAAAAATTGTGACTTATCAGTAGACTCCTGTCTATGGTTATTCAAGGCAAACTCAGCCAAAGACAAAAATCTTTCTGATTCTCGGAGATAAAACACCTCAAATAAGTTTCCAGGTTCTAGTTAGTGCGCTCAGTTTGTCCGTTCGACTGAGGGTGAAAAGCCAAAGAGAAAAACAACTGAACTTTCAGACGAGTACAGAACGCCTTCCAGAACCTGGAAACAAATTGCGTACCACATACGAGGGAATGCCGTGTAATTTCACAATGTTATCAATAAACACTTGAGCGAGAGTTTTGGCATAGGGCAAACCTGATAATGGTATAAAGTGCGCCATCTTACTGAAGTGGTCCACCACCACCAAAATCACAGTCTTCCCAAAGGAACTAGGCAAATCAGTGATGAATTCCATGGACAAATGTGTCCAAGGACGGGACGGGATGGACAAAGGAAGAAGAGATCCTAAAAGTCGAATATGAATCACCTTGGCACGTGCACAGGTCTCACAAGCTGCCACATAGCCCTCCACACTTTTACGTAAACCTGGCCACCAGAATCTCAGATAAATAAGATCTACAGTGGATCTGCTCCCAGGGTGTCCCGCAAGGACAGTATCATGATGCTCCTTGAACACCTTGTGTCGCAGCCCAGAAGGAACAAACAACCTCCCTAGAGGACAGGAATCAGGTGCCTCACCTTGAGCTCCCAACACCTCCGCCTCAAGTTCGGGATAAAGGGTGAATACCACCACCTCATCAGCCAAAATCGAAGCAGAATCCTCTGAATCCCCCCCCCCGTCCCCCCCCCAGGAAAGCTACGCGACAAAGCATCCGCTTTGATGTTTTGGGCCCCAGGGCGATAAGTGACCACAAAATTAAATCTGGTAAAAAATAATGACCATCTGGCCTGCCTTGGGTTCCGACGCTTCGCTGATTGCAGGTAAGCCAGATTCTTATGGTCAGTAATTACTGTAATGGGATGAATCGCTCCTTCTAACCAATAGCGCCATTCTTCAGAGGCCAATTTAATGGCCAGCAACTCTCTATTACCAATATCATAATTTCTTTCGGCAGAAGAGAGGTTTTTTTTTAAAAAAAGCACAAGGGCGCCATTTGCCAGGAGAGGGACCCTGCGGCAACACTGCTCCGACTTCCACTTCTGCCGCGTCAACCTCCACAATGAAAGGTTGAGACACATTGAGTTGCATCAGAATGGCAGCAGAAGCGAAACATTCCTGTATTGCAGAAAAAGCATGTAATGCCTCTTCCAACCAGACTGAGAAATCCCCACCTATCTTGGTCATATTGGTCAAAGGCTTGACAATAGTGGAATAATTCAGGATAAACTTTCTGTAGTAATTAGTAAATCCCAAAAACCGCATCAGCGCTTTCTGATTCTCAGGTCGATCCCAGTCTAATACTGCACGGACCTTTTTGGGATCCATACGAAATCCTGAGGAAGAAAGCAAGTAACCCAGGAACTGCAGCTCCTGAACAGCAAAAACACATTTTTCCAACTTAGCATACAACTTATTCTCCTAGAGGATCAAAAATATTTGTCTTAAATCATCCTGATTAGTGTTGAGCGAACCCAAACTGAAAAATTCGGGTTCGTACCGAACTTTAGGATTTTTGGACCCTGGACTCGAACCCGAACATTTCCGTAAAAGTTCGGAATCGGGTTCAGTGTTCGGCACTTTCTTGGCGCTTTTTGAAAGGCTGCACAGCAGCCAATCAGCAAGAGTCATACTACTTGCCCCAAGAGGCCATCACAGCCATGCCTACTAATGGCATGGCTGTGACCCAGGCTCTATATAAGCTTGAGTCACGTAGCAGCATCACTCTGCTGTTACAAGTGTAGGGAGAGGATGCTGCTGGACTTGTGATTTCAGGGAGAGAATAGGAGACAATCTAACTCAGCGATCTAACTAGAAATAGTTGTGTGGGTGCAGGACACACTTGACCAAAAAAGGCCATTGACCAAAAAAAAAATAACTTTTATAGTTCTGTTAGTTAGGTGGGTGGCGGCGGCCATTTTATGCATGCTCAGTGCACCAGCACTGCATCTGAGCTTTTGGGACATTGCAAATCACAATTTTTTGGGGGCAAACTAAAACATCTGGATTAGTCAATTTAACCACCTCAGCCCCCATAGCTTAAACACCCTTAAAGACCAGGCCACTTTTTACACTTCTGACCTACCCTACTTTCACCGTTTATTGTTCGGTCATGCAACTTACCACCCAAATGAATTTTACCTCCTTTTCTTCTCACTAATAGAGCTTTCATTTGGTGGTATTTCATTGCTGCTGACATTTTTACTTTTTTTGTTATTAATCGAAATCTAACGATTTTTTAGCAAAAAAATGAAATTTTTCACTTTCAGTTGTAAAATTTTGCAAAAAAAACGACATCCATATATAAATTTTGCTCTAAATTTATTGTTCTACATGTCTTTGATAAAAAAAAAATGTTTGGGTAAAAAAAAAAAATGGTTTGGGTAAAAGTTATAGCGTTTACAAACTATGGTACAAAAATGTGAATTTCCGCTTTTTGAAGCAGCTCTGACTTTCTGAGCACCTGTCATGTTTCCTGAGGTTCTACAATGCCCAGACAGTACAAACACCCCACAAATGACCCCATTTCGGAAAGTAGACACCCTAAGGTATTCGCTGATGGGCATAGTGAGTTCATAGAACTTTTTATTTTTTGTCACAAGTTAGTGGAAAATGATGATTTATTTTTTATTTATTTTTTTTCTTACAAAGTCTCATATTCCACTAACTTGTGACAAAAAATAAAAACTTCTATGAACTCACTATGCCCATCAGCAAATACCTTGGGGTGTCTTCTTTCCAAAATGGGGTCACTTGTAGGGTAGTTATACTGCCCTGGCATTCTAGGGGCCCAAATGTGTGGTAAGTAGTTTGAAATCAAAATGTGTAAAAAATGACCGGTGAAATCCGAAAGGTGCTCTTTGGAATGTGGACCCCTTTGCCCACCTAGGCTGCAAAAAAGTGCCACACATGTGGTATCGCCGTACTCAGGAGAAGTTGGGGAATGTGTTTTGGGGTGTCATTTTACATATACCCATGCTGGGTGAGAGAAATATCTTGGTCAAATGCCAACTTTGTATAAAAAAATGGGAAAAGTTGTCTTTTGCCAAGATATTTCTCTCACCCAGCATGGGTATATGTAAAATGACACCCCAAAACACATTCCCCAACTTCTCCTGAGTACGGAGATACCACATGTGTGACACTTTTTTGCAGCCTAGGTGCGCAAAGGGGCCCACATTCCAAAGAGCACCTTTCGGATTTCACCGGCAATTTTCTTTTACAGATTTTGATTTCAAACCACTTCTCACGCATTCGGCCCCTAAAATGCCAGGGCAGTATAACTACCCCACAAGTGACCCCATTATGGAAAGAAGACACCCCAAGGTATTTCGTGATGGGCATAGTGAGTTCATGGAAGTTTTTATTTTTTGTCACAAGTTAGTGGAATATGAGACTTTGTAAGGAAAAAAATAAATAAAAAATAAATCATCATTTTCCGCTAACTTGTGACAAAAAATATAAAATTCTAGGAACTCGCCATGCCCCTCACGGAATACCTTGGGGTGTCTTCTTTCCAAAATGGGGTCACTTGTGGGGTAGTTATACTGCCCTGGCATTTTCCAGGGGCCCTAATGTGTGGTAAGTAGGTAAATGACCTGTGAAATCCTAAAGGTGCTCTTTGGAATGTGGGCCCCTTTGCCCACCTAGGCTGCAAAAAAATGTCACACATGTGGTATCGCCGTATTCAGGAGAAGTTGGGCAATGTGTTTTGGGGTGTCTTTTTACATATACTCATGCTGGGTGAGAGAAATATCTCGGCAAAAGACAACTTTTCCCATTTTTTTATACAAAGTTGGCATTTGACCAAGATATTTATCTCACCCAGCATGGGTATATGTAAAATGACACCCCAAAACACATTGCCCAACTTCTCCTGAGTACGGCGATACCAGATGTGTGACACTTTTTTGCAGCCTAGATGCGCAAAGGGGCCCCTAAAATGCCAGGGCAGTATAAATACCCCACATGTGACCCCATTTTGGAAAGAAGACACCCCAAGGTATTCAATGAGGGGCATGGCGAGTTCATAGAAATTTATTTTTTTTGGCACAAGTTAGCGGAAATTGATTTTATTTATTTTTTTCTCACAAAGTCTCCCTTTCCGCTAACTTGGGACAAAAATTTCAATCTTTCATGGACTCAATATGCCCCTCACGGAATACCTGGGGGTGTCTTCTTTCCGAAATGGGGTCACATGTGGGGTATTTATACTGCCCTGGCATTCTAGGGGCCCTAAAGCGTGAGAAGAAGTCTGGAATATAAATGTCTAAAAAATTTTACGCATTTGGATTCCGTGAGGGGTATGGTGAGTTCATGTGAGATTTAATTTTTTGACACAAGTTAGTGGAATATGAGACTTTGTAAGAAAAAAAAAAAAATTTCCGCTAACTTGGGCCAAAAAAATGTCTGAATGGAGCCTTACAGAGGGGTGATCAATGACAGGGGGGTGATCAATGACAGGGGGGTGATCAGGGAGTCTATATGGGGTAATCACCCCCCTGTCATTGATCACCCCCCTATAAGGCTCCATTCAGATGTCCGTATGTGTTTTGCAGATCCGATCCATGTATCCGTGGATCCGTAAAAATCATACGGACATCTGAATGCAGCCTGACAGGGGGGGTGATCAATGACAGGGGGGGTGATCAATGACAGGGGGGTGATCAGGGAGTCTATATGGGGTGATCGTCCCCCCGGAAGGCTCCAGGGAGACGCCTGTATGTGTTTTGCGGATCCGATCCATCTATCAGTGGATCCGTAAAAATCATGCGGACGTCTGAATGGAGCTTTACAGGGGGGTGATCAATGACAGGGGGGTAATCAATGACAGGGGGGTGATCAGGGAGTCTATATGGGGTGATCACCACAGTCATTGATCACCCCCCTGTAAGGCTCCATTCAGACGTCCGTATGCGTTTTGTGGATCCGATCCATCTATCAGTGGATCCGTAAAAATCATGCGGACATCTGAATGGAGCTTTACAGGGGGGTGATCAATGACAGGGGGGTAATCAATGACAGGGGGGTGATCAGGGAGTCTATATGGGGTGATCACCACAGTCATTGATCACGCCCCTGTAAGGCTCCATTCAGACGTCCGTATGCGTTTTGCGGATCCGATCCATCTATCAGTGGATCCGTAAAAATCATGCGGACATCTGAATGGAGCTTTACAGGGGGGTGATCAATGACAGGGGGGTGATCAGGGAGTCTATATAGGGTGATCACCACAGTCATTGATCACGCCCCTGTAAGGCTCCATTCAGACGTCCGTATGCGTTTTGCGGATCCGATCCATCTATTAATGGATCCGTAAAAATCAAGCGGACATCTGAATGGAGCTTTACAGGGGGTGATCAATGACAGGGGGGTGATCAGGGAGTCTATATGGGGTGATCACCACAGTCATTGATCACCCCCCTGTAAGGCTCCATTCAGACGTCCGTATACGTTTTGCGGATCCGATCCATCTATCAGTGGATCCGTAAAAATCATGCGGACATCTGAATGGAGCTTTACAGGGGGGTGATCAATGACAGGGGGGTAATCAATGACAGGGGGGTGATCAGGGAGTCTATATGGGGTGATCAGGGGTGATCAAGGGTGATCAAGGGTGAATAAGGGGTTAATAAGTGACAAGGGGGGGGGTGTAGTGTAGTGGTGCTTGGTGCAACATATTACTGAGCTACCTGTGTCCTCTGGTGGTCGATCCAAACAAAGGGGATCACCAGAGGACCAGGTAGCAGGTATATTAGACGCTGTTATCAAAACAGCGTCTAATATACCTGTTAGGGGTTAAAAAAATCACATCTCCAGCCTGCCAGCGAACGATCGCTGCTGGCAGGCTGGAGATCCACTCTCTTACCTTCCGTTCCTGTGAGCGCGCGCGCCTGTGTGCGCGCGTTCACAGGAAATCTCGGCTCGCGCGAGATGACGCATATATGCGTGACTCTGCGCAGGGCTGCCGCCTCCGGAACGCGAATCTGCGTTAGGCGGTCCGGAGGCGGTTAAGGTAGAAATACACCCATCATTTTCTGGGGTTTGAAAAACACACTTTTTTTTTCAAAATGCAGGATTTTCCAGATCTGCAAGTGTTAAATTCAAGTTTAATATATACAGCTTTCATATTCTGTTAGCAAAAAAAGAATTTTTGGGCAATCTACAACATCTGTATTAGTCAGTGTGCAATTTAAGGTAGAAATACACCCATCATTTTCTGGGGTTTGAAAAACCCTTTTTTTTTCAAAAAACACTATTTTCAGGCCTTGCAGCATCAGCACGTGTGAAATTACAGGCTTGTTAAACAAACACTCGTTTGGGCACAAACAATTTAGTTGGCAGCCTTTGATGCAGATGTCATTGTGAGATACACCCTTAATACATTTGGATTACATTCAGAGATTTTAAATACCGCAATTTGGTGCACCAATATTGAATTCAGGCCTACACTGGTTCAGGCCCTGTGAGATACACCCTCTACATACAGGGGTTTGAATCAGGGATTTGAAATACAGTCAGTTGAAATACAGCCATTTTGTGCAAAGATATATTTACTTCAGGCCTACAGTGGTTCAGGCCCTGTATGATACTCCCTCTACATACAGGGGTTTGATTCAGGGATTTGAAATACAGCTATTTGAAATACAGCCATTTTGTGCAAAGATATATTTACTTCAGGCCTACACTGATTCAGGGAATGTGAGATCCCTCCTATACATACAGGGGTTTGATTCAGCCATTTAAAATACACCCATTTGAAATACAGCCATTTTGTGCAAAGATATATTTACATCAAGCCTACACTGGTTCAGACCGTGTGAGATACCCCCCTACATACAGGGGTTTGAATCAGGCATTTGAAATACAGCCTTTTGAAATACAGCCATTTTGTGCAAAGATATATTTACTTCAAGCCTACACTGGTTCAGACCGTGTGAGATACCCCCCTACATACAGGGGTTTGAATCAGGCATTTGAAATACAGCCATTTGAAATACAGCCATTTTGTGCAAAGATATATTTACTTCAGGCCTACACTGATTCAGGGCGTGTGTGATCCCCCCCTATACATACAGTGGTTTGATTCAGCCATTTGAAATACAGCCATTTTGTGCAAAGATATATTTACTTCAGGCCTAGAACTGATTCAGGGCGTCTGTGATCCCCCCTATACATACAAGTATTTGATTCAGCCATTTGAAATACAGCTATTTGAAATACAGCCATTTTGTGCAAAGATATATTTACTTGAGGCCTACACTGATGCAGGGCGTGTGTGATCCCCCCTATACTTACAGGGGTTTGACTCAGCCATTTGAAATACAGCCATTTGAAATACAGCCATTTTGTGCAAAGAAATATTTAATTCAGGCCTACACTGATTCAGGGCGTGTGAGATCCCCCCTATACATACAGGGGTTTGATTCAGCCATTTAAAATACACCCATTTGAAATACAGCCATTTTGTGCAAAGATATATTTACATCAAGCCTACACTGGTTCAGACCGTGTGAGAGACCCCCCTACATACAGGGGTTTGAATCAGGCATTTGAAATACAGCCTTTTGAAATACAGCCATTTTGTGCAAAGATATATTTACTTCAAGCCTACACTGGTTCAGACCGTGTGAGATACCCCCCTACATACAGGGGTTTGAATCAGGCATTTGAAATACAGCCATTTGAAATACAGCCATTTTGTGCAAAGATATATTTACTTCAGGACTACACTGATTCAGGGCGTGTGTGATCCCCCCCTATACATACAGTGGTTTGATTCAGCCATTTGAAATACAGCCATTTTGTGCAAAGATATATTTACTTCAGGCCTAGAACTGATTCAGGGCGTCTGTGATCCCCCCTATACATACAAGTATTTGATTCAGCCATTTGAAATACAGCTATTTGAAATACAGCCATTTTGTGCAAAGATATATTTACTTGAGGCCTACACTGATTCAGGGCGTGTGTGATCCCCCCTATACATACAGGGGTTTGACTCAGCCATTTGAAATACAGCCATTTGAAATACAGCCATTTTGTGCAAAGAAATATTTAATTCAGGCCTACACTGATTCAGGGCGTGTGAGATCCCCCCTATACATACAGGGGTTTGATTCAGCCATTTAAAATACAGCAATTTGAAATACAGCCATTTGGTGCAAAGATATATTTACTTCAGGCCTACAGTGGTTCAGACCGTGCGAGATACCCCCCTACATACAGGGGTTTGAATCAGGCATTTGAAATACAGCCATTTCAAATACAGCCATTTTGTGCAAAGATATATTTACTTCAGGCCTACACTGATTCAGGGCGTGTGTGATTCCCCCTATACATACAGGGGTTTGATTCAGCCATTTGAAATACAGCCATTTGAAATACAGCCATTTTGTGCAAAGAAATATTTAATTCAGGCCTACACTGATTCAGGGCATGTGAGATCCCCCCTATACATACAGGGGTTTGATTCAGCCATTTGAAATACAGCCATTTTGTGCAAAGATATATTTCCCTCAAGCCTACACTGGTTCAGACCGTGCAAGATACCCCCCTACATACAGGGGTTTGAATCAGGCATTTGAAATACAGCCATTTGAAATACAGCCATTTTGTGCAAAGATATATTTACTTCAGACCTACGCTGATTCAGGGCGTGTGTGATCCCCCCTATACATACAGGGGTTTGATTCAGCCATTTAAAATACACCCATTTGAAATACAGCCATTTTGTGCAAAGATATATTTACTTCAAGCCTACACTGCTTCAGACTGTGTGAGATACCCCCATACATACAGGGGTTTCAATCAGGCATTTGAAATACAGCCATTTGAAATACAGCCATTTTGTGCAAAGATATATTTACTTCAAGCCTACACTGGTTCAGACCGTGTGAGATACCCCCTACATACAGGGGTTTGAATCAGGCATTTGAAATACAGCCATTTGAAATACAGCCATTTTGTGCAAAGATATATTTACTTCAGGCCTACACTGATTCAGGGCGTGTGTGATCCCCCCTATACATACAGGGGTTTGATTCAGCCATTTGAAATACAGCCATTTGAAATACAGCCATTTTGTGCAAAGAAATATTTAATTCAGGCCTACACTGATTCAGGGCGTGTGACATCTACCCTATACATACAGGGGTTTGATTCAGCCATTTAAAATACAGCAATTTGAAATACAGCCATTTGGTGCAAAGATATATTTACTTCAGGCCTACAGTGGTTCAGACCGTGTGAGATACCCCCCTACATACAGGGGTTTGAATCAGGCATTTGAAATACAGCCATTTCAAATACAGCCATTTTGTGAAAAGATATATTTACTTCAGGCCTACACTGATTCAGGGCGTGTGTGATCCCCCCTATACATACAGGGATTTGATTCAGCCATTTGAAATACAGCCATTTGAAATACAGCCATTTTGTGCAAAGAAATATTTAATTCAGGCCTACACTGATTCAGGGCGTGTGAGATCCCCCCTATACATACAGGGGTTTGATTCAGCCATTTGAAATACAGCCATTTGAAATACAACCATTTTGTGCAAAGATATATTTCCTTCAAGCCTACACTGGTTCAGACCGTGCAAGATACCCCCCTATATACAGGGGTTTGAATAAGGCATTTGAAATACAGCCATTTGAAATACAGCCATTTTGTGCAAAGATATATTTACTTCAGACCTACGCTGATTCAGAGCGTGTGTGATCCCCCCTATACATACAGGGGTTTGATTCAGCCATTTGAAATACAGCCATTTTGTGCAAAGATATATTTACTTCAGGCCTACACTGATTCAGGGCGTGTGTGATCCCCCCTATACATACAGTGGTTTGATTAAGCCATTTGAAATACAGCTATTTGAAATACAGCCATTTTGTGCAAAGATATATTTACTTCAAGCCTACACTGGTTCAGACCGTGTGGGATACCCCCCTACATACAGGGGTTTGAATCAGGCATTTGAAATACAGCCTTTTGAAATACAGCCATTTTGTGCAAAGATATATTTACTTCAAGCCTACACTGGTTCAGACCGTGTGAGATACCCCCCTACATACAGGGGTTTGAATGAGGCATTTAAAATACAGCCATTTGAAATACAGCCATTTTGTGCAAAGATATATTTACTTCAGGCCTACACTGTTTCAGGGCGTGTGTGATCCCCCCTATACATACAGTGGTTTGATTCAGCCATTTGAAATACAGCCATTTTGTGCAAAGATATATTTACTTAAGGCCTAGAACTGATTCAGGGCTTGTGTGATCCCCCCTATACATACAAGTATTTGATTCAGCCATTTGAAATACAGCTATTTGAAATACAGCCATTTTGTGCAAAGATATATTTACTTCAGGCCTACACTGATTTAGGGCGTGTGTGATCCCCCTTATACATACAGGGGTTTGATTCAGCCATTTGAAATACAGCCATTTGAAATACAGCCATTTTGTGCAAAGAAATATTTAATTCAGGCCTACACTGATTCAGGGCGTGTGAGATCCCCCCTATACATACAGGGGTTTGATTCAGCCATTTAAAATACAGCAATTTGAAATACAGCCATTTGGTGCAAAGATATATTTACTTCAGGCCTACAGTGGTTCAGACCGTGCGAGATACCCCCCTACATACAGGGGTTTGAATCAGGCATTTGAAATACAGCCATTTCAAATACAGCCATTTTGTGCAAAGATATATTTACTTCAGGCCTACACTGATTCAGGGCGTGTGTGATCCCCCCTATACATACAGGGGTTTGATTCAGCCATTTGAAATACAGCCATTTGAAATACAGCCATTTTGTGCAAAGAAATATTTAATTCAGGCCTACACTGATTCAGGGCGTGTGAGATCCCCCCTATACATACAGGGGTTTGATTCAGCCATTTGAAATACAGCCATTTGAAATACAGCCATTTTGTGCAAAGATATATTTCCTTCAAGCCTACACTGGTTCAGACCGTGCAAGATACCCCCCTACATACAGGGGTTTGAATCAGGCATTTGAAATACACCCATTTGAAATACAGCCATTTTGTGCAAAGATATATTTACTTCAGACCTACGCTGATTCAGGGAGTGTGTGATCCCCCCTATACATACAGGGGTTTGATTCAGCCATTTGAAATACAGCCATTTTGTGCAAAAATATATTTACTTCAGGCCTACACTGATTCAGGGCGTGTGTGATCCCCCCTATACATACAGTGGCTTGATTCAGCCATTTGAAATTCAGCTATTTGAAATATAGCCATTTTGTGCAAAGATATATTTACTTCAGGCCTACACTGATTCAGGGCGTGTGTGATCCCCCCTATACATACAGGGGTTTGATTCAGCCATTTGAAATACAGCCATTTTGAGCAAAGAAATCTTTAATTCAGGCCTACACTGATTCAGGGCGTGTGAGATCCCCCCTATGCATACAGGGGTTTGATTCTGCCATTTGAAATACAGCCATTTGAAATACAGCCATTTTGTGCAAAGATATATTTACTTCAGGCCTACACTGGTTCAGACCGTGTGAGATACCCCCCTACATACAGGGGTTTGAATCAGGCTTTAGAAATACAGCCATTTGAAATACAGCCATTTTGTGCAAAGATATATTTACTTCAGGCCTACAGTGGTTCAGGCATTTTAAGATACCCACTCTACATACACGGGTTTGAATCAGCCATTTGAAATACAGCCATTTGAAATACAGCCATTTTGTGCAAAGATATATTTACTTCAGACCTATTCTGGTTCAGACAGTGTGAGATACTCCCCTACATACAGGGGTTTGAATCAGGCATTAGAAATACAGCCATTTGAAATACAGCAATTTTGTGCAAATAAATCTTTAATTCAGGCCTAGAGTGGTTCAGGCCGTGTGAGATAAACCCGTTACATACTGTCGTTCTTTTCTACTATTAAACACCCATTTAGGGCAAGATCCTAAATTCAAAAAATATGAGGAGAGCGTCAAATAAGGGACGTGGCCCAGTTCGTGGTGCTGCTGTTGGAGCTTTTGTTGCAGGGAGAGGACGTGGTTGATCTGTGCCAGCTACACGCACAAGTGAAACCCCTTCCTCAGGTGTGAGTAGGCGACAAAACCTGCAGCGGTATTTGGTCGTGCCTAATGCTGCTCTATGAATGGTGAGGCCTGAACAAGTACAGGCGATAGTAGATTGGGTTGCTGACAGTGGATCCAGTTGCTTCACATTGTCTCCCACCCAGTCTCCTGCTGAAAGACCACAGTTGGCACCTGCAGCCGATGTCAGTCTTTCATCTCACCCCCTTGCAAATCAGTCAAGCAGTCTGAGCCCCAAGTCATGCAACAGTCTCTTCTGCTTTTTGATGACTCTGTTAGCAGGGTTTCCCAGGGCCATCCACCTAGCCCTGCCCTAGAAGTGGAAGAGATTGAATGTACCGATACCCAACCACTTATTTTTCAAGATGAGTGCATGGGAGGACCATCGCAGCATGTCTCGGATGATGACGAAACACAGGTGCCAACTGCTGGGGCTTTCGAATGTGTGCAGACCGACAAGGAAGTCAGGGGTGAAGACTGGGTGGAAAATGAAGTGGAGGACGATGAGGTCCTCGACCCCACATGGAATCAAGGTCATGCGGGTGACCAATGTAGTTCGGAGGAGGAGGCGGTGGTCGCACAGAGCCACCAGCACAGCAGAAGAGGGAGCAGGGTGCAAAAGCAGAGCGGCCGTCCTCTAGACAGTACGCCTCCTACTGCCCACCGCAGCAAGGGACCGAGCACACCAAAGCCAGCTCCAATAAGTTCCCTGGCGTGGCAGTTCTTTAGACAATGTGCTGACGACAAGACACGAGTGGTTTGCAATCAGAGCCTGAAGCGAGGCATAAACGTTCTCAACCTGAGCACAACCTGCATGACCAGGCATTTAAGTGCAAAGCACGAGCTGCAGTGGAGTAGACACTTCAAAAACCAAGAATGGTCTCTGGCTCCTCCTGCTTCCTCTTCTGCTGAAGTCGCGGCCTCTTCATCCACATCTGGAGTGACAGTGCCACCTGGCACCCCACAAACAGAGAATCTGCCAGCAACACCAACACCTGGGTCACCAAGCATCTCCACAATGTCCCACGGAAGCATTCAGCTCTCCATATCCCAAAAGCTGGAGAGGAAGAGGAAGTACCCCCCTACCCACCCGCGATCCCTAGCCCTGAATGCCAGCATTTCTAAATTACTTGCCTTTGAAATGCTGTCATTACATCTGGTGGAGACGGATAGTTTTAAAGGCCTTATGGCGGTGGCTGTCCCACAGTACGTCGTGCCCAGCTGCCACTACTTTTCAAGGCAAGCCATCCCTTCCCTTCACAACCAAGTAGAGGACAAAATCAGGTGTGCACTGCGCAACGCCATATGTGGGAAGGTGCACCTGACTACGGATACGTGGACCAGTAATTACGGTCAGGGCCATTATATCTCCATAACAGCACACTGGGTAAATGCAGTGGTGGCTGGGCCTGAGGCGGATAGCAGTTTGGCGCATGTCCTTCCACCACCGAGGATTGCCAGGCGCTTCAGTTTCCTACTGTTACTTCCTCCTCCTACTCTGCTTCCTCATCCTCTACCAGCTCCTCATCCGGTCAGCGTAACATCTTCACCACCAACTTCAGCACAGCCAGGGGTAAACGACAGCAGGCAGTTTTAAAACGTATCTGTTTGGGGGACAAACCCCACACCGCGCAGGAGCTGTGGACGGGCCTTGAACAACAGATCGATAAATGGTTTGTGCCAGTCAGCCTCAAGCCCGGCCTGGTGGTGTGCGATAATGGGCGAAATCTCGTAGCAGCTCTGGGACTAGCCGGTTTGACGCACATCCCTTGCCTGGCGCATGTGCTGAATTTGGTGGTGCAGAGATTCCTTAAAAATTACTCTGACATGTCAGAGCTGCTGCATAAAGTGCGGGCCATCTGTGCGCGCTTTCGGCGTTCTTACCCTGCTGCTGCTCGCCTGTCAGCGCTGCAGCGTAACTTCGGGCTTCCCGCTCACTGCCTCATATGCGACGTGCCCACAAGGTGGAATTCCAACTTGCACATGCTGGCCAGACTGTGCAAGCAGGAGCAGGCGATAGTGGAGTTTCAGCTGCAGCACGCACGGGTGAGTCGCTCGGCGGAACAGCACCACTTCACCACCAATGACTGGGCCTCCATGCGAGACCTGTGTTTTCATTGTTGCGCTGTTTTGAGTACTCCACCAACATGGCCAGTGCCGATAACGCCGTTCTCAGCGTTACTATTCCACTTCTATGCCTCACTGAAAAAATGCTCCTGGTGATGATGGAAGAGGATGTGGCACAGTAGGAGGAGGAGGAGGAAGAGGGATCATTTCGTAGGGTTTCCGGACAGTCATTCCCAAGTGGCTCAGAGGGTGGGTTCCTGCACCCACAAACCCAAGGTACACAATTGTCCAGCCAGGGCACAGTTCTGGAGGATGAGGAGGTGGAGCATGAGGAGGAGGAGGAGATGGAGGAGGACGAACCATGTTCACAGCAGGGTGGCACCCAGACCAGCTCATGGCCATCACTGGTGTGTGGATGGGGGGATACAGAGGACACAGACGATGCACCTCCCACAGAGGACAGCTTTTCATTGCCTCTGGACAGCCTGGCACACATGAGCGATTACATGCTGCAGTGTCTCTGCAACGACCGCCGAGTTGCCCACATTCTAACTTGTGCTGATTACTGGATGGCCACGCTGCTGGATCCCCGTTACAAGGACAACATACCGTCCTTAATTCCATCACTGGAGCGTGATCGTAAGATGCGTGAATACAAGTGCACGCTGGTAGACACGCTGCTGGTGGCATTCCCACCTGACAGCGGGGGGCACAGTGGAAGCACAAGGCGAAGGCAGAGGACGAGGAAGAGGTTGCCAACGCAGCTGGGGCACCGCCAGCACCTCAGAAGGCAGGGTTAGCATGGCCGAAATGTGGAAAAGCTTTGTCAGCACGCCACAACAACCAGCACCACCAGCTGCTTTGGAACGTCTTAGCAGGAGGCAGCATTTCACCAACATGGTGGAGCAGTATGTGTGCACACGCCTACACGTACTGAATGACGGGTCTGCCTCCTTCAACTTCTGGGTCTCCAAATTGAGCACATGGCCTGAGCTTGCCCTTTACGCCTTGGAGGTGCTGGCCTGCCCTGCAGCCAGTGTATTATCTGAACATGTGTTTAGCACCGCAGGGGCCGTCATCACAGACAAGCGCAGCCGCCTGTCCACATCCAATTTGGACAAGCTGACATTCATTAAAATGAACCAGGCATGGATCCCTCAGGACTTGTCCGTACCTTGTGCAGAATAGACATGTATACCGGCACTAAGCAGCCATTGTTATACTGCAGCGCAATTGCTCATGTTTGTATTTTGGATATTTCAAACTCTTTTGGAGTGTACCTTAATTTTGCAAAATTAAATTAAAACCAAAAACCTGTGTTGGCTATCTCGTCCTCCTCCACCGCCGCTTCCACCTACTCCGCTGCGTCCACCGCCTCCTCAAACTCCTACTCCATATGGAATTCCACCTCATAAATCCATTTTTTTTTTTTGTACGTGTTTTATTTTATATCATTTCACTACTTTGTCAGTTACATTTTATGGTGAAATTAACTCATTTTTGGGTGTATAGTACCACTGCTATACCTAGTAGACAGGTTAAACAAAGAAAAAAATATTGTCATTAACTTTTTGGGGTTAAATTAACCAATTTTTGGGTGTATAGTACCACTGCTATACACTGGCGGATCCAGGGGGGGGGCAACGGGGCAATGGGAGATGAACGCTTCAGAAATGGGAGATGCTCAGAAGTGTAAAGGGGGGGAGGGGCGGCGGCAGGGCACAGGGAGATGAACGCTTCCATTGTGGAAGCGTTCATCTCCATAGTCATCTGTATCGCCGTCCTCAGGACAGCGATACTGATGACTGTGCCGAGGCAGGGGAAAGAGAGGCGTGTCCCTTTCCCTTTCTCTGATAGGCTGCAGGCACTAGGCCGGCAGGTAATCACAGGCCGGCGCAGGTGGCGCGATGACGTCATCGCGCCGCCTGAGCCGTACAGCAGGGGACACAGGCCGGAAGAGGCCTGCATCACATCGCTGCCAAGGAGGTAAGTATAAGTGTTTAATTTTTTTTGTGTACAATACTGGTGGCTAATGGCACATAATGGGGGTCTCTGGCTACTGGCACATAATGGGGGTCTCTGGCTATTGGCACATAATGAGGGTCTCTGGCTACTGGCACATAATGGGGGTCTCTGGCTACTGGCACATAATGGGGGTTTCTGGCTACTGGCACATAATGGGGGTCTCTGGCTACTGGCACATAATGGGGGTCTCTGGCTACTGGCACATAATGGGGGGCTCTGGCTACTGGCACATAATGGGGGGCTCTGGCTACTGGCACATAATGGGGGTCTCTGACTACTGGCACATAATGGGGGGCTGTCATTACTGGCACATAATGGGGGGCTGTCATTACTGGCACATAATGGGGCGCTGTCATTACTGGCACATAATGGGGGGTTGTCATTACTGGCACATAATAGGGGCTGTCATTACTGGCACATAATGAGGGCTGTCATTACTGGCACAAGGGGGGACTCTCATTACTGGCACATGATGGGGGGCTGTCATTACTGGCACATAATGGGGAGCTGTCATTACTGGCACATAATGGGGGGCTGTCATTACTGGCACATAATGGGGGGCTGTCATTACTGGCACATAATGGGGGCTGTCATTACTGGCACAAGGGGGGCTGTCATTACTGGCACAAGGGGGTTATGGTGAAATTAACTCATTTTTGGGTGTATAGTACCACTGCTATACCTAGTAGACAGGTTAAACAAAGAAAAAAATATTGTCATTAACTTTTTGGGGTTAAATTAACCAATTTTTGGGTGTATAGTACCACTGCTATACACTGGCGGATCCAGGGGGGGGGCAACGGGGCAATGGGAGATGAACGCTTCAGAAATGGGAGATGCTCAGAAGTGTAAAGGGGGGGAGGGGCGGCGGCAGGGCACAGGGAGATGAACGCTTCCATTGTGGAAGCGTTCATCTCCATAGTCATCTGTATCGCCGTCCTCAGGACAGCGATACTGATGACTGTGCTGAGGCAGGGGAGGGAGAGGCGTGTCCCTTTCCCTTTCTCTGATAGGCTGCAGGCACTAGACCGGCAGGTAATCACAGGCCGGCGCAGGTGGCGCGATGATGTCATCGCGCCGCCTGAGCCGTACAGCAGGGGACACAGGCCGGAAGAGGCCTGCATCACATCGCTGCCAAGGAGGTAAGTATAAGTGTTTAATTTTTTTTGTGTACAATACTGGTGGCTACTGGCACATAATGGGGGTCTCTGGCTACTGGCACATAATGGGGGTCTCTGGCTACTGGCACATAATGGGGGTCTCTGGCTACTAGCACATAATGGGGGTCTCTGGCTACTGGCACATAATGGGGGGCTCTGGCTACTGGCACATAATGGGGGTCTCTGGCTACTGGCACATAATGGGGGTCTCTGGCTACTGGCACATAATGGGGGTCTCTGGCTACTGGCACATAATGGGGGGCTGTCATTACTGGCACATAATGGGGGGCTGTCATTACTGGCACATAATGGGGCGCTGTCATTACTGGCACATAATGGGGGGTTGTCATTACTGGCACATAATGGGGGCTGTCATTACTGGCACATAATGAGGGCTGTCATTACTGGCACAAGGGGGGACTCTCATTACTGGCACATGATGGGGGGCTGTTATTACTGGCACATAATGGGGAGCTGTCATTACTGGCACATAATGGGGGGCTGTCATTACTGGCACATAATGGGGGGCTGTCATTACTGGCACATAATGGGGGCTGTCATTACTGGCACAAGGGGGGGCTGTCATTACTGGCACAAGGGGGTTATGGTGAAATTAACTCATTTTTTGGTGTATAGTACCACTGCTATACCTAGTAGACAGGTTAAACAAAGAAAAAAATATTGTCATTAACTTTTTGGGGTTAAATTAACCAATTTTTGGGTGTATAGTACCACTGCTATACACCGGCGGATCCAGGGGGGGGCAACGGGGCAATGGGAGATGAACGCTTCAGAAATAGGAGATGCTCAGAAGTGTAAAGGGGGGGACGGGCGGCGGCAGGGCACATGGAGATGAATGCTTCCATTGTGGAAGCGTTCATCTCCATAGTCATCTGTATCGCCGTCCTCAGGACAGCGATACTGATGACTGTGCTGAGGCAGGGGAGGGAGAGGCGTGTCCCTTTCCCTTTCTCTGATAGGCTGCAGGCACTAGGCCGGCAGGTAATCACAGGCCGGCGCAGGTGGCGCGATGACGTCATCGCGCCGCCTGAGCCGTACAGCAGGGGACACAGGCCGGAAGAGGCCTGCATCACATCGCTGCCAAGGAGGTAAGTATAAGTGTTTAATTTTTTTTGTGTACAATACTGGTGGCTACTGGCACATAATGGGGGTCTCTGGCTACTGGCACATAATGGGGGTCTCTGGCTATTGGCACATAATGAGGGTCTCTGGCTACTGGCACATAATGGGGGTCTCTGGCTACTGGCACATAATGGGGGTTTCTGGCTACTGGCACATAATGGGGGTTTCTGGCTACTGGCACATAATGGGGGTCTCTGGCTACTGGCACATAATGGGGGTCTCTGGCTACTGGCACATAATGGGGGTCTCTGGCTACTGGCACATAATGGGGGTCTCTGGCTACTGGCACATAATGGGGGTCTCTGGCTACTGGCACATAATGGGGGTTTCTGGCTACTGGCACATAATGGGGGTCTCTGGCTACTGGCACATAATGGGGGGCTCTGGCTACTGGCACATAATGGGGGTCTCTGGCTACTGGCACATAATGGGGGTCTCTGGCTACTGGCACATAATGGGGGGGCTGTCATTACTGGCACATAATGGGGGGCTGTCATTACTGGCACATAATGGGGGCTGTCATTACTGGCACATAATGAGGGCTGTCATTACTGGCACAAGGGGGGACTCTCATTACTGGCACATGATGGGGGGCTGTCATTACTGGCACATAATGGGGAGCTGTCATTACTGGCACATAATAGGGGGCTGTCATTACTGGCACATAATGGGGGGCTGTCATTACTGGCACATAATGGGGGCTGTCATTACTGGCACAAGGGGGGGCTGTCATTACTGGCACAAGGGGGTTATGGTGAAATTAACTCATTTTTGGGTGTATAGTACCACTGCTATACCTAGTAGACAGGTTAAACAAGAAAAAAATATTGTCATTAACTTTTTGGGGTTAAATTAACCAATTTTTGGGTGTATAGTACCACTGCTATACACTGGCGGATCCAGGGGGGGGCAACGGGGCAATGGGAGATGAACGCTTCAGAAATGGGAGATGCTCAGAAGTGTAAAGGGGGGGACGGGCGGCGGCAGGGCACAGGGAGATGAACGCTTCCATTGTGGAAGCGTTCATCTCCATAGTCATCTGTATCGCCGTCCTCAGGACAGCGATACTGATGACTGTGCTGAGGCAGGGGAGGGAGAGGCGTGTCCCTTTCCCTTTCTCTGATAGGCTGCAGGCACTAGGCCGGCAGGTAATCACAGGCCGGTGCAGGTGGCACAATGACGTCATCGCGACGCATGAGCAGTACAGCAGGGGACACAGGCCGGAAGAGGCCTGCATCACATCGCTGCCAAGAAGGTAAGTATAAGTGTATAATTTTTTTTGTGTACAATACTGGTGGCTACTGGCACATAATGGGGGTCTCTGGCTACTGGCACATAATGGGGGTCTCTGGCTATTGGCACATAATGAGGGTCTCTGGCTACTGGCACATAATGGGGGTCTCTGGCTACTGGCACATAATGGGGGTTTCTGGCTACTGGCACATAATGGGGGTTTCTGGCTACTGGCACATAATGGGGGACTCTGGCTACTGGCACATAATGGGGGTCTCTGGCTACTGGCACATAATGGGGGTCTCTGGCTACTGGCACATAATGGGGGTCTCTGGCTACTGGCACATAATGGGGGTCTCTGGCTACTGGCACATAATGGGGGGCTGTCATTACTGGCACATAATGGGGGGCTGTCATTACTGGCACATAATGGGGCGCTGTCATTACTGGCACATAATGGGGGGTTGTCATTACTGGCACATAATGTGGGCTGTCATTACTGGCACATAATGAGGGCTGTCATTACTGGCACAAGGAGGGACTCTCATTACTGGCACATGATGGGGGGGCTGTCATTACTGGCACATAATGGGGAGCTGTCATTACTGGCACATAATGGGGGGCTGTCATTACTGGCACATAATGGGGGGCTGTCATTACTGGCACATAATGGGGGCTGTCATTACTGGCACAAGGGGGGGCTGTCATTACTGGCACAAGGGGGTTATGGTGAAATTAACTCATTTTTTTTGTACGTGTTTTATTTTATATCATTTCACTACTTTGTCAGTTACATTTTATGGTGAAATTAACTCATTTTTGGGTGTATAGTACCACTGCTATACCTAGTAGACAGGTTAAACAAAGAAAAAAATATTGTCATTAACTTTTTGGGGTTAAATTAACCAATTTTTGGGTGTATAGTACCACTGCTATACACTGGCGGATCCAGGGGGGGGGCAACGGGGCAATGGGAGATGAACGCTTCAGAAATGGGAGATGCTCAGAAGTGTAAAGGGGGGGAGGGGCGGCGGCAGGGCACAGGGAGATGAACGCTTCCATTGTGGAAGCGTTCATCTCCATAGTCATCTGTATCGCCGTCCTCAGGACAGCGATACTGATGACTGTGCTGAGGCAGGGGAGGGAGAGGCATGCCCCTTTCCCTTTCTCTGATAGGCTGCAGGCACTAGGCCGGCAGGTAATGACAGGCCGGCGCAGGTGGCGCGATGACGTCATCGCGCCGCCTGAGCCGTACAGCAGGGGACACAGGCCGGAAGAGGCCTGCATCACATCGCTGCCAAGGAGGTAAGTATAAGTGTTTAATTTTTTTTGTGTACAATACTGGTGGCTACTGGCACATAATGGGGGTCTCTGGCTACTGGCACATAATGGGGGTCTCTGGCTATTGGCACATAATGAGGGTCTCTGGCTACTGGCACATAATGGGGGTCTCTGGCTACTGGCACATAATGGGGGTTTCTGGCTACTGGTACATAATGGGGGTCTCTGGCTACTGGCACATAATGGGGGTCTCTGGCTACTGGTACATAATGGGGGTCTCTGGCTACTGGCACATAATGGGGGGGCTGTCATTACTGGCACATAATGGGGGGCTGTCATTACTGGCACATAATGGGGCGCTGTCATTACTGGCACATAATGGGGGGTTGTCATTACTGGCACATAATGGTGGCTGTCATTACTGGCACATAATGAGGGCTGTCATTACTGGCACAAGGGGGGACTCTCATTACTGGCACATGATGGGGGGGCTGTCATTACTGGCACATAATGGGGAGCTGTCATTACTGGCACATAATGGGGGGCTGTCATTACTGGCACATAATGGGGGGCTGTCATTACTGGCACATAATGGGGGCTGTCATTACTGGCACAAGGGGGGGCTGTCATTACTGGCACAAGGGGGTTATGGTGAAATTAACTCATTTTTGGGTGTATAGTACCACTGCTATACCTAGTAGACAGGTTAAACAAAGAAAAAAATATTGTCATTAACTTTTTGGGGTTAAATTAACCAATTTTTGGGTGTATAGTACCACTGCTATACACTGGCGGATCCAGGGGGGGGCAACGGGGCAATGGGAGATGAACGCTTCAGAAATGGGAGATGCTCAGAAGTGTAAAGGGGGGGACGGGCGGCGGCAGGGCACAGGGAGATGAACGCTTCCATTGTGGAAGCGTTCATCTCCATAGTCATCTGTATCGCCGTCCTCAGGACAGCGATACTGATGACTGTGCTGAGGCAGGGGAGGGAGAGGCGTGTCCCTTTCCCTTTCTCTGATAGGCTGCAGGCACTAGGCCGGCAGGTAATCACAGGCCGGCGCAGGTGGCGCGATGACGTCATCGCGCCGCCTGAGCCGTACAGCAGGGGACACAGGCCGGAAGAGGCCTGCATCACATCGCTGCCAAGGAGGTAAGTATAAGTGTTTAATTTTTTTTGTGTACAATACTGGTGGCTACTGGCACATAATGGGGGTCTCTGGCTACTGGCACATAATGTGGGTCTCTGGCTATTGGCACATAATGAGGGTCTCTGGCTACTGGCACATAATGGGGGTCTCTGGCTACTGGCACATAATGGGGGTTTCTGGCTACTGGCACATAATGGGGGTTTCTGGCTACTGGCACATAATGGGGGTCTCTGGCTACTGGCACATAATGGGGGTCTCTGGCTACTGGCACATAATGGGGGGCTCTGGCTACTGGCACATAATGGGGGGCTCTGGCTACTGGCACATAATGGGGGTCTCTGGCTACTGGCACATAATGGGGGGGCTGTCATTACTGGCACATAATGGGGGGCTGTCATTACTGGCACATAATGGGGCGCTGTTATTACTGGCACATAATGGGGGGTTGTCATTACTGGCACATAATGGGGGCTGTCATTACTGGCACATAATGAGGGCTGTCATTACTGGCACAAGGGGGGACTCTCATTACTGGCACATGATGGGGGGGCTGTCATTACTGGCACATAATGGGGAGCTGTCATTACTGGCACATAATGGGGGGCTGTCATTACTGGCACATAATGGGGGGCTGTCATTACTGGCACATAATGGGGGCTGTCATTACTGGCGCAAGGGGGGCTGTCATTACTGGCACAAGGGGGGCTGTCATTTCTGGCACATGATGGGGGGGCTGTTATTACTGGCACATGATGGGGGGCTGTTATTACTGACACATGATGGGGGGGCTGTTATTACTGGCACATTATTGGGGGCACTATAGGGGCATCTACTGAGGCCACAAAGAAGGGGTGTTTTATATGGGGGGCTCTGTACAGTAAAATTTCATACTGGGACACATTATGGTGGGTACTATAAGGAAGGGGGGAGAGGAGTACTATGGGGTCATCTACGGGGGCACTAAGAAGGGGTATTTTATACTTGCAAATTATGGGGGACACTGAGGGCATCTACTGGGGCATTTTATACTGGTACATTATGGGGGCGCTAGGAGGAAGGGGGGAGAGGAGCACTATGGAGGCATTTACTGGGGGCACTATATAGGGGTATTTTATACTGGCACATTATGGGCGCACTATGGGGACATTAGCTCAACTGGGGGCATTACAAAGGGGTATTTTTTGCACTGTCACATTATAAGGAGAATTATTTCTACTGGGGGGCATTATGGTGGGCTTCATTACTCCCATATGATATGACCCCCTAGTAGCAGCACCATCCTCTCCCTGCTCTGCTATTCCTCTGCCCCTTCTCCAAATCCTTATTATGAAATCTTTCTCATTAGGATAAAACACATCAGCTCCGCCGAGCCCCCCAGCCAAGTGTTGAAGTGGTGTCCGAGATCCCCAAGGGCCAAGTAATTGTAAGTTTTCATGTGAAATATGTTTATGTTATACACATATAGCCTACACTGTGCCACACAATATACAGTATACCGCTACACTGTGTAGTCTGTTCTATAAGCACCATTGTTTTGCGGCGGCGGACAGAAAATAATCTGGAAGTGCCCCTCCTGAGACTAGGCTCTGGATCCGCCACTGCTGCTATACCTAGTAGGCTGGTTAAAAAAAAAAAAATTGTCATTTACATTTTAGGGTGAAATTCACCAATTTTGGTGTGTATAGTACCACTGCTATACCTAGTGGACCGGTAAAAAAAAAAAAAAATTGTCTGTTACATTTTATGGTGAAATTAACAAATTTCTGGGTGTATAGTACCACTGCTATACCTAGTAGACAGGTTAAACAAAAAAAAAATATTGTCATTTACTTTTTCGGGTGAAATTAACCAATTTTTGGGTGTATAGTACCACTGCTATACCTAGTAGACAGGTTAAACAAAAAAAAATAGTCATTTAATTTTTCGGGTGAAATTAACCAATTTTTGGGTGTATAGTACCACTGCTATACCTAGTAGGCCGGTTAAAAAATAAATAAATTGTCATTTACATTTTAGGGTGAAATTTACCAATTTTGGTGTGTATAGTACCACTGCTATACCTAGTGGAACGGTAAAAAAAAATAAAAAAATTGTTAATTACATTTTCTGGTGAAATTCACCAATTTTTGGGTGTGATGTACCACTCCTATACCTAGTTGACAGCTTAATAAATTTCAATAATTTTTCTGTTATATTCTTGGGTTGACATTATACAATTTTAGACGTGAATAAACACCTGCTATGCATAGGTGACAGGGAATAAAATTTTATAAATTATTCAGTAATTAATGCGCACCACACCACAAATTTGAATAGTTGTTACACTTTTATGCTTTAATAATTTCTCCCATATTTCAACTCTAATTTTTAATTTGAAAAAAATGGATCCTCCCTTAAATGTGGTCTCTTTTTCTCACGCTCCCTCTCCAGCCTGGAACCCTGATTCCCCGCCACCCATAATCACCATGGTAGGCGCATAAAAGAACATCGAAAGTTGATAGAGCAGATATCAAATTAGATCGTGAACATCACGGGGACGTGCGACATGGTGGGGCAGTAAGTGTGCACACGCCTACATGAACTGACTGACAGGGGTCAGCCCCTGCAACTTCTGGGTCTCCAAATTGGGCACATGGCCTGAGCTTGCCCTTTACCCCTTGGAGGTGCTAGCCTGCTCGGCAGCCAGTGTATTGTCTGAACGTGTGTTTTGCATGACTACAGGGGGTTATCACAGGTTATATTTCCCAATGTTTTGGGGTGTACCCTAATTTTAAAACCATTTTTATTTTTTATTTTTACGTTTTTTATGTTATTTAAAGTCATTTCCCTATCCACATTTGTTTGCAGAGCACTTGCCATGCTCTTAACCACATTTTGACGCCATTTGCAGCCCTCTAGCCCTTTCCATGACATTTTTACAGGCATTTTAGTGCTCAAAAGTTCGGGTCCCCATTGACTTCATTCGATCTTTTTTCCGAAGTTCGGCCGAACCCATCGAACCTGAACATCCAGGTGTCCGCTCAACTCTAATCCTGATGAGTCTCCAAATCGGGCAAGTAAATTAGTATGTCATCGAGGTAAATAACAACAAACCTACCCACCAAATGATGAAAAATGTAATTGATAAAGTGCTGAAAGACTGCCGAGGCATTAGTCAACCCAAAGGGCATGACCAAGTTCTCGAAGTGGCCCTCAGGGCTATTAAAAGTCATCTTCCATTCATCCCCTTCCCTGATTCTTATCAGATTATAAGCCCCTCCTAAATCCAACCTAGAAAACACCTTGGCTCCGACAATCTGATCGAATAAATCCGGGATCAAGGGAAGGGTATAAGGATCCCGGACAGTGATAAGATTTAGCTCCCGGAAATCTAAACACGGTCTGAGGGACCCATCTTTTTTTAAACAAAAAAGAAGCCGGCAGCCACAGGTGACTTAAATGGTCTAATATGTCCTTTTGCCAAACTCTCGGTAATATACTCTCGCATAGCTACTCTTTTGGGTTGAGAAAGATGATATAACCGAGACTTTGGCAATTTAGCTCAAGGAATAAGATTGACAGGACAATCATAACGTCTGATCTCCACCCTCAGAGAACACGTCTGAAAAATGGTAGGATTATGTCTGATCAACCATGGTAAACCTGCACTAGAGGAGCAGGCAAACTCTTCAGCACAAAACAAGAAATTAACTCAACATGAGAATCACCCACCCTCAAATGAATATCCTGCACCATATGAGTCAGACACTTTTGCGAGAGAGGAGCAGAATCAATAGCAAACACAGATATCTCTTTTTAGAAAAAAGTAGAATTTAACGTGCTTACTAAAAACGAAACCTGGGTTATGGAGCAAAAGCAGTTTGCTCAAGGTGATATCCTAAGTATGATAGATATATTAAACAAGAACTCCTACTGTAGATAGGATATATTCTTAGGTGGGGTCAATAGAGTACTGACTAGGAAAGATGGGGGTAGTGGGTAAACGGGTGGGAAAGAAACTTTCCCTACATGACCCTGAAGATCTAAAGTCCTGTGCACAGGGATGTCCCCTGATGGTGGAGACACCCTGCCCCCGTACCTAAGTCTCTCTATTGCCCTAAAAAAGCCCTACTCACAGACCTTGATTGGAAATAAATAAATCCAGGGAAAACAAAAACACACATACAGATGAAAATATGTATAAACAAAAAACAAAACCAACGCGTTTCAGCTGCATATAGCAGCTCATCAGGAGGTGATGTAAAATTTATGAACGTATGGAGTAACGGAAAAAGAACAGATATAAATAAATTAAAGATGATACTTAGCTCCTATATATGTAACCTGTTAGGTTCTATTCAATAATGAAACAAACCTCTGTCATAAAGATACATAGATCGATCAGAGGGGGGCCCTTAAGGCAGATGTATCAAGTATATAGGAGGCTCCAGCCTCCAGTGTTTTTGTTTTCCCTGGATTTATTTATTTCCAATCCAGGTCTGTGAGTAGGGCTTTTTTAGGGCAATAGAGAGACTTACGTACGGGGGCAGGGTGTCTCAACCATCAGGGGACATCCCTGTGCACAGGACTTTAGATCTTGAGGGTCATCTAGGGAAAGTTTCTTTCCCACCCGTTTACCCACTACCCCCATCTTTCCTAGTCAGTACTCTATTGACCCCACCTAAGAATATATCCTATCTACAGTAGGAGTTCTTGTTTAATATATCTATCATACTTAGGATATCACCTTGAGCAAACTGCTTTTGCTCCATAACCCAGTTTAATAATAAAGGTATCGTTTTTAGTAAGCACGTTAAATTCTACTTTTTTCTAAAATTAATCTTGGTACGTGTAGTCTATCCTCAATTATATTTTTTCTAGTCTGTTCTCACAGATATCTCTTTGTTTAATGCAGTTGTTTTAAAACCATGACTCTGAACAAATTAATAATCAACAAGATTAACCTCTGCACCACTGTCAACAAATACTTCTAATTCAATATTTTTAGAGTCTAGCGCCACCATGGCAGGCAGGAGAAATCGGGTACTACAGGTAAAAGACAAAAATACCTTCCATGACTCCCCATCGACGCTACCAAGAGTAAGAGAACTAGAGTTAGAACCCTTTTTTTTTTTTTTTTAGCCTTCAGGTTTAATATAAGGACAAACGTTAATAAAATGTCCTTTTTTTTTCACAGAAGAAACAAAGTCTTCTCTGAACCCTGAGGTTCCTTTTACCAGGGCCTGAAGAGACCTGTCCCAACTGCATAGGCTCATCACCAGACACTAGCTCAAGTGATTCATAACTCTGAGGGACAGAAGAGATTGTTTCCCCATATGACAGTGCATCCCGAGAGAGGGGAACCTTGCATCTCTCTCTCAGGCGTCTATCAATCCATATGGTAAGGAACATAGCCACCTCCAAAGAATCAGGGTTTTCATGGAATGCCAGAGCGTTTTTTAGTCTCTCAGACAGCCCCTGACAGAACTGACTATGGCGTGCAGGGTCATTCCACTCCGAATCAGTCGCCCATCTCCTAAATTCAGAACAATATGACTCAGCAGAACGATCTCCCTGACTCAAGCTACGCAGCTTAGATTCGGCCAGAGAAACCCGGTCTGGGTCATCATAAATAAGGCCCAGGGTTCCGAAAAATTCATCCACCGATCGATCGGAGGGATTGGGAACCGATTGGCAGAAAAAAGGCCCAGGACTGAGCATCACCTTTCAGCAAAGAAATTATAATTCCCACTCTTTGATTCTCGTCCCCAGAAGAGATCGGAAGCAGACGAAAATACAATTTACAAGATTCTCTGAAGCGAACAAAATTATCACTTCCCCCAGAAAATCTATCTGAGAGGGCAACCTTAAGTTCAAGGCTGACCTGGTTCCCACTGGTTGAACCCTAAGTTAGGGAGCGGGGATGAGACTGACGGGACCTTCCACTGTGAAGGGACCAGCGTCTCCCTGAGACCTAGACATAACACACACACAAAGTAGAAACCAGAGGACTTAGCTTGAGATGAGTAAGAAGCAGGACAACCTCGAACAACCAGCTTAGAACTCCAGAAGGAAATAACAATCGCAAGGTCTGCAGTGAGAGGTGGGCATAAATAGAGCCACTAAACCGTAAATGAGCAGAACCTGAGGAGAGGTGAGATCCTGCCCACAACAACAGAAAGACCTGTCAGATAGACTCACGTGCTGTAAGTCTACCTGATCTTCTCAGACCTCTCACAGGGCAGGCAGTGACAATTTCAATCTTGATCGGTTCTAACGTCAGTCCTCTCCATCATAATTGGACTTCTTCAATATTGTCATTCTTTGGCCATATATACCGCCAGTAGACTAAGGTTTGATACAATCATGAGAGATGATCATTGTTCTACTAGGATCTGAGGATGACTGCTATTGCACAGATTTATTATTGATTTTCTTTTTGTATCTTTATAATCATTTTTTTTTGTACTCTTATATAGAATTGTATAGCTGATAAGTTAATACAACATAACATACCCCGCACCTAACACCGACTGTCACTCACTGCTGATAGCCAAGCAGCAGGCAGTGAAGTGCCATGAGAGCCAGGCCAAGCAGGTGGCAGTCAGGATGCTGGTGAAGGATGACCAGAGACAGTACTGAACAGAGGATGCCACCTCTGCTGTCCAGTCCATATACCAGGCCTACCACCAGTATTACCCTTAATATACCGCCTGCCCACCCCACACCTAACACTCAGGGAGCTGTCACACTGTGACAGTCTGACTGACTCACATTCAGGCTGTCTGCTGTGGAGTCCTGAAGCGGCACACTGCAGCAGCAATCTTCTTCTTCTTTCTCCAGCTCTGCAGTGTCTTTCCCGCCCGGAAGGTGGGTGGAGCTTCATACTGCCGGGTGCCCTGGTGAGTCATCAGGGCACTCGCTCGTTCTGTTGATACTGCTCCTCACTCTGTGGCGCTGCACAGTGCAGCAAAGCAAAACTCAGTCAATAAGTTGATAGATTATTTGCACAAGCGGTGGCCAGCGCCCCCTGCTGTGCAATGGCCACCCTGGCCCCCCCATGCTACGCCACTGGCACACCCAAAGCAATAAATACTAAGTGGAACCAGATGAGGAGGAATGGTGAAGGAGTAGTGTCTGAGCTGTTGTCCCCCACCTCGCAGCAGTGTCTGTAAAGCTGTATTTCCGTGATCACTCTGCTGTCTCTTCTTTCAAATATTTTCTTGAAGGAGGATTAAGTTGTTAAGTTGTTTTCACAGGACAATAAGATCTAGTTCCTAACTTGTTCTCTGGAGTGTTGGTTTTACTGGGGAATAAGATGTTTCTTGGGAGTAAAAGCTCTGACATGTAATGCCTCACTCCTCCACTATCCAAACATGAACTCCCTCTCTCTATCCTTTCAATATCTCACTAGGCTGTAACTCCCACTAAAAGAAGGAAGCAGGACTAGCCCACTCTAACAAGAGGGGAGGAACAGGGAGGTTAGCCCTGTTCCTGCCAACCATTACCTCCTCTGCTTGAATGGTCAATACAATTAAAAATACAATACATTATAAACATTTGCAGTTACCCCAAGGTCTGGGGTAGTACATATGCCACCAATGTCAGATAAGTGCAGGTTGCACCCTGCCCTTAAATATATATTTTTAAAATTATTGGAGATGTTATTCTTAATTTTCAATGTCACCATCTGTATTTTAAAAAAAAGTTCCTGCAATTTTTGCACTCGCCTCTAAGTCTAATAATAGGCACCAATTCTTGGTCTGTAAAGATCACTTTCAACGGTTATTATCCTCACGTGCAGGATTACAGTACCTATATGTAGAAAAAACTGAATCCGCCATGAACAAAATGTGATGGACACATTATAGCTACTCTTTTCTTGTACAAGAATCTCTGCACAAATTACAGAGCATGTCTAGAAAACTTTCTCATTTAAAGTGCATCTGTCAGCAGATTTGTACCTATGAAACTGGTTGATCTGTTGCAAAAGTTATCATGCCTGGCTCTGACTTGTCCTAAAGACTTATGCTCGCTGTGCCATGTGCTTCAGTATCCAGCACAGATGCAGTACAGGAAAGAGGCTTGCAATACAGAAGAGAACTGATAGTGAACCTCTTTCCTGTACTGCACCTGTGCAGGATACTGAAGCGCACAGCACAGTGAGCATGAGACTTTAGGAGAAGTCAGGGCCAGGAGTGATCACGTTTTACACTGCCTGGCCCTGTCAATTAAAGTGCAGAGATCGCAGCATTTGCAGAGACAGCTGAGCCTCTAGGTGTGACGGCAATGCCCCTGTTGCTCCTAGAGGCTCATTTGAATATATTAAAACCTAATTTTCCCCAGCAATGCAGGCACATATGAACATGGGACCAACACAGATGCCTTCCGCTGCCAAGTGCACATGCAACAGGTCAGTCAGTTTCATGTTATACAAATCTGCTGACAGATGCCCGTTAAATTAATCATCTCCTTTCATTGTGCCTATGGTCCATGTGGCTGCTGTAAAATATCTCTAAAAGCTGTAAACAGCAGCTCAGACAGGATGGCGGCCCCATAATCATGTTCAGAAAACAAACAAAAAATAAATCTACAATCAGATAATAAAGACAATTGAAAAAAAAGGAATATGTTTCACCCCCTGGCTTTAAGGTGGATTTACACGTACCAAAAATCGTGCACATTATCATGAATGACCGTTCCTGTGAGCGCTCGTTCCCGATTATCTGGCCATCTAAATGTGCTTCTGATCACCTGATGAATAAGCAAAATGCTCGTTCATCGGGTGATCCTGTCATTCATGCAGGCACTCCAATCATCGTTCCCAGGCAGCAGATCGTGCTGTCTGAACAGCGATCTGCTGCCCAGAAACAATAATTCTGTATGGGGACAAGAGATCGCTATAGTGTCAAGGAGATTGCTGCATGTAAATACAGTGGTCTCCTTCACTGAACGAGCAGCCGACTGTCAGGAAGGAATGCTTCCTTCCTGACAATCAGCTGTTCCAGTGGCCTGTGTAAACCCACCTCTCCATTTCAAAATTCTCCTCTATAGAATTTCTGGTGCACTGACTGTTGGAAAATGAGGCATATGTAATGCTATTCTTAGTTTATCTGCCCTGTATCTGGGGTCTTTTCTAAAACAGTGTTTCTCAACTCCAGTACTCAGGGCCCACCTGTTGGTCATGTTTTAAGGATTTCCTTAGTATTTAGTAGGTGATATAATTTGTGTCAATGCATCAGGATTTACCAAAGGAATTTATTCTGTGGGTTGTTCTCAAATGATGTCCTGCAGGTGGGTCCTTAGGACTGGAGTTGAGGAACGCTCATCTAAAACACGATCAGGATCAAATTTAGCCATTAGTCCTAACGGCAGCGTCTTTCACTTTAAATTGTCTGAATTATTGTAGGACTACAGTGTGTTATCCAATCTGTAAAGAAGGTCTAAATTTAAGATATTAGAGATCTACTTAAATGGAAGAGTATGTAACTCATGGAGAAGTAATTTAGTTTTCATATCCTAGATCGTTTGTATTATTCATAATCTCTGAAGTGAAGATAGTGTTTGTCTCTAAATTTCCATGACAATCACTGAGTGGCTTCATACTGTTTAATAACTAGAATTACAGGCAGGATGTTCACATGGAGAAGTTAATAGAGATGTTAATAACAGAACATGTAGATACGTAAAGACCCAGTCTAAATTAGACAATAAAATGTCTATATTATTCTGCTCTACATGCTCAATATTTTTTATTCTTCAATTTGTGTTTAGTGGAAAATACACAGTACACATAGAGCAATACCACTTGTAACTTGGGTAGACAGGTGCAAGGTGGTACAACTCACCTTATCTAGTTGTACTGGGGGCACAACATCCCATAGGATAGAAAATATGGATGGGAAGTTCGGCAAGGAAAACCCCAAAATGCTGCTTGTCTGCTGACTGCTTGTCAGTGTATAAATGCAATGCATTTCAGGACTGTACCAGTTCCTTCCTCAGGCAGTACACATTAGGTAATAATAAACAGTTGCCGATATATAATACATATACACAGCCTGTATGTTCTGCAATTTTGCTATATAGACTTTTTCTGCCTCTTTGTTCATAAGCAAGAAGTATTTGTCAAGATTTTCATGGGGGATGCTTAACTCCCCTGGAGCATGCTGACCCCTTCTTCCATCTTCTCTATTTCTTCCATTCACAGCAAGTTGGGCACGTCTAGTGTGGCTATATCACCTACAATCATAATAATAATCTTTATTCACATAGCAACAACAGTGCTTTACAATCAGTGGGTTCATGTACAACTAAATCATAGTATTACATAGTAACCAACAAGTCAACTGTTAAAACAAGAGGAATGGTGACCCTGCTTGCAAGAGCTTACAATCTTTGAGGAGATAGGGGTGACACAAAAGGTTCAGATGAAAGATGTTGAAGGGGGTGAATGGACATGAGTTAGAGAATGTGATAGACCACTGTAAAAAAAATAGTTTTTAGGGAGTGCCTAAAACTGTGGATGTTGTGAATTAAAGAGAAAGTTAATACAAGGCACTGATTAATGTATTGTTATCATCCATATTGCTCTCTTTGCTGGCTGGATTAATTTTTACATCACATTATACACTGCTTGTTTCCATAGTAATGACCACTCTGCAACCCATCAGCGGTGGCCTTGCTTTCACACTATAGGAAAAAGCACCAGCCTTTGTGAACTCCCACAGTCCTAGCCACCTGAAAGGCCTGCATATTTTCCTATAGTGTGCAAGCATTGCCAAAGCTGTTGGATTGCAGGGTGGTCATAACTGTGGAAACGAGCAGTGTATAATGTGATGGAAGAATTAATCTAGCCAGCAAAGGAAGCAATATGGATAATAATACATTAGTAAGTGCCATGTATTAACTTTATCTACATAATAAATGCTATTTGCTGAGGTGAAACAACCCCTTTAACCTAATTGCTTAGGGTACGGCATTCCAGGGAATCGGTGCCGCTGAAGAGAAGTTTGGAAGATGGGAGTGAAGTTCAGATTATGCTGGGTGTTAATCATAAATCATTTGCAGAGCACAGCACATGAGTAAGGTGGTAGATAGAAATGAGGGAGGTGATATGGGGGTGCAGTACTGTATAAGCAACCAGTGCAATGACTGGCATAGGGTGGAGGCATTGGAGAAGTGGTTAGTTGGATATATTAGCCTGTCTACTGTATTTGTAGTGCCCTGGAGCAAGGGTACTTCGAACTATGGATGTTGTGGATATTTGCCCCTATTGCTATTATGCAAAAGCCATCTACTCACTTCTTTATTGCACTTTGAAGGGTTTATACACACTGTGATTTTTGCTGCTGTGTCACTTATATTGTTTCATATTGTTGCATTTGTTATGTTTATTGTTATATATGCTGTTTATTTGCAGTGTTATTGCACTCTATCTGCAATGCCCCGTGGAAAGGGTTAATGCACAGCTAGATTTTATGATTTTCTCCCTCTGCAATGTTTTGGAGGGAGAAAGACACACTGATGTTTTGATGGCTGATTTAGCTCTGTTCTTTAGGTATGGAAAAAAAACTTCTTAGTCATTCCCATAGACTTGCATTAACACTATACAAGTCTATGACAAACAGAAATTGCAACAATGTTTCTGTTAATGCTGTGATTCTCTGCTTCTTCACTCCCACTAGAACTAGGAGGTTCTAGTTTAGCTAGACACTATATATAATGAGAGTAGTCAGGCCCCCTAATTGTCTGCAGACAGGGACAAGTGCTTAATAATAGAGACTTTGTCCTGGGTCGCCAACCTTTTGATCAGGGAGCCAGCCAGACAACTGAACCACAGACCCTGGGCCACCAGCCCTTTGACCAGAGAGCCAAGTCAAGACTTCTTACAGATATACCAACTAGCCAGCCTGATTACTGGGAGGATGTTGAAATGCCAGCTTTCTTCACATTGGGGCTCAAACAGAACGCCATCACTGCCTGAGGAGCCCGTCAACAAAATCCTGTCCAACTACAAGTAGCCAAATGGATTGGACCTAATTATAATGTGAAAGCAGAGTGCTTCAGCAGTTGAGGACTGTGCTACAAACAGGTAATAGTCTTATATCACATCACAGAGAAATAGCCGACTATGAGTTACTCAGACTGTCGAGACGTAGGAAACACCTATTTTATGAGAAGGGTCATCTCAAACATAACCAGTGAGTGACCAGAAAAAGACAGAGGACTGGTGCAGCTCTGGGGAAGAATCGCTGCCGTAACATGCATATGCTTATACATTGAACTCAATAATAAACCAGTAGACAATAAGTTCATGAGAGTACCCTCTTGTGAAAGCTACAAGAATTCTGGTCATTACTAATGTTGATCGCAAATATTCTAATCGCGAATTTCTATTGCGAATATCTGCACTTTGAGAATTCACGAAGATGTAGAATATAGTGCTATATATTCGTATTTTTTTTTCCAATCAGTAACCTCCCTTCTTGTTTGTGGTCAATGAGAAGGCTGCAATATATTTGTCAGAGCTTAGCAACATCCCCAGCAACCAATAGGAAAGTTGCCTACCCCTTTACTATATAAGAAACTCCCCAGCAGCCATTTTCTGCAGTGTCATTGCTGTGCTCTGTCCTTTCATCTGGATCCTATTCCTTATCCAATTACATTAGATAGTTAGTTAGCTCATATATATAATACAGATCGTTAGTGGGAGATAGTCGCTGTAGGTTAGATAGTGATATAGTGTAGCTTATAGGTTCCAGTGTAGGGTGTTAGGTAGTGTGATAGGAATTACTGTTTCTCTGATGTCCATACATACATACATGCTACAGACATAGTGCTGTGATGTCACAATATTTAGTGCACCATTCAATAATATATACCCAGACCTGATAAAATGTGAAGTTGCATGTATTGTTAAAAAAATATGCGCATCATTAGTGCCAATTAGCGCAATCATGAAAATAATGACTGGAGATCACGAAATCTAGAATTCACAAATTTATTGCAAACATTATGCGAAAATTTGCGAAATATCGCAAAAACTAATATTGCCTATGCCGCTAATCACTAGTCATTACCTTTTACATTTATATCTGTCCAGGGGATTTTGAGCTATGCATCAAAAAAATAGGGCTCTACCTGCTATAATGGCATTCTTACAACTTAATCAGGGTAGAATGCTGGACCAAAAATCAACATTGTGTTAAAAGGTGGACATTTACAACAAATGCTTGTAACATGCTTTAATTTCCTAGAACAAACAAGAAACTCTCTGTGGATTCTATCTAGTGTGATTTGAATTTATAGACCATAACTGTCAGATAACTTGAAAAAAAATGTTTCTTGTTGATCTCCTTATGCTAAATTGGAGAGCAGTGAGAAATGTCAGCCAGCAAGTCGACAGGCAACGTGTATGTTCTTTGTAATGACGATAGAACAGCATGGGTTTGTGCTGAGTTTTAAAGTCTATGACCTCCATATTGTAGATAATTTAAGCATATACAAACTTTAATGACTTAAACTTGTAGATCTGTGGCCCTTCACATTAATTAAGCAATGGCAAACTGTTATGATTTATCTCTGTCATTACTGTAATGAACAGTTGCACTGTACTTTGACAAATAACCCATTGTTGGTGATTAGGAATGACTTCACATTTCTAACAATACTGTCATAGCAGGAAAAGTATATCCCTGTGTTTAGAAGGACTTACATGGCTCCTCACTCAGCACATTTGGAGCACAAAGGGTTTTTTATGCTCATTACAGCTAGATTTTTCGTTGGCAGAAATGAGTTAGACCTAACCCAAGCAATGGATTTAAGAGTGTCACTCTGAGAATATCTACATATTTATAATAAATAGATATAAATGAAAAAAAAAATAATGCATATGTAAAAGGTCAATGAGAATTTTCAGCAAACTTTTTATATGTCATAAAGAAATATCAAATGCTTTGACGAGACCCCTACTAATCAAAGCTTTTTTTTTGTTTTACTTCATTTTGCATATAGTTAGATAAAATACAAAGAATTACATAAATAGTCAAATGTCTAATACAGAAAGATCCAAGTTACAAAATAATATACTAATACATCAACTGATATCCATTCCTCAACTAAAAAAGTATCGGAAGAAACATGGGAGAGAAAAAAGGAAAGGATTGGGAAGGGAAGAGGGAGGAGGCAGAGTGACTCACTGAACCAAGCGTGATCTATGCGTCAGCTGAATAGAAATAGTCAGCATCTCTAAACAATACCGAGCCTCAAAAATAATACAAAACCCAGCTTCATAAGTGATAGTAAGAAATACGAAGGATATTTATCCTTCACTGTTTATTTGGATCTCGGAAAGGAGTGCAACCATGGCAACCATATCTTGCAGAAACTGGGGTGAGTTCTGTTTATTCTGTTAGACAATCCTCAAACTGACATATCTGAATAGTTTTATCTATCCAGTTGTTTTAAAGTGAATTCGACGATTTGAGAATAAATTGGCTTAGCAGGCTTAGTGATAAAAATATTTAGTAAGTGTGAAATGGGACCCTGGCCGCCATTTTGCAGCACATGGCCGACGCCTCATGCTGATTCTAGAGATATGGATAGTGTTTCAAATCAATACGTCCTACCTGGATGGTCAACCCCTCTTCCAGTCTGCAGCACAGATGTCTCTGAGGAAAGCACTCAGAAATGTGACTTCAGCACAATGGGGGTTTGGTATGCTATCTAATTATCATTACATGGAATAACATAAAATAAAAGGCAATATAAAAGAAGACAGAGTGCAAAAAAAAATTTAGACTAGCACATCCAGAGTCACAGGTGCACATCCATAAAGCCAACATGCAGACATCAAACAAAATACGTATGGCAGCACACTGTTATACATCCAAACAAAAGAACTAGGGATTATTTTGGATTGCAGTAGTATTATACCTACTATACATGGAAATTGAAAGCTCTTTGCACACATTTTTGATCAAATGTGTGTCAGGCCCATCTACCAATGTCAAGGTGGCTTCTACAGATGGGTACCTAACACTAACAGGCACCGCCTACTCCTGCAGAGGGAGGCAAGGTGGATAATGCAGACGGGCGCCATGGGCCCAGCGGGCATGAATGACAGGAATGATATGTCTGTCTTTCTGTAATTTACGCGCGCCCATTACATTCGGACATGCATCCAAGGGCTCTTGTCTCTCCATACTCTGCCAGCCCCCGCCTTTAGGTTTCTCGCTTTTCACTCAGTATAGTGTGCCTATGCCCATTTTGCTATTAGTTACATGCTCGTCTTTGACTGCGCTAATATAATGCGCTCCCCTTATTTACTGGAATATCGTATGTGCTGTTTTTGTATTACACTTACATCACCTATCCATGCCCCTGTATATATGTCCCACTTTGTGTGGGTACCAGCAAGTGAATTATGTTTGCTTCAGTGCCTATTTGTATTTGATTGCACCCGTGTTAGTCACTGCTGCACGCATGTTTTTAATATATGTCATTTCATCCTAGGGGCGCGCAGCTGTGGCTGACGGCGTCGGCAGTCCCCTGTCCGCCTCTATAAAATGCGCACTTGCGTCATGACGTATTGAGCGGCCTGAGGAAGCGCGATCCCACGCGCAAAATGGCCGTCGCCGCTTGTAACATTGTGTCCGCCCCTGGATCTCTAATTTATCAACTTCCAAGGAAGCTTCAATAAAGATACGCATCTATATCCTGGTGAGTGCCGCAACCTTGTTACTTTCTTCTCTTCATATCGTGAACCTTTGCCTGATGTCTTTTGTTGCTGAGCACCACGCGTTGGATACCTTCATACCGCATGCATGCTGACCTAGATACCTTAGCGGTTTCATCTGTGGGGGCAGTGCCGCCGTGTTTCTTTCTCTCCCAGTGCTTACCTAACACTAACAGAACTGCCTCTTCTGGGCTTAACCTAAGCCTACAATGTTCAAAATAGGTTAGAAAGAGGTCAGAATTAAAGGGCACAGAAGCAAACAGTACTTAATTAAGTGTGTAAATGACCCTTACAACACATAAGTTCTGAAAAAGGGAGGGTCTGCTTGTCTCCAGTGTGAAAGTATCAGTGATTTCACTGCCATTAGTATGTGCGCCAATAAATTTGTTTTGGAGGGTGCGAAACTTGGTACTTACCTAACAAAAACTCAGATCCATGGATAGTGTAACGACAGATGCATAGACTTTTTGAATGGATTCAACTTGTGGGAGTACAACTGCCACTCTGGTGTGCATCTAGGTAATAGTTTGTAGTGGTTTTTCTAAAGTCGAACATATGTGGAAAACCCATGAGAGAAGTTTAGTACCTGGTTAACCTCTGAATCTGAGAGTGAAATACCTAGCTGTCTCTCCCAGGCCTTAATATACTCTGGTCTAGAGATAGAACTACCAGGTCCAAACAGTGCATAAAGATACACGATTTTCCTGGTGGAGACACTCATCAGGTCATTTAAGTGCAGCTTGTATAATTTGTCACATTAGAAGTGGTTTTTACTATCCATTTGAGACAACAACCAGATTGATAATTGGTAATGATAATTCTGCAGCAAATACTTAGTATCAATGATTAAGGTGAATATTTGACTATGCATAAAAACCTATAAAACAAAAATAAATCCTAAATATATCTTATAAAGATGAACTCACCAAATTCTAAAGTAAATGTTGGAGCAGTTTTGTGTATGTACAACCATAACAATATGTGTATGAAATATGGGAGAAGGATAACCAAAAATGGCTTTGTGCAGCTCAAATTAATTACCAGTTTAAAGGTGTTTCTGACTGGTAATTTTTTAAAAGTACCAGAATGGTCCCTGCTGATCTCTACTTTTTAGTGCCTTTTGACAAACTGTAAATGACCATTCATTCTATCAATGGCTGAGGTGAGTCACTGCTATGGCCTTTGATTTACTTTGTTAATCTGTAGAAGGAAAAATTTGGTTCACGGCAATCTATACAATAATATAGGGTATTAATAGAGATGAGCGAATCGAAGGTGACAAAGTGGAATTTGGTACAAATTTCAAAAAAAATTCGATTAGCACCGAATGCGAATTTCCTTGCGCTTTGTAGTAACAAATCGCATTTTTCCTAAAATGGCGGTTGCACATGTGAGGACATGAAGAAAGGAAGTCTGGGAAGACGGGATCACCCATACTGACATGCATGCAGCCAATCAGCAGCCAGCCAGCCCTGTGATGTCACAGCTATATAAATACGGCAGCCATCTTAGATTCTGCCATTCACCAGTGTACTTAGTGCAGGGAGAGACGTGTCTGCAGGCGCTATGGACAGTGATAGAAAAATTGTCATTGTGCTAAAAAAAAAATATATATTTACAAGTGCAGGTAAAGATTATTCAAGGTGTGGGGAAAGGATAGGGAGGAATCATTCCACAGCATTTCTGTTGAACAGGGTTCAGTAGGGGAGGTGATAGCCTGGTTAATAGGAACAATCAGATTATACTTTGCTGCACTGACTGGGGATCCAAATTGCCATTATACAACTCTGTAATTCCAGCAAACCATTCTTGTTATTGGGGTGCAAGTGCTGTTTGATAAAAGTATAAAAAAGTATACATATTAGGTACTTCCGTATCGACCGGCTCTATAAAAATATCACATGACCTAACCCCTTAGATGAACACCGTAAAAAATAAAAAATTAAAACTGTGCCAAATAAACCATTTTTGGTCACCTTACATCACAAAAAGTGTAATAGCAAGCGATCAAAAAGTCATATGCACCCCAAAATAGTGCCAATCAAACCGTCATCTAATCCCGCAAAAAATGAGACCCTACCTAAGATAATCGCCCAAAAACTAAAAAAACTATGGCTCTCAGACTATGGAGACACTAAAACATGATTTTTTTTGTATCAAAAATGAAATCATTGTGTAAAACTTACATAAATAAAAAAAATGGATACATATTAGGTATGGCCGCGTCCGTGACAACCTGCTCTATAAAAATACTACATGATCTAACCTGTCAGATGAATGTTGTTAATAACAAAAAAAAAAAAACGGTCCCAAAAAAGCTATTTCTTGTTACCTTGCCTCACAAAAAGTGTAATATAGAGGAACCAAAAATGTACCCTAAACTAGTACCAACAAAACTTCCACCCTATCCCGTAGTTTCTAAAATGGGGTCACTTTTTTGGTGTTTCTACTCTAGGGGTGCATCAGGGGGGCTTCAAATGGGACATGGTGTCCAAAAAAACTGTCTAGCAAAATCTGCCTTCCAAAAACCGTATGGCATTCCTTTACTTCTGCGCCCTGCCGTGTGCCCGTACAGCAGTTTACGACCACATATGGGGTGTTTCTGTAAACTACAGAATCAGGGCCATAAATAATGAGTTTTGTTTGGCTGTTAACCCTTGCTTTGTAACTGGAAAAAAATATTAAAATGGAAAATTTGCCAAAAAAGTGAAATTTTGAAATTGTATCTCTATTTTCCATTAATTCTTGTGGAACACCTAAAGGGTTAACAACGTTTGTAAAATCAGTTTTGAATACCTTGAGGGGTGTAGTTTCTAGAATGGGATCATTTTTGGGTGGTTTCTATCATGTAAGCTTCACAAAGTGACTTAAGACCTGAACTGGTCCTTAAAGAGTTGGTTTTTGAAAATTTCTGAGAAATTTCAAGATTTACTTCTAAACTTCTAAGCCTTGTAACGTCCCCCAAAAATAAAATGTCATTCCCAAAATGATCCTAACATGAAGAAGACATATGGGAAATGTAAAGTAATAACTATTTTTGTAGGTATTAATATGTATTATAGAAGTAGAGAAATTGAAACTTGGAAATTTGCTAATTTTTAAAAAAATTGGCAAATTTGTTATTTATTTATAAATAAAAATGAATTTTTTGGACTCCATTTTACCAGTGTCATGAAGTACAATATGTGACGAAAAAACTATCTCAGAATGGCCTATATAAGTCAAAGCGTTTTAAAGTTATCACCACATAAAGTGACACTGGTCAGATTTGCAAAAAATGGCATGGTCCTTAAGGTGAAGAATGGCAGGGTCCTTAAGGTGAAAAATGGCAGGGTCCTTAAGGGGTTAAACCCAAATGGGCGTGTATCACAGACAATGGAAAACTTCATCAAGCATTAAAGATCCCTACGGACCTGTTTGGTAATTGGGCATTTTTTTTTTATAGAAGATATTCATTGTAGAGCATACTGTAAAACATGACCGTACTGATGTAGTAGGATTGGCCCCATTTTGAGTTATCTGTGAGTGTATTAATCTCATACTAGTGTTTTAGGGAGGGACAGAGCAACGGGTGATTTAAAGTATAGTAGTTTAATTGATTTATAACCTAAATCAATACTTAAAACTAGTTTGTTTCAAAAATAAAATATAAAAAATAAAAAATAAATAATAAAAAATGGGAAGGAAAAAGGGAAGGAAAAAGGGGGGATGGGAGGGACAGGGCCGATATAATGAAAATGGCCATGCTATGCACTATCAGAAGGTATATTAATTTCATATTGGCATGTCTGGGGAATAGAACTGAGTATAAAATACAGTAGGAGTATAGTAATTTTAATGGGTGATTTTTCATATGAGTAAATGTTGGAAACTGATTTGTTTCAGAGAAAGAGGGAGAAGAAGGGAGCACAAGAAAGAAAGAATGTAACAAAACATTATCCTCTCCAAGTCCGGAAAATCGTAAGTATCAATATGATGTAGTGGTGTGTTTTTGTTACGAAACTGTATCGACTATTCTCATAGACACAGTTTTATAAATGCAACTAACATCCCCTTTATTATAGGGGCAGTGGTGTAGAACTGCAAACGTGTACTATATAAGAATAGTATTGGCAGTTGGAGACTGGAGAGTAATAGATGGTCTGGTTTGCAAAGGACATAAGGGGAAAGGGAGATATAATATCATAAAATATTGTGGTTTTTAAATCCATTATGTGAATATATATAAAAATTATTCTTGATAAATTACCATTTGTAAAATATCACTAAATATTAAATATTAATGAAAAAATATAATAGTGAATAACAAAAACATAAAAAATGAATTAAAATAATAATAATAGATATAAAAATAATAAGAAATAATAATAAAAAAGAAAAAGAAAAAAATTGATATAAAAAAAAACAAGGGAGAATTAAATTACCCTAGAAGATGGTCTCATTTATTTCGTTTAACCCTTGTGGCGCAAGGGTATCTAATTGGTACATCTAATAGACTTCTCGTCGCTGGAGAGTACTGAACCGATCATATGGGTTATCTAGTATGTAATCGATTGGTGTGATCTTGATTAGATGTTTCTCTCTCTCTGATCTAGAGGCACAATGTCTGGAGAGACTATGTTTTTGGTAATGCTTTTGTACACTGCTCAAAAAAATATAGGGAACACAAAAATAACACATCCTAGATCTGAGTTAATTAAAAATTCTTCTGAAATACTTTGTTCTTTACATAGTTGAATGTGCTGACAACAAAATCACACAAAAATAAAAAAATGGCAATCAAATTTTTCAACCCATGGAGGTCTGGATTTGGAGTCACACTCAAAATTAAAGTGGAAAAACACACTACAGGGTGATCCAACTTTGATGTAATGTCCTTAAAACAAGTCAAAATGAGGCTCAGTAGTGTGTGTGGCCTCCACGTGCCTGTATGACCTCCCTACAACGCCTGTGCATGCTCCTGATGAGGTGGCGGACGGTCTCCTGAGGGATCTCCTTTCAGACCTGATCTAAAGCATCTGCCAACTCCTGGACAGTCTGTAGTGCAACGGGACGTTGGTGGATAGAGCGAGACATGATGTCCCAGATGTGCTCAATTGGATTCAGGTCTGGGGAACGGGCGGGCCAGTCCATATCATCAATGCCTTCGTCTTGCAGGAACTGCTGACACACTCCAGCCACATGAGGTCTAGCATTGTCTTGCATTAGGAGGTACCCAGGGCCAACCGCACCAGCATATGGTCTCACAAGGGGTCTGAGGATCTCATCTCGGTACCTAATGGCAGTCAGGCTACCTCTGGCGAGCACATGGAGGGCTGTGCGGCCCTCCAAAGAAATGCCACGCCACACCATTACTGACCCAATGCCAAACCGGTCATGCTGGAGGATGTTGCAGGCAGCAGAACGTTCTCCACGGTGTCTCCAGACTCTGTTACGTCTGTCACATGTGCCCAGTGTGAACCTGCTTTCATCTGTGAAGAGCAATTTGCCAATCTTGGTGTTCTCTGGCAAATGCCAAACGTCCTGCACGGTGTTGGGCTGTAAGCACAACCCCCACCTGTGAACGTCGGGCCCTCATGGAGTCTGTTTCTGACCGTTTGAGCAGACACATGCACATTTGTGGCCTACTGGAGGTCATTTTGCAGGGCTCTGGCAGTGCTCCTCCTGTTCCTCCTTGCACAAAGGCGGAGGTAGCGGTCCTGCTGCTGCGTTGTTGCCCTCCTACGGCCTCCTCCACGTCTCCTGATGTACTGGCCTGTCTCCTGGTAGCGCCTCCATGCTCTGGACACTACGCTGACAGACACAGCAAACCTTCTTGCCACAGCTCGCATTGATGTGCCATCCTGGATAAGCTGCACTACTTGAGCCACTTGCTTGGGTTGTAGACTCCGTCTCATGCTACCACTAGAGTGAAAGCACCGCCAGCATTCAAAAGTGACCAAAACATCAGCCAGGAAGCATAGGAACTGAGAAGTGGTCTGTGGTTCACCACCTGCAGAACCACTCCTTTATTGGGGGTGTCTTGCTAATTGCCTATAATTTCCACCTGTTGTCTATCCCATTTGCACAACAGCATGTGAAATTGATTGTCACTCAGTGTTGCTTCCTAAGTGGACAGTTTGATTTCACAGAAGTGTGATTGACTTGGAGTTACATTGTGTTGTTTAAGTGTTCCCTTTATTTTTTTGAGCAGTGTATATTGTGCCTATGCTGGTTTAGCCTACAATGTAACTCTTGAGTTGTGCGGCCTACATATTGAAGCCCGCAGCTACACTCAATAAGATAAATTACATAGCTGGATTGACATGTTAGGTGATACTTTATCGCAAAGGTAGTCTCATTTCTATTTGAAGAGAAGTATGTGCAATTATTGGTTATAACCTTACAGCATAGGCACCGACTTTTTCCACATTTTTAAATGCCTAATTTTTTAGGGGATAAAGATGGGCCGTCTAAACTAACTTTTTTATGTTGTATCGGCTTACTCGGAGCGAGGAGATTCTTAATAGTCGGGGCTCTCCTTTAGATCATTCTGGGCTTAGGGGGTAAATATTTGTCAAGATATGGATCCGGTAATAGGATATGCCAAATGTTTTGAAAAAATTGTGCGTATAGTGTTGTTGGATGTATTGAACTGTGTGACAAAATTTATATTCATTTCTGTATGTATTCCTTGTCTTTTTGTGGGCTGTAGACAGGTTTCTTCTGTGTCAGTAGTTGTTCTACTATAGGTTTTTTTTATAAGTTTCCTGGGATAGACTTTCTAAATAATGATTCGCCAATATATTACCCAATCTTCAATGGAAATTCCCGGACAATCAATTTGCCAAGCCTTTTGTGCAGGAGAACGTGTTTCATTAAATCGTGCTGAGCCGAGGTGGCCTCCTCATGCTGCTGCCACCTCCACACTTTGTCGTTGTGCCACTCTGTGGCATCCTCATGCTGCTGACACCTCCACAATCTCTCGTCGTCATGCCACTCTATGGCATTCTAATGCTGCTGCCACCTCCACAATCTCTCGTCGTTGTGCCACTCTGTGGCCTCCTCATGCTACTGACACCTCCACACTTTGTCGTCGTACCACTCTGTGGCCTCCTCATGCTACTGACACCTCCACACTTTTTTTCGTCGTGCCACTCTGTGGCCTCCTAATGCTGCTGACACCTCCACACTTTGTCGTCGTGCCACTCTGTGGCATCCTCATGCTGCTGACACCTCCACAATCTCTCGTCGTCATGCCACTCTATGGCATTCTAATGCTGCTGCCACCTCCACAATCTCTCGTCGTTGTGCCACTCTGTGGCCTCCTCATGCTACTGACACCTCCACACTTTGTCGTCGTGCCACTCTGTGGCCTCCTCATGCTGCTGACACCTCCACACTTTGTTATCGTGCCACTCTGTGGCCTCTTCATGCTGCTGCCACCTCCACAATCGTTCGTCGTCATCCAACCCTGTGGCGTCCTCATGCTGCTGACACCTCCACAATCTCTCGTCGTCGTGCCACTTTATGGCTTTCTCATGCTGCTGCCACCTCTACAATCTCTCGTCGTCATGCCACTCTGTGGCCTCCTCATGCTGCTGACACCTCCACACTTTGTCGTCGTGCCACTATGTGGTCTCCTCATGCTGCTGACACCTCCACACTTTGTCGTCGTGCCACTATGTGGTCTCCTCATGCTGCTGACACCTCCACACTTTGTCGTCGTGCTACTCTGTGGCCTTCTCATGCTGCTGCCACCTTCACACTCTGTCATTGTGCCACTCTGTGGCCTCCTGATGCCGCTACCACCTACAGACTCCGTCATTGGGCCACTCTGGCGTATGATTTGGTAGCCAAAAGCAGGAGTAGGTACAAAACACAGAAGACTTGCAAATATTTCGTTCACGTGTCATCTTTGTTTTGGATCCACTCCTGATTTTATGGCATTAGCAATACTGAAGGATTACTGACCAAATGCTGACCGAGTGAAGGTGGATGCTCCACAGACAGGATCCGTTCTTTGGGGTTATTGTTCTGACGGATCAGAGGAAGGGTAAAATTATCAGTGACGTCAACACAAACTTACTGCTGACACCCTCGCCAATCTGTCCGGCGGACCTTACTTGTTGAAGTGTTTAATAGAACAGGTTCTGTAGAGATCTATATGGAATCAGCTGACGACGGTGTAAAAGGAGTGCACTCTTTCACACTACAGTAGGATCTTGGGCCTCTGCACGGTTCTTTATACCTAGCGCTAACATCGAACTGTAAGGCTGAGTTCATACTTGAGTTATTTGGTCAGGTTTGGACCTGTGACTGCCCAAATAACTGAAGTGTGCAGTGATTCTAAGTGCGACCCCTGTAATCTGCATGTCATACAGACTCACAGTATTATTTCACTACTAAAGCAGACTCCCTATGTGTGTGACTGCAAGGCACAGTGTCCTACAACACTATAAAGTCTCTCCCCAGCCAGGAAATAGCCGTTTGTAACACGATTCGCCGCAAATTAATTCGGATCAAAACTTTTTTTTCCCCAGAAAATTTGGCGGACCAGCAAATCGAATTTTTAAAAAATTTGCTCATCTCTAGTTATTGAAACAATTATGTTATCGTTCATGATCGAGTCATCTAGACTGACATATGCTTCACCACCTTTTGATTTATGATTTATGAGTAACTGCTACAATTTTTTTTATTAATAAGCACTGTACAAAATCAACCACTCAGCTACATCTCTAATGATGGACTCTATTTCTGCCTTCCTTTGCATAATATAGATAGCTGCTGGCTTCCTTATTACAGTGTGCTCTGTTGGGGATCATGTATTAAAACTAGCTTAGAGGAAATCCAATATTTTAGACCATGACAATAAACATAATTTTCATTTAATATTCCCATGAATATAATTGTTACTTGGGTTTAAACATAATCTCAACATTATATAGGATTTTTTTTTCCATATTCCAAGAGGACCACAACAATTTTGGTATTTAAAGGGAATCTGCCACCCTTGTTCCTCCTGCTTCCTCTGCCAATCAAAGTCAAAGACACCCTGGCAGAACCCATGCTTTCCATTATAAGACAAAACCATTTGAACAGAATATAATCTCACTATATAATCAGTGTGCTTCACTGTGACACGGGTTGCCGTACTTACTCGCTTTAGTAGCTCTCTGGCGTACTGGCTGTGGGGTCATCATGGGCACTCTGACTGGTCTGCAGCTATGTCTCCTCTTACACTACAAGCTGTAATGCACTGTGTGTTCTGATACCTTTCTATCAAACCCATCATTAACATTTCCAGTGACCTGTGTTGCAGTAGCCCTTCTGTAAGATTGGACCAGATGGGCTAGCCATTGATTCCAGTATGCATTAATGAACCTAGGTGACACATGACTGTTTGCTTGTTCACAGGTTGTCCTTCACTGGACCTCTTTTAGTAGATACTAACTACTACATACTGGGAAAACCTGACATTTTGGAGATTTTTCCCACACTGTCAACCAGCTACAATGGTTATGTGATTCTCTCATGTTAATTATTGTGCACATTTTATTTACAAAATATATCTTTTTTTTTTTTACAAAAAATTAAGAAATACATTTCACATATGTAAAAACTATACTTTCGCTCTGAAAGTATGCTTTTTTGAAGTAAGAGCATGTTCATATTGGTGTTCCTATTTCTATTGTTCTACTCCATTATAGGAGAAGAACAGGAAAAATAATGGAACCACTAGTTCACTCACATGATGGACACAAACAATGTCTGATGGACCGCATTTGACTATAATGGATTCTGTTGAGTTTCCGGCATGCGACCCAGCATTTTACCGCGCAATATAGGCAAGCCTGCTGTGCTATTGTGCCTGTAATTTTGATATAATCTATGACAGAGGCCCACCAAATTTACACTGTTATACAAGCTGTACAGTGACTACTTTGCATTGTATAAAAGTGTCATATCTTCAGTTTTGTTCCATGAAAAGATAATAAAATAATTTACAAAAATGTGAGGGTGTACTCCCTTTTGTGAGATACTATATCTATCTATCCATCCATGCATCCATCCACTTACCATCTCTGTTTACTATGTATTTACATTAGTAACATCTATTTAGCTTCAATACCATACTATCCATATGTTACTCTCTCCAGCTTTATCCTTCTATTTGTCAGCTTGCACTATGTTGCTGTATATGTAATATTCATTGACTTCTTTTTGTACAAGTCTATTTTTATTTGATGGGATTTTTAGTAAGCCAACATTGTGGTCCAACAAACATGCTGTCTGTTATGATTCTAAATTGAAGGCAATTTATTTGACCACTTAAACTTTTCAACTTACAGTCCAGCATACTCTCACGTACAAAAGTTTGGTAACATTTCTTTATGGAAAAAAAACAGGATGAAAACTATTACTGGCAGTCACTTTTGGCGCAGACAACTGAGCACATTCCTATGTATTTCTATAGTTTTTTTCATAAATATCATGTTCTATATGGACGCTGCATCATTTCTTACTTCCTAAAGAGTTCATATGGCCAAGTAGAAATTTGGTTTCAAGTTACGATGTATAAGCTATTCTGAAAGATCAGGGAAGATGGGCACATACAAATTGATCAATATGTGTATTAAGGACCTCAAATATCATTTAAGTGCTGCAGCATGCTAAAGTTATAAAGGTATAGTCAAATGTGTGTATACACAGAAATATCTTGTGTTTGTGTGCGCTTAGTATATTCATTTGGCTTTCACTAGATGCTCATAACAGAAGCCATGATACTGTGGTGGATTTGTCGTACAACAAATCCTAAATTTGTCCAACAGATTCCACAACTTATAATAAGGACTGATGGGGTTTCAGCGTGCTATAATTTTGACAGCAAGAATAGCTCAGCACAAGGAACAATTCTTGCAATTAAATGTGACTGAACTGCTTTGGGTGGCAGTGGGAACAGGCCATTGTAAAGGGATTGGGTTTTAGCTTTGGGCTCTTCGACTTTAGGGTACAACCACACAATCAGATTTCTGGATGCAGTTTTCGAACTCAAAATCGAGAGTGAATTAAAAAAAGAGGAGAAATTATATCTGACCTTCATACTTTCTCTCCTTTTATGATCCACTCCTGATTCTGGCTTCCAAAACTGCATCTAGAAACCTGATCGCGTGACCATACCCTTACATGACACCCCACTTGAATATGGTGCAGTAACTAAAGCAGACAGCTGAGTTCAAAAGAACTGAGGTTATATGTATGTATTTGCACACAGCTTGGTAGTTACAGTCCCTTATGAGCACTGTACTTGGTGGCTGTAAATAACGTCACACAGTGCAGTCTCTAATAGGAATATAGCTTGGTAGTGCAGTGTCTATTTACTCATAGAGCAACTCACAGCACAAGTCAATGCAGGGTCTACACAGCATGTCACTGCCTTGGTCTTTGATCCCACTTGAGACATAATTTTTCAAAAGACCCTTTAGACCCGGGATATTCAACTTATAATTTGGTTCAAATAGCCTAGTTGCCTAGATTAATAAGCTCCCGTTTCTGGTCAGTTTAAAACGTAACGTTTATTTAATTTCATTTATTAGAAATATAAAACGGGAGAACAAGGAATAGTTTAAAATTCTAGGTGCGGTAGGGCACTAGTGGCTGAGATAAGGGTTACTTCACCCATATATTCTGCCTCCTAGCATCCGTCCATCCCACTTTTTTTCCCTTTTTATTCAGCGGTGTACTTTATTCACCTAGATGGGCATCATGCTGGAGAAACACTCGTTCAGTCGCCTTAAGTCATTTTGTTTTAAATAACTTTCTCTTTTGTGCGACTCTCCACCACTAGTATCAAAGCACAGATGAGTCTGCAGTTACTCCGCGTTATGACACTTAGTCCTACCTGCACCTAATCTAAAAACTAAGACAAAAGCTCCCCCTATTTGATCCCACTTGCACACTTGGGCGACACAGCTTCCAGCCATCTTGATACAGTCCATATAACCTCTTACCCAATAACCAGGGTATACTGGAGGAAATCTGCCTCTGCTCAGCAGGATTCTCATGTCCTCCACATCTTCAGTAACATACGCCGACTGATCTGAATTTCTCTCCACAGATCCACTCAAGTTCTCTGCAATGTTGTAATTCCTATGTGCAGTTCTTTTCCATCTGACAGACTCTTTGTACAACACTCCACACACACTACAAGCTCACTACTCCATGCCGCGAGACATGTCAACCACCTCATTACATAGTCTGTCTCCCCCTTAGCATGGAGGCTGTTTGGTGCAATGCTCCTGCATCTGTATACTTGACCAAAGACTCTTATTAGCCTACAGTGTCTGCCATGAAAAGTACAAAACATAAGATTGACAGTATTGGCACTGGCACTGACTGTATCTATAAAATAAAGGCATGTTAACGGCACAAAACAAATTACAGCATAGCATGTGTCCAGCTAGCTTCATTGGCGTATCTACATTTCAGGTGCCTTACTCATTTTATAAATGTACTTTGATCTAGTGCACAGGGGGGCATGATGACCCTTATGTGATAGATTTAAAGTAGAAACAATCAAAATTCCATGGATAAGTTGGCAGAATAAAAATAGGTAATTGCTTAAAGATACACAATCAAGGTGAAAAGGACAGAAAGCATTCTGCATTGTGAAACGAGGAAGAGCAATGCATATCTGACATGTACTCAACAGTTTCATAGATTTATTTGCATTTTAATGTGTGTGTCTTTCTTGCTTCATTGTTGTCATTATTCAAGTCAGTTTAAATATTATCCTAAAACATTAATAAATCAATGAGCTTTATAAATTGCAGTGGCCTTCCAGACTGGTAAATTAATAAAGTGAAGGAGTGGATCTGCTTACTGATACATTTTAATAGGCTTTAATTATTTCTAGTGATTTATTATGGCCTACTTTAAAATACAGCAATGTGGTAGGATGGAGATATCTGGCAAGTTAAATAAAATGGGAATTTCATATTCAAAAAGCAATATTTTTAGTGGTAGCCACATAGTCAATAGATAATTTACTGATGGAAATTCAGTATATTGAAATGCTGTAATATAAGAAAAATGTAAATACCAATAACGGAAAATATGTGAAGGGTGGCAGCATGTTGGCTTTGCTTTTGCACTGTTCTCCAGCTCTAGGGTCCAGCCAAACAGAGGCAATATTTACATGGTGTTTGCATGTTCTTTTTGTGTATTCATGGGTTTTCTCAAGGTATTTCAGTTCCTCCAATTTTCATAAACATACTGTAAATTGGCTTCCTGTGACTTTGGCCTTAGTATGTATCTGAGATAGGAAAAGTAGATTGTGAACCACTGATATGAGGTCTATCTGAATGGTAGATCCTTTGGGTTGCCACAACTGAAGGTCAGCATCTCTGGTGTAAAATCCATGTGCAACATGCTCACATGAGTAGAAACCAGTTCATACTGGCAAAATCGGGAGACAAAATTTGTAGGCAATCAAACAAATGGTCAGAGCTGGCAGAGTTCATGCAAAACCATAACCCAAGCAGAAAAGGGAAGAGGCAGTGGCACACAGTCAGTTGCAATTCATTCCAAGCACTACAGAAACTAATAAAACCTATTGCACAGGGAATGAGCAGTAGGGGAGTGGTCCTTAATAAAGGAAATGTGTCACAAAAATGTTTTATACCATTCAAAATCAGATAGTAACACATATCCTTTTTTCTAATCAGTTTTTATTTTAAGATTGTAGATTATGTTTATTCTATTTGCTGAACATGATTATGGGGGTTGCCATTTTGCCTAACCTGTTCTTAACAGCATTTAGAAAGCATTAAGAAAATAGCTTTACAGCAGCCCCATGGTCCATAGACACAATGGTCAGGAGGGGACCTCATTTAATTTTATGGGAGAGTTTTCTAGGCATGCTCTGTGACCTGTGCAGAGGTCATTGTCAGAGATGAGCAAATCGACTTCGGATGAAACATCCGAAGTCGATTCGCATAAAACTTTGTTTCAATACTGTATGGAGCAGGAGCTCCGTACAGTATTAGAATGTATTGGCTCCGATGAGCTGAAGTTATATCTTGGAACTGAATCGGGAAGTGTTTTTTTATAGTACACATTAATTTATGAAGTTATTACGCGAAGTCTCTTCAAGACTTCACAAAGCAATAACTTTGGCTCATCGGAGCCAATACATTCTAATACTGTACGGAGCTCCTGCTCCATGCAGTATTGGAACAAAGTTTTGTGCGAATTGACTTTGGTTGTTTCATCCGAAGTCTATTTGTTCATCCCTAGTCATTGTACAAGGAAAGAATAGATAAGATCTGAAAATCAGCTATTGTAAATGGAGGATCCTGCCTTAGCTGTACACAGAGATATCATTACAGGCAGGATTAGAATGTGTCAACTGCAGTAAAGTGATCTGTACAGACCAAGAAGCGGTGCCAATTATTAAGCATAGTGGCCCGTGCAAAAACTGCAGGATTTTATCCTTTTTGTTTAAATATATGTAATACATGGAAAATTTAAAACAACATAATCAAAAATTATAAAAAAAATTGGTTAAACATTAAAAAAGGATTTAAACAGCAGGTGATTTTCTGATGACACATTCCCTTTAAATAGCCAGTACTGAAAGGACTATGAGGCATGACATCATGTCAGTGGTTGATGGACATAGTGATCGTGACAGCCCTATTCGGAACAGAAATTATATAAATGCTGATAATCCCATTACAGTGCTGCAAAATATGTTAGCATTATTAGCTCATAAAAAAGGGGCAAACATGGACAAATTGTCTGAATAGGACTCCTACATAATTGTGGGTGTCTATAAAAACATTTTGCTACAGATAATATACTGTGAAATCTGTTACATTCCTGACCTCCTCAGCCACCCACTATTATAATCTTCTAAAGAGCATTTTAGCAGCCTTCAGCAACATTATCTCTCTCTCAACAGAGGCTTCTTGAATTTAGAGTTTTTTACTAAATACAACAGTCATCCATTGCCTTTAAAGGGAACCTGTCACCATGTTCTGACATATAAAACCAAATGTACCTTAATGCTTGTTTGCCCTGATAGTTCCCAGCGATCGATCCATAATCTTCTCAGGACTAACCTGTCCTATTTTATCGCCCTATTAACAGAAGAGAGTCATATCTTACATGCTTGACCTGAGAAGAGTCATATTTTCTCAGAGTCAAGTTCTACCAATGAATGGAAAGGCATGCTTATAGAACTATTTACGGTACGTCCATTGCCTAACATAGCACTGGAATGACTTTTAAAGACAGAAAGGAGACAACAGGCTCTCTAAAGAACACCTTTGGGGGCATTTTTTTTATTATTGCATTTTACTCATTTTGAGCTATACATTTTTTTTTTTCATTTAGTCCTTTTTAAACATTTTAAACAGCTTTTCATGTACACCTTTCTGTTTCTGTGTATTTTCAGACCAGCAAGCTCTCTATCAGCTGTCAGGAGTTCATAGATGAAGGGCTAGACATGGAGCCTTCAGAGCTGCTCTCTGACTGATTCAATATGAAACAGAAAGCAAGTCAGTCTTCAAATACAATGAAAGTGAAGGGTTTAGAACAGAAACTGTCAAAATATTTTAATACAGAGTAATTGAAACAAATTTTTGCCCAAAATAAGTAAAATGCTATGAAAAAAATAATTTCCTTAAATGTGTTCATAGCCTTTAAGTATTCTTAGAATTATTGTTAAGTGAAGCGGAATTCCTAAATTCCGAAGCAGGTTTTTCTAAAATGGCGGCTGTAGAGGAGACAAGCCCGGGAATGCAAGATTACCCATATTGCCATGCAGCCAGCCAAGCTGCAGATAGCTATCCCCTGTGATTTCCAGCTCTATAAAACCCTCATGAGCATAGGGAAAGATGTGGCAAGCACTAATGCGCTAGGGAAATTGTTGCTGAAAATGATTAATAGAAGAATATTGGAGAGGGAGAGTGCAGGGAGACTTATTCTGCATCAGTTTTATTTAGACCTACCTTTACTTATTCCTACATCAGCCATAAACTAAGATATGTAATTCCAATACCAATAAGATAGAAGCCTTTATTATTCCACTGCCAGCATGCCAACCAATACCATCCATTCTGCACCCCTTAGGGTGGCCAGGTCTTAAAGGGGTTATCCCACTTTGCATTTTTATACTTACCTGCTGCCACCGCGCGTTCACTTCCTGCATTCTGGCTGGGGGCCGGCTTCATCTTGATTGAAGTCTTCTCCCGGCCGGGCCGCGCGCTGGACTGAACGCGCACGCTGCCGCGCATGCGCAATGTGACTTATTTCTGGCCAGTATAGTACAGAGCCGGCGTGCGCGTTCGCAGCTCTGTACTATTCTGGCCGGGAAGAAGTCACCGTCGCGCATGCGCGGCAGCGTGCGCGTTCAGGACAGCGAGTGGCCCGGCCGGGAGAAAAGAAGAAGTCTTCTGGGCAAGCGCGACCATCGGGATTTTGCGGAAGAGCGGTGGTCGTAACCAGGGGAGACCGAGTCACAACAATAAGGTAAGTGGGGATGAATTTTCTCCTAATCGGTGGGAATTTGTTAATAAAGTATATTTACAAAAATGATCACTGTCAAATCATTAACAGATTTAACAGTGATCATTATGATGGGATAACCCCTTTAAAGATGACCATCCTCATCTTTTGGCTTTACTTCTTCGAAAATCATCCTTCAAAGTCTCCATGTCCTAGAAAAGTCAGCAAGATGCAGAGAGAGCTGGATGTTCCTGATGACATGGAAAAGGAGGAAATGCAGATGAAGAAGGACTCCCACCTGTAAGGCAGGAGAGAGCTGGGGTTGGAGAAGAGCCCCTGTTTAATGGTGCATTAAATGAGCCGCGCGACCATTAACAATGAAGACCGACTATACAACGCGGTCTTCATTATTCATTGAAAGGCAACTGCATGGCCACAACGCACCTGCAACATGGCCGCTCCCTGTGGCCGTACCCTGAGGCAGAGTGGCCTGGTATATCTCATTTAAAGTGATTTGTGACAAATTAATTTCATCACAAATTGAATTTCTGCCGAATCAAATTTTTCAAAACTTCGCTCAACTCTAGTTATAATGTTACATGCAACCCTTTACTGGAGTAAGATTGAGACAATTTGCGTGACTTTTTAAAAAGTCTCAGTTGATAAATCTGGAAGGAAACTATGCAATTAATATAACTAACCATACCTTTTTCCACCACTTTTCAAGAGTAGTGTAAAAATGCAAAATGTTGCAAAATTTTCACACAAATAAATCCAATAAGCCTCAACCATATTTTGCAACTTTTTGAGGCCAGAATTCTGGAGTAATGGGCTTGATAAATTCCACTCAAAGTCAGTACATCAGTAAGCCTGGAGAGAAGCCAGCTATGCACTGTACTTACCTTTTCCTACACTTTCATCCTTTAATGTGGTCATTTTTTATCCTACTCCAGCAATTTACAGTAAGAAGAACCAACAAGAATGTAGTGTTCACCACTTTCCGAGAGTTTCATCAGCATGTTGTAGAGCGGCACATATCAAAGTATCCACATTAAATACTGTTATTTCTAAATGCTGAGTTTATTTCAAGAAATCTTCTTACAGCTGTGCTACCAAAATCTATTTTGATCGCTGTAGAACATTTCCAGCATTGTCAGACTGGGTTAATCTTTGCTTAATTTTCTTGTATGTCTTGCTTGTCAGAAACATTTCTCTGATGGGCAATCTGCTAGCTGTGCTGATTGCAGACAATGTCATTCTGATATTTAAGACGGAACTATACTGTAGCTTTCAGTCACTCCAAAAGTAGTGCTTGTAAAATGGACTTGGACTTATGAATATTTTTACATCCGTACTGTATAAATCATATATAACATTTACAGATTATGCAAATAATTGTATGAATGCTTAAAGTGACTGTCTGCCCTGAAAATAATGTAGCTTTTTTTGTCTTAATAGGTTTATTATTCAACTCTGATTAATTTTCCTCATATATCTTTACAGTGGCAGGAGCTTTATTTTTCTCAGATTGATTTCTAAATCCCATGAATATGCTTGGATTTGGAGGGGTTGTCCTCTAGTGTTGGGCAAGTATGCTCTGCCGAACACAAATTTTACTCGAGCATACTAGAGTCTCCTCCGCGCGCGTTTTTTGGCTTTTTTTTTTTACAACAAATTAGCCCCCTTGGGGGTTCGTACATGGGATCTTTTGATCCCCTCTCCTATTCACCATAATATAGATCTATTATGGTGAATCAGATTTTTACACTCTCCATTCTGAGCTATGCCTCGTGCATAGTTCAGTATGGAGAAAGCCATGGCAGGCCTGGATCGCTTCAGCAGCGTCCAGGCTGCCATGGCAACCGATCAGAGCCCTGCGATTTCATTGCGGGGGCTCTGATTGGAAGGAAGATGGAGCCGCACCACTTCACAGGAGGCGCGTACAGACTTAATCGCGGCACCTGAGGGGTTAAATGGCAGTAGCAGCGCGATCGCCTCTTCCTGTCAGTGCGGCCGGATGCTGGCTGTATCATACAGCCGGCAGATCGTGCATATGGAGCGGGCTCACTGCAGAGGCCCCCTCCATACATCCCCTGGGACGCAATGACGTACCTGTACGTCAATATGCGTGAAAGGAAGGACTATTGTTGTATCTGGCAGCAATATAAATATTAGCCCAACCTGCGCTAAATTGCGTGGAATTGTTAGAAAAAAACTAAATTCCTTTTAAGGACTATTGTTGGATCTGGCAGCAATATATATTTTTAGCGCAACCTGTGCTAAATAGCTTGCAATTGTTTGGCCGCTGCAACCAGCAACATTATCTGCACTACATCTCCTATGTAACGTGTGCACAGCCTTAAAAATATCTGTGACATCCAGGGAACTTTTTCCGTAGACGGTGTCCGGTGCGGACAGTCACATTTCCTGCGCTACATCTCCTGTAAAACGTTTGCGTATCTGAAATATCAGTGACATTCAGTCTAATTTTTTTGCTGCTGGTGGCAGCGATATTACCTGCGCTACATCTCTAGTATAACGTTAGCACATCCGAAATATCAGTGACATTCAGTGTAATTTTTTTTGCCGCTGGTGACAGCGACATTATCTACGCTACATCTCTTGTATAACATGTGCGCAGCCTAAAAATATCTGTGACATCCAGTGTACTTTTCCCGCAGACGGTGTCTGCTGCGGACAGTTACATTTCCTGCGCTACATATCCTGTATAACGTTTGCATATCCGAAATATCAGTGACATTCAGTCTAATTTTTTTGCTGCTGGTGGCAGCGACATTACCTGCACTACATCTCCTGTATAACGTTTGCGCATCCTAAATATCAGTGACATTAATTCAGTGTAATTTTTTATTATCCGTTGGTGACAGCGACATTACTTGCTCTATATCTCCTGTATAAGGTTTGCACGTCCTAAAATTATCTGAGACATTCAGTGTACTTTTTTCATAGACGCTGCGGACAGCGACATTATCTGCGCTACATCTCCTGTTTAATGTGTGTGCATCCTAAAAATATCTGACATTCTGTGTACTTTACTTGTGCATACACTTAGAAAACCTGTGCTACTGTACGTGTGACATACTTCCAAGCATATATACCATTTAATATGCGCAAGGCGAGCAGTAAGGGTCGGGGAAGTGGCCGTGATGGTGCACGCAGAGGCCATGGCCCTGGGCCCGGTGAAACTGTGCCTGCTGCAAGAGCACAAGCAACACACTCATCCACGATACCTGGCTTCATGTCCCAGTTTGCAGGGCGGTGCAGGACACCACTCTCGAAGGCAGATCAGTGTGACCAGGTGGTCGGTTGGATTGCAGCAGATAATGCTTCCAGTCGGTTACGCACCACCCTGCCTTCCACAAAGTCCAGTCTCAGTAGCCAAGAGTCTGGTCAATAGAACCCTCAACCTAATACTCCTTCCTCCCACCATGGAGAGTCTTGGCAAACAAGTGATCCCTCACTCGGATATTCCGAGGAGCTCTTTTAATCCTTGATTTGGGCCTCTTGACAAGCCCACTTGAAAAGGGACATGAGGAGATATTGTGCCCTGATTCCCAAACTCTTGAGCATCCACAGTCACAAGAAGATGACGGTGTGCAACAGCAATTAGTGTTTCACGAGGTGGATGATGATGATGAGACACAGTTGCCAATAAGTCAACTGCAATAAGTGTCTCAAGAGGTTGATGATGAGGATGAGACACAATTGTCAATAACTGAGGTTGTTGTTAGGTCAACAAATCAGGAGGATGACCAGAGTGAGGAAGTGGAAGAGGAGGTGGTGGACGATGAAGTCACTGACCCAACCTGAGAAGGTGGCAAGCCGAGCGATGACAGCAGTACAGAGGGGGAGGGATCCACAGCACCACAACAGGTTGAAAGAGGCAATGGGGTGGCAAAAGGGAGAAGGCGGGCCCCACCAAACAGGCCCACAACTGTACCCCAGAGCACCCCCTTGTGACAATATTCCTTGCTAAGGGGTAAGTGTTCCGCAGTCTGGCGGTTTTTTGAGGAAAGTGCGGACGATAAAATAATTGTCATTTGCAACCTGTGCCGTACCAAAATGAGCAGGGGCATAAACACTAGCAACCTCACCACCACCAGCATTATCCGCCACATGGCATCAAAGCACCCTAATTGGTGGGCCGAACACCTGGGTCCACAATCACTGTCTGCCGGTCATACCACTGCCTCCTCTTCCCCTGTGTTACGTGCTGGCCAATCCCCTGTCCAAGACGCAGGCCCGAATGCCTCCCGGAATGCATCTAGACCTTTGCAAGCACCATCATCTAGCACATCTACTTCCGTGTCCCAGCGCAGTGAATAGATGTACAGTACAGACCAAAAGTTTGGACACACCTTCTCATTCAAAGAGTTTTCTTTATTTTCATGACTATGAAAATTGTAGATTCACACTGAAGGCATCAAAACTATGAATTAACACATGTGGAATTATATACATAACAAACAAGTGTGAAACAACTTAAAATATGTCATATTCTAGGTTCTTCAAAGTAGCCACCTTTTGCTTTGATTACTGCTTTGCACACTCTTGGCATTCTCTTGATGAGCTTCAAGAGGTAGTCCCCTGACATTGTTTTCACTTCACAGGTGTGCCCTGTCAGGTTTAATAAGTGGGATTTCTTGCCTTATAAATGGGGTTGGGACCATCAGTTGCGTTGAGGAGAAGTCAGGTGGATACACAGCTGATGGTCCTACTGAATAGACTGTTAGAATTTGTATTATGGCAAGAAAAAAGCAGCTAAGTAAAGAAAAACGAGTGGCCATCATTACTTTAAGAAATGAAGGTAAGTCAGTCAGCCGAAAAATTGGGAAAACTTTGAAAGTAAGGGCTATTTGACCATGAAGGAGAGTGATGGGGTGCTGCGCCAGATGACCTGGCCTCCACAGTCACCGGACCTGAACCCAATCGAGATGGTTTGGGGTGAGCTGGACCGCAGAGTGAAGGCAAAAGGGCCAGCAAGTTCTAAGCATCTCTGGGAACTCCTTCAAGACTATTGGAAGACCATTTCAGGTGACTACCTCTTGAAGCTCATCAAGAGAATGCCAAGAGTGTGCAAAGCAGTAAGCAAAGCAAAAGGTGGCTACTTTGAAGAACCTAGAATATGACATATTTTCAGTTGTTTCACACTTGTTTGTTATGTATATAATTCCACATGTGTTAATTCATAGTTTTGATGCCTTCATAGTCCTGAAAATAAAGAAAACTCTTTGAATGAGAAGGTGTGTCCAAACTTTTGGTCTGTACTGTATATGCCCCAATCCTTTGAACGAAAGCACAAAAACCCCAACCACCCACCCACAGGCCATAGCACTAAATGCGCACCTTTTCAATTTGCTGACTCTGGAAATGTTGCCCTTTAGGCTTGTGGACACTGAGGCTTTCCGCAGCCTGATGGCGGTGGCTGTCCCGCGTTACTCTGTCCCCAGCCGCCACTATTTTTCCCAGTGTGCAGTCCCAGCCTTACACCATCATGTGTCCCGTAACATCACCCGTGCCCTGACCAATGTAGTTATTGGGAAGGTCCACTTCATATGGACAAGTGCTTTTGACTGTGGACTATTGGTTGCCTACTCTTGACGTACACTTTTTGATTTTTTTGGGTGTTATTTGTAGTAAAAATTAACTTTTATTTATTAAATTTAATAATTAGTGAATGAACTTATTGCTAACCTACTTAAATTATAAATTTAAAACTTACACTGGTGGACCTGAGCAGTGCTTTTCTGAAGAAATTAATCAGTTAATCAACTAGCAGCCGTTTGACAATGGTGACTGTAGCTTAATTCAGCTAGCTGGTTGCTTTTTAGTATGCTGAATTGGATATATGTATCCACTTGTTGCTACAGTAATTCATAGCATTGTTGGTGGGCTGCTTGATTTTGGTGCCTATTGGCGCCGTATTGTGGCGTGATTAGTACTGCAGATGCTGCGGTGACTGCCTGCTGCCTGTCTTATCTCCTGGATTGATTCGTTTGGCAGTGCAGTCTCTCGCTGTGCTGCCTTTTGGCGATGCAGTCACCTACTGCACTAGGTACTAGCTATTCTATAGCACACGCTCATCATGAAAGGTCCTCTGTGTTCTAAAAACCTAAATGCTGCCCCCCGACATGTTTCGCCATGGATATGGCGTCCTCAGGGGATCGGGCAGTCTGTGAGGAGAGTGGAATTGCCGGGTATATTTGAAAACTCCCACTGAAATGACGTAATGTGTTTCAACCAATGATCTTGCTCCTTGGTGAGCTCGTCCCTGTTGCTTCTAACGTAGTCACTGATAGGCTGTTTGTAACGGCCGGCTCTGACGTATCTGCTCGCGTGATCTCGCTCAGTTCCCGCGCATGCCTCTGGACTTAGGGCTTTGCGGTTTGGATTCACTGGCTAATCTATCCGTACTGGATTGTTCGCCGATCTTCTGATGTTAGAATGTATGGCTGTATAAATTCGGGTGGAGCGAGGTACTGCGCATGTCACTATACTTAGGAGATTCTGCTGATGATGTTGTTTCTCTGCGCATGTCTCTAGACTTGGATGTTTTTTCTCTGTTCTTTCTTCTACTTATCTTTCTTTTGGCGCTTTTCTCTGACATTAGGTGATTTTCTACTTTCTTTTTATTCTTTTTATTACAGACATAATATGTTGTGCCTTCTTACTATTGATATTAGTATGATACTTCTCATATGTCAACCTACTTGTCTAGATTTCATTATTATCTTTCATTTGTGCGCTTTTTAACTGTATCGCAATGATTTACATAGCTATAATACAGTTTAATAATTGTTATTTTTACAGATCAAAACTCCAGCTTCCAGATCTCCAAGAAGGCGACGCACCCACCACCCTCTCCATCCTTTCCAGGTATTGTTATTATTAGTGGTTATTATTGTTTTCCTACAGATCTATCAGCTGACAGTGAATTATCCAGTGGGTGTTACAATATATTTATTCCGTGAGTTGTTTACATTATGGTTTTATATGATTTTTTACTGTAAATATGCCACTCTCCAAATTATTACATTCAAGAAGGTCTAATTACTTTTATTTCATTGTTGTTGTATTCTATTTATTTTCATTAAGACAATTTTTACAAAAATGATGCAAAGGTGAACCCTTCATTAAGGCCTAGGGGTGAAAGACTTCTGAGTCTGTATATCCAGCGGGTTTCTTCCTGCTGTAATTTACGCTGGGTATACACCTATGTAACAATTGATTCCAAATATAGGGGAAAACCCTTAAAAGCTATACCCTATTCATAAAAGGAATAAACTGTGACAGATGCAATAAAACAAGTGCAAAATGGCTGGTTTCTTATCTAGCCATCCCTCAACACAAATATCACTAGCAGAGGCAAATCAAGTGTTCTCCACAGGAAATTTACCAATAAATATCTTGGATATCAATCAGGCCTTCAAAGAACTTAATAAGACCTATAAAAGCTATGTGCGGTCAGTTTGGGAAGTGAGGAGTTTAGACACCTATATACAACAAAAAATTGTGTATAGAGGGATACGTATCAATATCACTCCCAACTCACACCAAGAAGACCCTGAATTCATAAAAGGGTGGGAAACTCTATTAACAGAAAATTCATTGCGCATGCAAGGGTACCTACTAGAGTACGAAAAGAAGCTAATGCAAAAAATCTCCCAACAATTAGAAAAAGAAGTAGGTGATATTAAAATATTCCAGACTCATCCTGAGTATACTCAGCTGGAAATTAACCTACAAAAAAATATCGAAGGCCTACAAGGCGAGATCAAAGAGAGAAAGCATCGCAAATATAATAGAGATAGGAAAGATTTCGAATCTGGTAATATATACATCAAAAAGAATACCAGCTATCGTAGCGGCAATTTTAACTACCGCAAACCCAGCCAGTATACAGACATTTCGGAATCAGAAGTATCCGAGTCTGATTCAGGGTCTAACACCTCAAAACCAGGTGTTAAGAGGAAAGCCAAAAATAAATTTGGACAGTATCAAAGGAGATATAATTCCAACAGTACAACAAAATGGGCAGGCAACCAACAGAACAAATCTGGAGGACAAACTGCACAATGTATGGAGAGAGGATCAGCTCCAGACACAGACAGAGTAAACGAAACTGCCCCATTACTATTCTCCTCAGCTCCAACTTTTCCATTTGTGGCTGCACAAGCCCCAATAGGAATACCAAATATGGGTCCTCACTTACCTTCTCTGTCTTCAGCCTCCTTGCCTTCTCCTTCTTCTTTTTTAGTGTCAGGAACACAGTTGAGGGACCGGGACAAATGGGGATATCAGCCCAAGACGTAGCACCTCCCTCTAAAACAAATGAGATGCAAATAATTAATTTAACAAACATCATTCTAGATTCGGAACATGAAAGACTTATTCAAAAAGGTCTTTCGTACACACCAGCACCATATTTTGACTGCTTCACATGGGTAAAAGATATAAACCTCTTTGCAAGGAAATTGGCATTGCACAAGGAGTATAAGAATAAAGACAAGGATACCCAAGAAATGCATAGACGTGAATGTGAAGCAGTCCAAATATTGGAAGACTTACAGCAAGAACATTTAGGACAAATTCCATTACCTAAACCACCATTCTCCACTATGACCCCCCAGTCCAAATTTACGCCACCCTTTACAAAATATAGTAATATTCAGACATTTGTGGATCTAGTAACTCTAGAACTACAAAAAATTAAAGGGAAAAAGTCACAAGTTAGCAGTAATCTAAGTAATAAAGAAAAGAAAGCCTTGAAAGAGCTGGCAGAAAATAAAAACTTAGAAATCAAACCATCAGATAAGGGGGGCAACATAGTGCTAATGGAAAAATCAGAGTACAAAAGAATGGTTATGGACCTGTTGAAAGATCAAAACACTTATCAAAAATTGCAGAATAATCCTACTACTAAATTTGTACAAGAACTTAAAAACATATTACAGCAGGCAAAAGAAAAGAATCTAATTACCAAAGAAGAGTTCAAAGTCCTGTACAAGCCGAATCCTGTACTTGCAACATTTTACGCCATTCCCAAGATACACAAAAAACGACAACCAATTCCTGGGAGACCTATTGTATCTGGGAATGAGAGTCTGTGTGAGGGAATAAGTGGGTTTGCGGTAGTTAAAATTGCCGCTACGATAGCTGGTATTCTTTTTGATGTATATATTACCAGATTCGAAATCTTTCCTATCTCTATTATATTTGCGATGCTTTCTCTCTTTGATCTCGCCTTGTAGGCCTTCGATATTTTTTTGTAGGTTAATTTCCAGCTGAGTATACTCAGGATGAGTCTGGAATATTTTAATATCACCTACTTCTTTTTCTAATTGTTGGGAGATTTTTTGCATTAGCTTCTTTTCGTACTCTAGTAGGTACCCTTGCATGCGCAATGAATTTTCTGTTAATAGAGTTTCCCACCCTTTTATGAATTCAGGGTCTTCTTGGTGTGAGTTGGGAGTGATATTGATACGTATCCCTCTATACACAATTTTTTGTTGTATATAGGTGTCTAAACTCCTCACTTCCCAAACTGACCGCACATAGCTTTTATAGGTCTTATTAAGTTCTTTGAAGGCCTGATTGATATCCAAGATATTTATTGGTAAATTTCCTGTGGAGAACACTTGATTTGCCTCTGCTAGTGATATTTGTGTTGAGGGATGGCTAGATAAGAAACCAGCCATTTTGCACTTGTTTTATTGCATCTGTCACAGTTTATTCCTTTTATGAATAGGGTATAGCTTTTAAGGGTTTTCCCCTATATTTGGAATCAATTGTTACATAGGTGTATACCCAGCGTAAATTACAGCAGGAAGAAACCCGCTGGATATACAGACTCAGAAGTCTTTCACCCCTAGGCCTTAATGAAGGGTTCACCTTTGCATCATTTTTGTAAAAATTGTCTTAATGAAAATAAATAGAATACAACAACAATGAAATAAAAGTAATTAGACCTTCTTGAATGTAATAATTTGGAGAGTGGCATATTTACAGTAAAAAATCATATAAAACCATAATGTAAACAACTCACGGAATAAATATATTGTAACACCCACTGGATAATTCACTGTCAGCTGATAGATCTGTAGGAAAACAATAATAACCACTAATAATAACAATACCTGGAAAGGATGGAGAGGGTGGTGGGTGCGTCGCCTTCTTGGAGATCTGGAAGCTGGAGTTTTGATCTGTAAAAATAACAATTATTAAACTGTATTATAGCTATGTAAATCATTGCGATACAGTTAAAAAGCGCACAAATGAAAGATAATAATGAAATCTAGACAAGTAGGTTGACATATGAGAAGTATCATACTAATATCAATAGTAAGAAGGCACAACATATTATGTCTGTAATAAAAAGAATAAAAAGAAAGTAGAAAATCACCTAATGTCAGAGAAAAGCGCCAAAAGAAAGATAAGTAGAAGAAAGAACAGAGAAAAAACATCCAAGTCTAGAGACATGCGCAGAGAAACAACATCATCAGCAGAATCTCCTAAGTATAGTGACATGCGCAGTACCTCGCTCCACCCGAATTTATACAGCCATACATTCTAACATCAGAAGATCGGCGAACAATCCAGTACGGATAGATTAGCCAGTGAATCCAAACCGCAAAGCCCTAAGTCCAGAGGCATGCGCGGGAACTGAGCGAGATCACGCGAGCAGATACGTCAGAGCCGGCCGTTACAAACAGCCTATCAGTGACTACGTTAGAAGCAACAGGGACGAGCTCACCAAGGAGCAAGATCATTGGTTGAAACACATTACGTCATTTCAGTGGGAGTTTTCAAATATACCCGGCAATTCCACTCTCCTCACAGACTGCCCGATCCCCTGAGGACGCCATATCCATGGCGAAACATGTCGGGGGGCAGCATTTAGGTTTTTAGAACACAGAGGACCTTTCATGATGAGCGTGTGCTATAGAATAGCTAGTACCTAGTGCAGTAGGTGACTGCATCGCCAAAAGGCAGCACAGCGAGAGACTGCACTGCCAAACGAATCAATCCAGGAGATAAGACAGGCAGCAGGCAGTCACCGCAGCATCTGCAGTACTAATCACGCCACAATACGGCGCCAATAGGCACCAAAATCAAGCAGCCCACCAACAATGCTATGAATTACTGTAGCAACAAGTGGATACATATATCCAATTCAGCATACTAAAAAGCAACCAGCTAGCTGAATTAAGCTACAGTCACCATTGTCAAACGGCTGCTAGTTGATTAACTGATTAATTTCTTCAGAAAAGCACTGCTCAGGTCCACCAGTGTAAGTTTTAAATTTATAATTTAAGTAGGTTAGCAATAAGTTCATTCACTAATTATTAAATTTAATAAATAAAAGTTAATTTTTACTACAAATAACACCCAAAAAAATCAAAAAGTGTACGTCAAGAGTAGGCAACCAATAGTCTCACGACTAAATGTAAAATACAATAACAAGTGCCTCTACGTACGCTGGGTATACACCTATGTAACATTTGACTGTGGACGTTACATTTCCCTGGTGGCACACTGGGTGAACATTGTGGAGGCCGGGAGCGAGTCGTACCCTGGGAGGGCATAGGTGCTACCGACGCCAAGGATTGCGGGCCCTACTTCCATCAGGGTTTCCGCCACCACCTATGTTAGTGGCTGCAACCCCCCCCCCCTTCTCCTCCTCTGCCTCCTCCTTCACTTCCACCTCTGAATTATCATCTTGCAGCACCAGTCAGACATCAGTCAGTAGCTGAAAGCACTGTAGCACTGCAGTGGCGAAGCAGCAACAGGCCGTGCCTAAACTGATCTGCTTAGGTGACAAACAGCACACCGCCGCAGAGCTGTGGCAGGGGATAAGGGACCAGACTGAGCTGTTAAATATTCAAAGCTGACCCATCAATACGTGTTGAGACACAGTACTCTAAGCATATGTACAAGTGGTCACATGGACCAATAATTGTCTCTTGGTTTACACTAGTGTTGAGCGAACAGTTCGAGCATAGTTCGGGTCCGTACCGAATTTTGGGGTGTTCGTGACACGGACCCGAACCCGAACTTTTTCGTAAAAGTTCGGGTTCGGGTTTGTCGTTCGGCATGTATTTTGGCGCATTTTGAAAGGCTGCAAAGCAGCCAATCAACATGCATCATACTACTTGCCCTAAGATGCCATCGCAGCCATGCCTACTATTGGCAAGGCTGTGATTGGCCAATTGCAGCATGTGACTCAGCCTCTTTATAAGCTTGTGCGCACGTCGGGACGTGCTCACTCCCGATGTGAATAGAACAGGGATAGACGCAGCTGATGCTAGGGCGAGAATAGGCAGGGATAATTGAATAACTGGAAGCAAATTTCTCTCCTCCACCTGTGATTCATCTGAACAACTGCAGCTGAGCTGCTTTTTTGATAGGGATTGGCTATTTTTAGAGTGGCCAGAGTGATTTTTCCATCCACATGTACCTGGGCTGACCGCCGGCCGCCATTTTGCGACTTGTAGTGCTGCAGCAGAAGCTGCCACAGTGTGCATTCCAAAGCTCCAAACAAGTCAGACATCTACACCTGGGATTCAGACCAATAGCGATTTAGCAGCACAGTCCAAGGCTATTTTTTTTAAAGGTTGTGCAGACCATTTTGTGACACATGTTACTGGGCTGATAGGCGGCGGCCATCTTGGGACTAGTGCTGCAGCACAATCTCTCCCAACGTCCATTAATCACTTGTAATAGTGGTCTGTGCCATAGAAATCCTACATCAGGGACTTGGGTGTGCTTGTGTCACCCCTACTAATACCAGTCCACCTGTAATCCATACAGTGAAAAGACTGAAAGTATTCCAGTGAGGGGATTTTTTTTATTTAAAAAAGGCCAAGTTAGTTTATCTGGCGTTCAATATACTAGATACAGTTAGGCCTGCGTTTCATACATCTGGAATTAGCAAACTAATGTGCTGGGGTTGGGAAAACATATATGTACCCATACTAGAATCTGTCAAAGAAAGCGGTACTCACATATAACAGTCATTCCATCTGTAATCCATACAGTCAAAAGACTGAAAGTATTCCAGTGAGGGAATTTTTTTTATTTAAAAAAGGCCAAGTTAGTTTATCTGGCGTTCAATATACTAGATACAGTTAGGCCTGCGTTTCATACATCTGGAATTAGCAAACTAATGTGCTGGGGTTGGGAAAACATATATGTACCCATACTAGAATCTGTCAAAGAAAGCGGTACTCACATATAACAGTCATTCCATCTGTAATCCATACAGTCAAAAGACTGAAAGTATTCCAGTGAGGGGATTTTTTTTATTTAAAAAAGGCCAAGTTAGTTTATCTGGCGTTCAATATACTAGATACAGTTAGGCCTGCGTTTCATACATCTGGAATTAGCAAACTAATGTGCTGGGGTTGGGAAAACATATATGTACCCATACTAGAATCTGTCAAAGAAAGCGGTACTCACATATAACAGTCATTCCATCTGTAATCCATACAGTCAAAAGACTGAAAGTATTCCAGTGAGGGAATTTTTTTTATTTAAAAAAGGCCAAGTTAGTTTATCTGGCGTTCAATATACTAGATACAGTTAGGCCTGCGTTTCATACATCTGGAATTAGCAAACTAATGTGCTGGGGTTGGGAAAACATATATGTACCCATACTAGAATCTGTCAAAGAAAGCGGTACTCACATATAACAGTCATTCCATCTGTAATCCATACAGTCAAAAGACTGAAAGTATTCCAGTGAGGGAATTTTTTTTATTTAAAAAAGGCCAAGTTAGTTTATCTGGCGTTCAATATACTAGATACAGTTAGGCCTGCGTTTCATACATCTGGAATTAGCAAACTAATGTGCTGGGGTTGGGAAAACATATATGTACCCATACTAGAATCTGTCAAAGAAAGCGGTACTCACATATAACAGTCATTCCATCTGTAATCCATACAGTCAAAAGACTGAAAGTATTCCAGTGAGGGAATTTTTATTTTATTTAAAAAAGGCCAAGTTAGTTTATCTGGCGTTCAATATACTAGATACAGTTAGGCCTGCGTTTCATACATCTGGAATTAGCAAACTAATGTGCTGGGGTTGGGAAAACATATATGTACCCATACTAGAATCTGTCAAAGAAAGCGGTACTCACATATAACAGTCATTCCATCTGTAATCCATACAGTCAAAAGACTGAAAGTATTCCAGTGAGGGAATTTTTTTTATTTAAAAAAGGCCAAGTTAGTTTATCTGGCGTTCAATATACTAGATACAGTTAGGCCTGCGTTTCATACATCTGGAATTAGCAAACTAATGTGCTGGGGTTGGGAAAACATATATGTACCCATACTAGAATCTGTCAAAGAAAGCAGTACTCACATATAACAGTCATTCCATCTGTAATCCATACAGTCAAAAGATTGAAAGTATTCCAGTGAGGGAATTTTTTTTTTATTTAAAAAAGGCCAAGTTAGTTTATCTGGCGTTCAATATACTAGATACAGTTAGGCCTGCGTTTCATACATCTGGAATTAGCAAACTAATGTGCTGGGGTTGGGAAAACATATATGTACCCATACTAGAATCTGTCAAAGAAAGCGGTACTCACATATAACAGTCATTCCATCTGTAATCCATACAGTCAAAAGACTGAAAGTATTCCAGTGAGGGAATTTTTTTTATTTAAAAAAGGCCAAGTTAGTTTATCTGGCGTTCAATATACTAGATACAGTTAGGCCTGCGTTTCATACATCTGGAATTAGCAAACTAATGTGCTGGGGTTGGGAAAACATATATGTACCCATACTAGAATCTGTCAAAGAAAGCGGTACTCACATATAACAGTCATTCCATCTGTAATCCATACAGTCAAAAGACTGAAAGTATTCCAGTGAGGGAATTTTTATTTTATTTAAAAAAGGCCAAGTTAGTTTATCTGGCGTTCAATATACTAGATACAGTTAGGCCTGCGTTTCATACATCTGGAATTAGCAAACTAATGTGCTGGGGTTGGGAAAACATATATGTACCCATACTAGAATCTGTCAAAGAAAGCGGTACTCACATATAACAGTCATTCCATCTGTAATCCATACAGTCAAAAGACTGAAAGTATTCCAGTGAGGGGATTTTGCTTATAAAAAATAATATATTTCATTGTGGTGCGAGTTGAATCGCAACAATGAAGAAAAATACTATTAAGGGACGAGGACGCGGTCGTGGTGGTGTCCGTGGAGCCTCTGTTTCTGGTAGAGGACGTGGCCGTTCGGCCCCAGGCGCACACAGTAGGGAACGAACTCCCTCAACTAGCCGGCAGAATGTACCGCAATATCTCGTGGGGCCCAATGCCGCTCTTAGGATGGTAAGGCCTGAGCAGGTACAGGCATTAATCGATTGGGTGGCCGACAGTGCTTCCAGCACGTTCACCACATGGTCTTCCACCCAGTCTTCTGCGGAAAGCGCACAGGTGGCACCTGAAAACCAAGCCCATCAGTCTGTCACATCACCCCCAAGCATATCAGGGAAACGGTCTGAGCCACAAGTTATGCAGCAGTCTCTTCTTCTGTTTGAAGACTCTGCTTCCAGGGTTTCCCAGGGGCGTCCACCTAGCCCTTCCCCAGTGGAGGAAGACATACCATGCACTGACGCACAACCACTTATGTCTCCAGATGAAGAGGACATGGGAATACCACCACAGCAGAGTCACCGACTCTCTGATGATGACGAAACACAGGTGCCCACTGCCGCGTCTTTTTGCAGTGTGCAGACTGAACAGGAGGAGGTCAGGGAGGGAGACTGGATGGAAGACGATGCAGAGGATGATGAGGTCTTAGACCCCACATGGACTGAAGGTCGTGGCGATGACTTTCACAGTTCAGAGGAAGAGGTAGTGGTGAGACCGAGACAACAGCGAAGCCAAAGAGGGAGCAGGGGGCCAAAGCAGACGAGCCGCCGCCCCCAGAGTTCGCCTGCTACTGGACATCGCCAACAGGGACCCAGCCCCACAAAGGCAGCTTCAAAGAGTTCCCTGGCATGGCACTTCTTTAAACAATGTCCTACCGACAAGACCCGAGTGACTTGCACGCTCTGCCATCAGAGCCTGAGGCGAGGCATTAACGTTCTGAACCTCAGCACAACCTGCATGACCAGGCATCTACATGCAAAGCATGAACTGCAGTGGGGTACACACCTTAAAAACCAGGCACTCGCTGAGGCTCCCCCTGCTCCCTCTACCGCTGCTGCCTCGGCTTCCGCCTCGAGAGGAATGTTGCCACCTGCCGAGCAGCAAACAGAGGATGTGCCACCGACACCACCACCACCGCCACCGTCAACTAGCGTCTCCACTATATCACACAGCAGCGTTCAGCTCTCAATATCTCAAACCTTAGAGAGGAAGCGCAAATTCCCCCCGAGTCACCCTCGAGCCCTTGGCCTGAACGCCAGCATTTCTAAACTGCTGGCCTTTGAAATGCTGTCATTCCGGCTGGTGGACACAGACAGCTTCAAACAGCTGATGGCCATGGCTGTCCCGCAGTATGTGGTTCCCAGCCGCCACTACTTCTCCAAGACAGCCGTGCCTTCCCTGCACATGCAAGTGTCCGATAAAATCAAGTGTGCACTGCGCAACGCCATTTGTGGCAAGGTCCACCTAACCACAGATACGTGGACCAGTAAGCACGGCCAGGGACGCTATATCTCACTAACTGCACACTGGATGAATGTAGTGGCGGCTGGGCCCCCGGCGGACAGTTCCTTGGCGCACGTCCTTCCGCCCCCTAGGATCGCAAGGCATCATTCTCTGCCTCCTGTAGCCTCCTCCTCCTACTCGGCTTCCTCCTCCACTGCTTCCACCAGCTCATCCGGTCAGCCACACACCTTCACCACCAACTTCAGCACAGCCCGGGGTAAACGTCAGCAGGCCATTCTGAAACTCATATGTTTGGGGGACAGGCCCCACAGCGCAAAGGAGTTGTGGCGGGGTATTGAACAACAGACCGACGAGTGGTTTCTGCCGGTGGGCCTCAAGCCAGGCCTGGTGGTATGCGATAATGGGCGAAATCTCGTGGCAGCTCTGGGACTAGCCGGTTTGACGCACATCCCTTGCCTGGCGCATGTGCTGAACTTGGTGGTGCAGAGGTTCATTCACCACTACCCCAACATGTCAGAGCTGCTGCATAAAGTGCGGGCCGTCTGTGCGCGCTTCCGCCGTTCACATCCTGCCGCTGCTCGCCTGTCTGCGCTACAGCGGAACTTCGGCCTTCCCGCTCACCGCCTCATATGCGACGTGCCCACCCGGTGGAACTTCACCTTGCACATGCTGGAGAGACTGTGCGAGCAGCAGCAGGCCATAGTGGAGTTTCAGCTGCAGCACGCTCGCGTCAGTCGTACTGCCGAACAGCACCACTTCACCACCAATGATTGGGCCTCCATGCGAGACCTGTGTGCCCTGCTGCGCTGTTTCGAGTACTCCACCAACATGGCCAGTGGCGATGACACTGTTATCAGCGTTACAATACCACTTCTATGTCTCCTTGAGAAAACACTTAGGGCAATGATGTTAGAGGAGGTGGCCCAGGTGGAGGAGGAGGAGGAGGATGAGGGCTCGTTTCTAACACTTTCGGGCCAGTCTGTTCGAAGTGGCTCAGAGGGAGGTTTGTTTAAGCAGCAGAGGACAGGTTCACAAGTCGCCAGCCAAGGCACTGTACTGGAGGACGAGGAGGATGAGGAGGAGGAGGTGGAGGGGGACGAGGATGACGCAAGTTCACAGCGGGGTGGCAGCCCAGGCCCATCACTGGTGCGTGGCTGGGGGGATACGGTGGACGATGACGATACGCCTCCCACAGAGGACAGCTTGTCCTTACCCATGGGTAGCCTGGCCCACATGAGCGAATATATGCTCCAATGCCTGCGCAACGACAGCAGAGTTGCCCACGTTTTAACGTGTGCAGACTACTGGGTGGCCACCCTGCTGGATCCCCGGTATAAAGACAATGTGCCCACTTTAATTCCTCAACTGGAGCGCGACCGTAAGATGCGCGAGTACAAGCGCACGCTGATAGAGGCGCTCTTGAGAGCATTCCCACATGTCACAGGGGAACAGGTGGAAGGTGAAGGCAGAGGAGTGGCAAGAGGTCGCCAACGCAGCTGTGTCACGGCCAGCTCATCTGAGGGCAGGGTTAGCATGGCAGAAATGTGGAAAAGTTTTGTCTCCATGCCACAGCTATCTGCACCGACACCTGATACGGAACGTGTTAGCAGGAGGCAGCATTTCACTAACATGGTTGAACAGTATGTCTGCACACCCCTCCACATCCTGACGGATGGTTCGGCCCCATTCAACTACTGGGTTTCGAAATTGTCCACGTGGCCAGAGTTAGCATGTTATGCCTTGGAGGTGCTTTCCTGCCCGGCGGCCAGCGTTTTATCTGAACGCGTATTCAGCACGGCAGGGGGCGTCATTACTGACAAGCGCAGCCGCCTGTCCACAGCCAACGTGGACAAGCTGACCTTCATAAAGATGAACCAGGCATGGATCCCACAGGACCTGTCCCTCCCTTGTGCAGAGTAGTCCTTATTAACTGCCTAAAACATGTCTTGTTGTGCTACGGGCCACTTCTTTATTTGATACAAATTTTATGAAACCCACAGTTGAATGAAACTCTTCTCTGTCTGGGCGCCGGGGCCTAACCAGATGAAAGTGGCCGGTTAAACTAACAGGTGACATGAAGCCATAACCTCTGCCATGCTACCTCTGTCTTCTGTCTGGGTGCTGAGGCCTAAGTCAAATAAAGCGGTCTTCTGCTGTGCTGGGGGATATGAAGCTAATCTCTGACCTCTCTCCTCTGTCTGGGTCCAAAGGCCTAAATCACTGAAAGAGGCCTTCTCCTGTGGTGTGTGATATGATGCCAGAATATGTGCTGTGGGGCCTCTCTCCTCTTCCTGGGTGCAGGGGTCAAATAAACTAAATTGTGGCCTACTCCTGTGGTGGTTGATATGATGCCTGATTCTCTGATGTGGAACCTCTCTCCTCTGTTTGGGTGAAGGGGTCAAAGTAACTAAATGGTGGCTTCTCCTGTGGTGGCTGATATGATGCCAGAATATGTGCTGTGGTGCCTCTCTCCTCTTCCTGGGTGCAGGGGTCAAAGTAACTAAATGGTGGCTTCTCCTGTGGTGGCTGATATGATGCCAGAATATGTGCTGTGGGGCCTCTCTCCTCTTCCTGGGTGCAGGGGTCAAAGTAACTCAATGGTGGCTTCTCCTGTGGTGGCTGATATGATGCCAGAATATGTGCTGTGGTGCCTCTCTCCTCTGTCTGGGTCCAAAGGCCTAAATCACTGAAAGAGGCCTTCTCCTGTGGTGTGTGATATGATGCCTGAATATGTGCTGTGGTGCCTCTCTCCTCTTCCTGGGTGCGGGGGTCAAAGTAACTCAATGGTGGCTTCTCCTGTGGTGGCTGATATGATGCCAGAATATGTGCTGTGGTGCCTCTCTCCTCTTCCTGGGTGCGGGGGTCAAAGTAACTCAATGGTGGCTTCTCCTGTGGTGGCTGATATGATGCCAGAATATGTGCTGTGGTGCCTCTCTCCTCTTCCTGGGTGCGGGGGTCAAAGTAACTCAATGGTGGCTTCTCGTGTGGTGGCTGATATGATGCCAGAATATGTGCTGTGGTGCCTCTCTCCTCTTCCTGGGTGCGGGGGTCAAAGTAACTCAATGGTGGCTTCTCCTGTGGTGGCTGATATGATGCCAGAATATGTGCTGTGGGGCCTCTCTCCTCTTCCTGGGTGCAGGGGTCAAAGTAACTCAATGGTGGCTTCTCCTGTGGTGGTTAGTATGATGCCAGAATATGTGCTGTGGGGCCTCTCTCCTCTTCCTGGGTGCAGGGGTCAAAGTAACTCAATGGTGGCTTCTCCTGTGGTGGCTGATATGATGCCAGAATATGTGCTGTGGTGCCTCTCTCCTCTTCCTGGGTGCGGGGGTCAAAGTAACTCAATGGTGGCTTCTCCTGTGGTGGCTGATATGATGCCAGAATATGTGCTGTGGGGCCTCTCTCCTCTTCCTGGGTGCAGGGGTCAAAGTAACTTAATGGTGGCTTCTCCTGTGGTGGCTGATATGATGCCAGAATATGTGCTGTGGTGCCTCTCTCCTCTTCCTGGGTGCGGGGGTCAAAGTAACTCAATGGTGGCTTCTCCTGTGGTGGCTGATATGATGCCAGAATATGTGCTGTGGGGCCTCTCTCCTCTTCCTGGGTGCAGGGGTCAAAGTAACTCAATGGTGGCTTCTCCTGTGCTGATTGATATAAAGCTGATGGTTGTGCCATCTGACATGGTTGCCAGGGTCTGATTCAATGGGGGCCTACTCCTGTGGTGGGTGATCTAAATGCCTGATTCTCTGCTGTGAAACCTCTCTCCTCCGTCTGGGTGTAGGGGTCAAAGTCTTTCAAAGTCGCCTTCTCCTGTGCCGATTGATATGAAGCTGATGGTTGTGCCATCTGACATGGTTGCCGGGGTCCCATTAAATTGTGGCCTACTCCTGTGGTGGTTGATATGATGCCTGATTCTCTGATGTGGAACCTCTCTCCTCTGTTTGGGTGAAGGGGTCAAAGTAACTAAATGGTGGCTTCTCCTGTGGTGGCTGATATGATGCCAGAATATGTGCTGTGGGGCCTCTCTCCTCTTCCTGGGTGCAGGGGTCAAAGTAACTCAATGGTGGCTTCTCCTGTGCTGATTGATATAAAGCTGATGGTTGTGCCATCTGACATGGTTGCCAGGGTCTGATTCAATGGGGGCCTACTCCTGTGGTGGGTGATCTAAATGCCTGATTCTCTGCTGTGAAACCTCTCTCCTCCGTCTGGGTGTAGGGGTCAAAGTCTTTCAAAGTCGCCTTCTCCTGTGCTGATTGATATGAAGCTGATGGTTGTGCCATCTGACATGGTTGCCGGGGTCCCATTAAATTGTGGCCTACTCCTGTGGTGGTTGATATGATGCCTGATTCTCTGATGTGGAACCTCTCTCCTCTGTTTGGGTGAAGGGGTCAAAGTAACTAAATGGTGGCTTCTCCTGTGGTGGCTGATATGATGCCAGAATATGTGCTGTGAGGCCTCTCTCCTCTTCCTGGGTGCAGGGGTCAAAGTAACTCAATGGTGGCTTCTCCTGTGGTGGCTGATATGATGCCAGAATATGTGCTGTGGTGCCTCTCTCCTCTTCCTGGGTGCGGGGGTCAAAGTAACTCAATGGTGGCTTCTCCTGTGGTGGCTGATATGATGCCAGAATATGTGCTGTGGTGCCTCTCTCCTCTTCCTGGGTGCGGGGGTCAAAGTAACTCAATGGTGGCTTCTCCTGTGGTGGCTGATATGATGCCAGAATATGTGCTGTGGTGCCTCTCTCCTCTTCTTGGGTGCAGGGGTCAAAGTAACTAAATGGTGGCTTCTCCTGTGGTGGTTGATATGATGCCTGATTCTCTGCTGTGAAACCTCTCTCCTCCATCTGGGTGTAGGGGTCAAAGTCTTTCAAAGTCGCCTTCTCCTGTGCTGATTGATATAAAGCTGATGGTTGTGCCATCTGACATGGTTGCCAGGGTCTGATTCAATGGGGGCCTACTCCTGTGGTGGGTGATCTAAATGCCTGATTCTCTGCTGTGAAACCTCTCTCCTCCGTCTGGGTGTAGGGGTCAAAGTCTTTCAAAGTCGCCTTCTCCTGTGCTGATTGATATGAAGCTGATGGTTGTGCCATCTGACATGGTTGCCGGGGTCCCATTAAATTGTGGCCTACTCCTGTGGTGGTTGATATGATGCCTGATTCTCTGATGTGGAACCTCTCTCCTCTGTTTGGGTGAAGGGGTCAAAGTAACTAAATGGTGGCTTCTCCTGTGGTGGCTATTATGATGCCAGAATATGTGCTGTGAGGCCTCTCTCCTCTTCCTGGGTGCAGGGGTCAAAGTAACTCAATGGTGGCTTCTCCTGTGGTGGCTGATATGATGCCAGAATATGTGCTGTGGTGCCTCTCTCCTCTTCCTGGGTGCGGGGGTCAAAGTAACTCAATGGTGGCTTCTCCTGTGGTGGCTGATATGATGCCAGAATATGTGCTGTGGTGCCTCTCTCCTCTTCCTGGGTGCGGGGGTCAAAGTAACTCAATGGTGGCTTCTCCTGTGGTGGCTGATATGATGCCAGAATATGTGCTGTGGTGCCTCTCTCCTCTTCCTGGGTGCAGGGGTCAAAGTAACTAAATGGTGGCTTCTCCTGTGGTGGTTGATATGATGCCTGATTCTCTGCTGTGAAACCTCTCTCCTCCATCTGGGTGTAGGGGTCAAAGTCTTTCAAAGTCGCCTTCTCCTGTGCTGATTGATATAAAGCTGATGGTTGTGCCATCTGACATGGTTGCCAGGGTCTGATTCAATGGGGGCCTACTCCTGTGGTGGGTGATCTAAATGCCTGATTCTCTGCTGTGAAACCTCTCTCCTCCGTCTGGGTGTAGGGGTCAAAGTCTTTCAAAGTCGCCTTCTCCTGTGCTGATTGATATGAAGCTGATGGTTGTGCCATCTGACATGGTTGCCGGGGTCCCATTAAATTGGGGCCTACTCCTGTGGTGGGTGATCTAAATGCCTGATTCTCTGCTTTGAAACCTCTCTCCTCCGTCCGGGTGTAGGGGTCAAAGTCTGTCAAAGTCGCCTTCTCCTGTGCTGATTGATATAAAGCTTATGCTTGTGCCATCTGACATGGTTGCCGGGGTCTGATTCAATGGTGGCCTACTCCTGTGGTGGGTGATCTAAATGCCTGATTCTCTGCTGTGTAACCTCTCTCCTCCGTCTGGGTGTAGGGGTCAAAGTAACTAAATGGTGGCCTACTCCTGTGGTGGGTGATATGATGCCTGGTTCTCTGCTGTGGGACCTCTCTCCTTTGTCTGGGTGCTGTGGTCAAAATAATAGTAAGTGACCTTCTCCATTGGTGGGTGACTTGAAGCCTGATTCTGTGCTATGGGACCTCACTCCAATTAATATTGTTTAATTTTTATTTATTTTATGTTAACTCATCATTTCCCTATCTACATTTGTTTGCAGGGGATTTAACTACATTTTGCTGCCTTTTGCAGCCCTCTAGCCCTTTCCGGGTGTGTTTTACAGCCTTTTTAGTGCCCAAAAGTTCGGGTCCCCATTGACTTCTATGGGGTTCGGGTTCGGGATGAAGTTCGGGTCGAGATCGGATCCCGAACCCAAACATTTTTCGAAAGTTCGGCCGAACTCGTCGAACCCGAACATCCAGGTGTTCGCTCAACTCTAGTTTACACGTGTTGATATTGACCTATATAAAACATAACGTTTATTTCCTTTAATAAAATGTTTCTACTCGTGACTAACATTTAAAATCCTCAGCTGTGTCTGTGAACTTAATACTTCAGTGGTGGTCACTGGTAATTGCACTGTACTTGTCACAGTGCAAGGCTAGCTAAGAGGCTCTCATGTGTTTCCTGCCTAACTGGCTCCCCTACTCTGTATGGTTATTGCCGTTTTTGTAATATGCTAAAACTGTTTTCTCAGCCCCCCTCTGAATAGTGAACATAGTAACTAAACAAATACATAGTAGCTAATTAGATGATGACGCCACCAGAGGGAGGTTTTAAAAGCTTGGGTCCCGCCCCTTTCACTAGCAGACTGCCCGAACCCCTGAGGACGCCAAGTGTTTGGCGAAACATGTCAGGGGCAGAGTGTGAATAGTGTGTGTTTTTAGACAGCATGTGCCTGTGATCAGTGACTAGTGACCATCACGCAGATTACCTAGGATAGGGAGGCCCGCTAAGAGTGTACGCTCCATAGACTCCTAGTCCAAGCACACTGCGAGAAAACAGTGGGCATTGATGTCTGACCTCTGTGAGGTTTTATGCAACTTTGAGGAATCAACACAGATGGTGAGCGGCGATAACGCTATTATCAGCGTAACCATCCCACTTCTGTGTCTACTCAAACGCTGCTCACAATTAAGGCGGACGCTTTGCATGTGGAAGAGGTGGAAAAGGGTGAAGACAGTACACAGGGTGATAGCCAGACCACCCTCAGTTCGTCTTCTCAGCGCAAATTGGATGATGGGGAGGAGCAGGAGACGGTTGCTTCCGATACAGAGGGTAGTATCCATTGAAGTTTTATTCCATCTGTTTAGTGTGGATGGGTAGAAGAGGAGGAAGAGGATGAGGAGATTGAGAGTCATCCTCCTGATGAGGACAGCGACGTCTTGTCTGTTGGGACTCTGGCACACATGGCTGACTTTATGTTAGGCTGCCTTTCCTATGACTCTCGCGTTGTACGCATTTTGGCCAACACCGATTACTGGTTGTTCACCCTTCTCGACCCCTGCTACAAAAAGAACTTCTCATTCCTGTGGTGGAGAGGATGAGCAAAATGGTGCAATACCAGAAGGCCCTTGTGGAACAATTGCTCCAAAAATTTCCAGCTGACAATGCTGGCTGCAGAGTACGTAGTTCCTTGGCCAATCGAGGAGGGGGGACGAGGGGAACACACAGCAGTTTCAACAGAGGCAGGGCAACACTCTCCAAGGCCTGGGAGAGTTTTATGACATCTCGCCAGCACCCTCAACCTGATGTTCGGCCTAGTGTCACAAGGAGGGACCGTGTCAGCATCCTCAGTGATCTCTCTGTGCCTTACAACTATTGGGTGTCCAAGCTGGACACGTGGCACAAACTGGCGCTCTACACATTGGAGGTGCTGGCCTGTCCTGCTGCCAGCGTTTTGTCAGAGCGTGTATTTAGTGCTGCTGGGGGCATAATAACCGATAAGCGCATCTGCCTGTCAACTGAAAATGCTGACCGGTTGACTCTTATAAAAATGAACAAGGCCTGGATTGCCCCTGACTTCTCTACTCCACCAGAGGAAAGCGGCTGAACATAAAGGCACTCTAAGGCCTCACGCACACAAACGGGTTCCGTAGTTCCGTGATCCGTGTCCGTTTTTTCTTCCGTGGGTCTTCCTTGATTTTTGGAGGATCCACGGACATGAAGGAAAAAGTGTCACTACCAGAGCTTTGGGACGTTCTCACAGCTCTGTTTCTCCACCCCTGTGATGATGTCACTACTAGAGCTGGGAGGAGTTCTCACTACTCTGTTTACTTTTGGTTTCTTTCACCACAGCTGTCCTTCATGTGTTTGATTTCCCTCTCTTTATATCACCCCTCCTCCTATGATAGGATGTGGATTATAGTTCTCACTTCAGTTGTAGCTCTGGCTTTAGTTTCTTCACTTGTAGCTATCAGTTCACTGGACCTGTGTTCTGCTGCAGCTAGCACTCCGGATATTGCCAGCCTGTCCTTGGATCCGTCTTCTCTGCGGCTGCAACATCTTCAGCTAAGTGTGCAGACATTGTTGTGTTCCTGTTTATTTTCTGACTGGATCTGAGGTGGCCACGGTTCCCTCCATATACTGAGTAGGGCACTGGTGGCCGTGCCCCTTCCACTATTGTAGGGGTTACAGGGGTCATTAGTCTTAGGCACGTGGGCATGCCTCGTTCCGCCATTTGGATCCGGGCATGTGCTTTAACAGAATAGGGAGAGCGTTGAGGGTCGGACAGGGGTCACCCTTTATCCTCCCTAGTTCTGGGTCCAGTCAGTAGCTCTGTACTGTGTATTACTATTGTTGCTCACATACACCCGTGACATTATAATCCACCAAAACCGTCCTTTTTTGACATGGATCCGCTTTCTGACCTGGTTGACCGCATGCAGGGTCTTTCTTTGGAAGTAGCGGATCTCCGTCAATCTATGACCCAGCTTCAAGCATTGGGCCCTGCTCCGGCTCATGGAGTCTGTTGCGAGCCCAAGGTCTCACTTCCGGAGACGTTCTCCGGGGGCAGTGAGAATTTTGTTCGTTTCAGAGAGGCATGCAAACTCCATTTTTGCTTGTGTCCTCACTCTTCTGGTAATCAAGAGCAGAGGGTGAGGATTGTCATCTCCCTGCTCAGGGGTAATGCTCAGACTTGGGCTTTTTCGCTGCCATCAGGGGATCCCTCCCTTCGATCCGTGGAGGGATTTTTTGTGGCCCTGGGGCAGATTTATGATGACCCGGATCGTGTTGCTCTGGCCTAATCTAACCTACGTGTTTTATGCCAGAACAAACGGTCTGCGGAGCTTTATTGTTCTGAATTTCGGAGATGGGCAGCTGATTCGGGTTGGAATGATGCTGCACTCCGGAGTCAGTTCTGTCATGGTCTCTCGGAGAGATTAAAAGATGCGTTGGCTTTCCATGAGAGACCAACGTCCTTAGAGTCTGCCATGTCATTGGCGGTACGCCTTGACAGGCGTCTAAGAGAAAGAAACGAGACCTCTCTGTCCAGCCATTGTCAGTCTAGGGGCAGTGGTGCGGACTCATTCAGTGTGCAGGGGCCTCATCCTGTCTCGCTCCCCTCTGAGGAGGAGCCCATGCAGCTAGGTCGACTTGCCCCTGATAAAAGAGGATTTAGTCCTCAGAGTATGGTCTGTTTTTGTTGTGGGGGCATAGGTCATTTGGCAAATGTTTGTCCGTCTAGGAGATTCTTGAACCGTACTAAGAGCGATAATAAGAGAAAAATCTCAAAAGGTAAATCATCAAGTTCTGCTTCATCTGCTACTTTGGGCAAAGTTGATGTAGGATTTGATGCTTTTCCTCTGACCTGCAGTTCCCGTTTTCTCCTGTCTGCCAGGGTGGCGCTAGAGAGAAAAGTCATTTCTTGTGAGATTTTTGTCGATAGTGGAGCGGCCGTCAATCTTATTGACACTCAATTTGTAGCCATGCATGGTTTTCAGGTTTGCACATTAGATAAAGATATACCTGTTTTTGCTATTGACTCTGCTCCACTCTCACAGAGATCTCTGAAGGGCATTGTTCACAATATCCGGCTAGCTGTAGGTGACACTCATGTGGAGGATATATCTTGTTTTGTCCTTAACGGATTGCCGTCTCCTCTAGTTTTGGGGTTACCCTGGCTCACTAGACATAACCCCACTATTGATTGGCAAGGAAGGCAAATAAATGAGTGGAGTGACTTTTGTAGAGAGAATTGTCTCACAGCGACTTTTGCAGAGGTGTCTACTAAAACGGTGCCATCATTTCTCTCTGATTTCTCGGACGTGTTTTCCGAGAGCGGTGTTCAGGAGCTACCTCCTCACCGGGAGTTTGACTGTCCCATTAACCTCATTCCCGGCGCCAAGCTGCCAAAAGCACGCCTCTACAATCTCTCACAACCGGAAAGAATCGCTATGCGAACTTACATCTCCGAGAGTCTCGAAAAGGGGCATATTCGTCCCTCAAAGTCACCTGTGGCCGCGGGTTTTTTTTTTGTTAAAAAGAAAGATGGCTCTCTGAGACCTTGCCTAGATTTTAGGGAGCTGAACCGTATCACGATTCGCGATCCCTATCCCCTTCCTCTGATCCCGGACCTCTTCAATCAAATTGTTGGGGCCAAGGTGTTTTCCAAATTGGATTTGAGAGGCGCGTACAACCTGGTCAGGGTCAGAGAGGGGGATGAATGGAAAACGGCCTTTAATACCCCTGACGGGCATTTCGAGAATCTCGTTATGCCTTTCGGCCTGATGAATGCTCCGGCCGTCTTTCAGCATTTTGTTAATAGTATTTTCTATCATTTAATGGGGAAATTTGTATTGGTGTATCTTGATGATATTTTGATTTTTTCCCCTGATGTTCAGACCCATCAGGATCATCTTTTTCAGGTTCTGCAGATTCTGCGGGAAAATAAATTGTACGCCAAGCTGGAGAAATGTCTTTTTATGGTATCAGAGATTCAATTTCTGGGTTTTCTCCTCTCTGCTTCTGGTTTTCGCATGGATCCCGAGAAGGTCCGTGCTGTACTTGAGTGGGAGCTTCCTGAGAATCAGAAGGCATTGATGCGCTTTCTGGGTTTTGCGAACTATTACAGAAAGTTCATTTTGAATTATTCCTCTGTTGTCAAACCCCTCACTGACATGACAAAAAAGGGGGCGGATTTTTCCTCTTGGTCGGAGGAGGCGCTTGCAGCCTTTTCTAAGATTAAAGAGAATTTTGCGTCTGCTCCCGTCTTGGTGCATCCCGATGTTTCCTTACCCTTTATTGTTGAGGTGGATGCTTCCGAGGTGGGTGTGGGTGCGGTTTTGTCCCAGGGCCCTTCCCCTGCCAAGTGGCGACCCTGTGCCTTTTTCTCTAAAAAACTCTCCCCGGCAGAGAGAAACTATGATGTGGGAGATAGGGAGTTGTTGGCCATCAAGTTGGCTTTCGAGGAATGGCGCCATTGGTTGGAGGGGGCCAGGCACCCTATCACCGTTTTTACCGACCATAAGAATCTGGCATACTTGGAGTCGGCCAGGCGTATGAATCCGAGACAGGCCAGATGGTCTCTGTTCTTCTCCAGATTCAATTTTGTTGTTACATTCCGACCTGGGATAAAAAATGTGAAGGCTGATGCTCTCTCTCGCTGTTTTCCGGGAGGAGGAAACTCCGAGGACCCGGGTCCCATTTTGGCGGAGGGGGTAGTTGTTTCTGTTCTATATTCCGATTTGGAGGCCGAGGTCCAGGCTGCCCAGACTGAGACACCTGCCCGTTGTCCTTCTGGGAAGTTGTTCGTGCCTCCTGAGCTACGTCACAAACTCTTTAAGGAGCATCATGATACGGTTCTTGCTGGTCACCCCGGGAGTAGAGCCACGGTGGATCTCATTGCTCGGAGATTTTGGTGGCCGGCTCTTCGTAAGTCGGTGGAGGGTTTTGTGGCTGCTTGTGAGACGTGCGCTCGCGCTAAGGTCCCTCGTTCACGGCCTTAAGGTTCCCTTCTCCCGTTACCCATTTCTTCCCGTCCTTGGACACACCTGTCCATGGACTTTATCACGGATCTTCCTCGTTCCTCGGGGAAGTCGGTGATCCTGGTGGTGGTGGACCGTTTTAGCAAGATGGCTCATTTCGTACCTTTCCCTGGTTTACCCAATGCTAAAACGTTGGCGCAAGCTTTTGTCGACCATATTGTTAAATTGCACGGCATTCCCTCTGATATTGTTTCCGACAGAGGCACGCAGTTTGTGTCCAGGTTCTGGAAGGCTTTCTGTTCTCGCCTGGGGGTTCGGCTGTCCTTCTCTTCTGCTTTTCATCCGCAGTCGAATGGTCAGACTGAGCGCCTCAATCAGAATCTGGAGACATATTTGCGCTGTTTTGTGGCAGAGAACCAGGAGGATTGGTGTTCATTTCTCCCTCTTGCTGAGTTTGCTCTGAACAACCGTCGTCAGGAATCTTCTGATAAGTCACCATTCTTTGGTGCATATGGGTTCCATCCGCAGTTTGGGACATTCTCGGGAGGGGCTCTTTCTCGTTTACCTGAGGAGGAGAGATTTTCCTCGTCTTTGTCTACCATTTGGCAAAAGATTCAGAGTAATCTTAAAAAGATGAGTGAGAGGTATAAGTGTGTGGCTGATAAGAGACGTGTGCCTGGTCCGGACCTGAATGTGGGTGATCTGGTGTGGTTGTCTACTAGAAACATTAAGTTGAAGGTTCCCTCCTGGAAATTGGGTCCCAAGTTTATTGGGCCTTATAAAATCTTGTCAGTCATCAATCCTGTTGCCTTCCGTCTTGATCTTCCACGGGTTTGGAAGATACATAATGTATTTCACAGATCTCTCTTAAAACCATATGTCCAGCCCACGGTGCCCTCCTCTTTGCCTCCTCCTCCGATTTTGGTTGATGGCAATCTGGAGTTTGAGGTTTCCAGAATTGTGGACTCTCGCATGGTCCGCGGTTCTCTTCAGTACCTCGTTCATTGGAAGGGTTATGGTCCTGAGGAGAGGATGTGGGTTCCGGTGTCGGAAATTAAAGCCACTCGCCTCATCAGGGCATTTCATAGGGCTCATCCTGAGAAGGTGGGTCCTGGGTGTCCGGAGACCACCCGTAGAGGGGGGGGTACTGTCACTACCAGAGCTTTGGGACGTTCTCACAGCTCTGTTTCTCCACCCCTGTGATGATGTCACTACTAGAGCTGGGAGGAGTTCTCACTACTCTGTTTACTTTTGGTTTCTTTCACCACAGCTGTCCTTCATGTGTTTGTTTTCCCTCTCTCTTTATATCACCCCTCCTCCTATGATAGGATGTGGATTATAGTTCTCACTTCAGTTGTAGCTCTGGCTTTAGTTTCTTCACTTGTAGCTATCAGTTCACTGGACCTGTGTTCTGCTGCAGCTAGCACTCCGGATATTGCCAGCCTGTCCTTGGATCCGTCTTCTCTGCGGCTGCAACATCTTCAGCTAAGTGTGCAGACATTGTTGTGTTCCTGTTTATTTTCTGACTGGATCTGAGGTGGCCACGGTTCCCTCCATATACTGAGTAGGGCACTGGTGGCCGTGCCCCTTCCACTATTGTAGGGGTTACAGGGGTCATTAGTCTTAGGCACGTGGGCATGCCTCGTTCCGCCATTTGGATCCGGGCATGTGCTTTAGCAGAATAGGGAGAGCGTTGAGGGTCGGACAGGGGTCACCCTTTATCCTCCCTAGTTCTGGGTCCAGTCAGTAGCTCTGTACTGTGTATTACTATTGTTGCTCACATACACCCGTGACAAAAAGTTATTTTGGTGTCCGCCTGGCTGCACCTGAGCGGTTAATTGTGCGGATCACAGCCCCCTGTAAGAGATCGGGTGCTGCCAGGAAGCAGGGGGCAGTTATGTCCACAGTTCTTAGTATATTCTAACTTGAAGCGTCCCCATCACCATGGGATCGCCTCTGTGTTAGAATATACTGTCGGATCTGAGTTTTTACGATGTGAAAACTCAGATCTGAAAAAGCTCTATGCAGACGGATCTGCGGATCCGTCTGTGCGAAAGTAGACTATGGACACGGATCACGGACGCGGATAACAATCTTGTGTGCATCTGTGTTTTTTCACAGACCCATTGACTTGAATGGGTCCGCGAACCGTTGTCTTTTAAAAAAATAGGACAGGTTATATTTTTTTGACGGACAGGAAACACGGATCACGGACGCAGATGAACAATGGTGCATTTTCCTAGTTTTCAACGGACCCATTGAAAGTCAATGGGTCCGCAGAAAATCACGGAAAACGGAACAACGGACACGGATGCACACAACGGTCGTGTGCATGAGGCCTAAATGTGGCTTTTATGGTGTATTGAATATACTGTATTCCCATGCACCCCTTCCACCACTAAAAAGGGTATATGGTTCAATCTCCCTTTTCTCGTCCTCCTCCTCCATCATATCAACATGCTTATTAGGCTGCCTTTGCTCCTAATGTTTTAGAGGGTCAGCTCAGCAGCAGGCCCTAACCCATAATGTTTTTGAGGGTCACCAGCAGGCCCTCGCCCATAATGTTTTTTAGGGTCACCAGCAGGCCCTCGCCCATAATGTTTTTGAGGGTCACCAGCAGGCCCTCGCCCATGATGTTTTTGAGGGTCACCAGCAGACCCTTGCTCCTAATGTTTTTGAGGGTCACCAGCAGGCCCTCGTCCCTAATGTTTTTGAGGGTCACCAGCAGGCCCTTGTTCTTAATGTTTTTGAGGGTCACCAGCAGGCCCTCGCCCATGATGTTTTTGAGGGTCACCAGCAGGCCCTTGCTCCTAATGTTTTTGAGGGTCACCAGCAGGCGATCACCCATAATGTTTTTGAGGGTCACCAGCAGGCCCTTGTTCTTACTGTTTTTGAGAGTCACCAGCAGGCCCTCGCCCATTATGTTTTTGAGGGTCAACAGCAGGCCCTCGCCCATAATGTTTTAGAGGGTCACCAGCAGGCTCTTGCTCCTAATGTTTTTGAGGGTCACCATCAGGCCCACACCCCTAATGTTTTAGATGTCAGATCAGCAGCAGGCACTCGCCCCTGTTTATAGGGTCATCTCAGCAGCAGACCCTCACCCCTAATGTTTTAGATGGTCACATCAGTGGCAGGCCCTCGCCCCTAATGTTTTAGAAGGTCAGATCAGCAGGTCCTTGCTCCAATAGTTTTTGAGGGTCACTAGCAGGCCATCAATCATAATTTTTCAAGGGCGTGTATGATGCCCTCCTTTATGTGATATACAGGTTGTATTGGAGTGCCTCTTCCTTGTAATTTTTGGCAGCACTTGCACTTTATATACAAGTGATTATACAGGAAAGAATGTTTCCTAAAAATTTTTCCTCTAAAATCGATTTTATCTTCGGTTTTGTGCGCATTATTGTCAGTCTCTAAAAGTGGCGTACTACTCGGACAACATCGTTCCCAGCAGCGACCTGGGAGTCCAAGATGCATCCAGACATCCTCCCCATGCTGTTCCCGAACCATTTCAGTGGTGTTTCCATAGATTTCTGACATTTTCCTGTGAACCAGATACCCTCTGTCACGGATGGTGTACAGGAAACAAGACAATGCAATACAATATATGACTCACTGGATCCACAACTAAGGAACAAAAGGGAGACCCCTACATGAGACCTGCCACTCTCCCTAATTGCTCAGCCTATGCGAACACCCCAAAGGTGGATGGGCGCATATCCACGTACCTCGGCTATCTAATACCTGAAGACCCTACAATAGTGAGGGGACACGACCACCGGCTCCCTACACAAGACACGGAGGGAGTCAGGGTCACCTGAAAATCCAGCAGACAGAAAATCACAAATAAAGGAACAGCACTTATCTTGCAGAGGACTGAGGAATAGAAACAGCATGCACACACACTCCAGGAAGTTGTTAACCCTTCCAACCCAGGGAAGGGAAAACACCAACTTAAAGGGGAAGTGCACACAATAACAAAAAACCAAGTGCACACATACATACTGTTGCCAGCGCAACCACAGTGAGGGGAAGATGTCAGTGCACACCAAACATAAGACAGAGTGCACACAGACATACATAAGTGCATACATACAGACACACAAACTCCAAAGGGACCGCACACATACCTGTTGTCCGCGGCAACCGCACTTGAGGCAAACTACATCAAGCCTCAAGCTGCGGTTAAAACAACAACCCAAACCGCGGGCAACTGTATGCGTCTCCCAAGGAGTCACGGCCAGAACCGTGGCCGTGACACCCTCCCCTCTTCAGAGCAGGGGGTGCCTGGTTTAATGCTTGGGTTCTCCCATTGACTTCCATTGTGCTACCGAGCACCCGAGCATCCCGAGGTGTTCTACTCGAGCACCCGAGCACTTTGGTGCTCGACCAACACTATTGTCCAATTGTTTAATATTGATGATCTATCCTCAGGACAGGTCATCAATATCTGATCATTTGGGGTCCAACTCCTGGCACCTCTGCCAATCAGTTGTGTTCCATAAGCACCGCAGCCTTTTCTTAGGACAGAGACGTCACATTCATCAGTCACATGGCCTAGATGCAGCTCATTCCCATTCAATTGAAATGGGCTCAGTTGCAATACCATGCACAGCCACTATACAATGGATGGCACTGTGCTTTGTAAGCTGCGAGGAAGCTGTGGTACTCACTATGTTGGCTACCTGTATCTGGCACTAGAGGGAGCTTAGAGCTTGAACTCTATTAAAGGACAGCATGCAGTAAGCTCATATTCTTCATTTGTGCACTATGTAGATAGCTTGCAAGGCAAAATTTATTTTCAAAATATGCAAAAATATGTTTCTAAATGCAGGTCCACTGACCACAAATATTCTCAGGACATATTCTAAGTCAGCAGTAAGCTCTTAGAGAATATCCCAAAAATATAGCAAACACCAGAATATAAAAAAAAATCAATGGTACATCTGCTGGAGCCTGCCATATCCTTTGGGTAAAATATGTTTATGCAGGGGATTTAGAGCTCTGTATCAGAAAAATATAGATTAAAAAATGAATCAGTACAGACTTTTGGACCTAAAAACTACATGATGATAACTAGTGTTGAGCAAATCGAGCTTTGGATAATCGAACCAAGGTAATTCGGTCAAACGCTTCAATTTTAATGCGGTCTCTGTACAGCATTAAAATGTATTGGCTCCATGGAGCCAAACTTCGCTTCACCCAAAGTTGTGCGAGACTTCGGTGAATGAATTCGGTATTAATTTCTGCATCTTTAAAAACATTTAAAATTAGGAATCTGAAGGGGGGTTGGGTACTGGCTGGCACCTCGGTACCAAACCCCACTTCAGATTCCTAATTTTAAATGTTTTCAAAGATGCAAAGATGAACACTGAATTAATTCACTGAAGTCGTGCCACTTTGGGTGAAATGGAGTTTGGCTCCATGGAGTAGGGATGAGCAAACTTGTGCTTTCAAGTTCGGCGTACAAAGTTCGGGTTATCTAAGAATCCCATTATGAATTCCGCTACCACGGACCATAACTTACGGTCCATTGTAGCGGAATCCCGAACTCGAACCTTGTACGCCGAACTTAAAAACAGAAGTTTGCTCATCCCTACCATGAAGTCAATACATTTTAATGCTGTACAGAAACAGCATTAAAGGGTTTCTGTCACCTGAAAATGGGTATTAACCACCTCCGGACCGCCTAACGCAGGATCGCGTTCCGGAGGTGGCAGCGCTGCGCACAGTCACGCATATACGCGTCATCTCGCGAGACGCGAGACTTCCTGTGAACGCGCGCACACAGGCGCGCGCGCTCACAGGAACGGAAGGTAAGAGAGTTGATCTCCAGCCTGCCAGCGGCGATCGTTCGCTGGCAGGCTGGAGATGTGTTTTTTTTAACCCCTAACAGGTATATTAGACGCTGTTTTGATAACAGCGTCTAATATACCTGCTACCTGGTCCTCTGGTGGTCCCCTTTGTTTGGATCGACCACCAGAGGACACAGGTAGCTCAGTAAAGTAGCACCAAGCACCACTACACTACACTACACCCCCCCCCCCGTCACTTATTAACCCCTTATTAGCCCCTGATCACCCCTAATCACCCCTGATCACCCCATATAGACTCCCTGATCACCCCCCTGTCATTGATTATCCCCCTGTCATTGATCAACCCCCTGTAAAGCTCCATTCAGACGTCCGCATGATTTTTACGGATCCACTGATAGATGGATCGGATCCGCAAAACGCATCCGGACGTCTGAATGAAGCCTTACAGGGGCGTGATCAATGACTGTGGTGATCACCCCATATAGACTCCCTGATCACCCCCCTGTCATTGATTACCCCCCTGTCATTGATTACCCCCCTGTAAAGCTCCATTCAGATGTCCGCATGATTTTTACGGATGCACTGATACATGGATCGGATCCGCAAAACGCATCCGGTCGTCTGAATGAAGCCTTACAGGGGCATGATCAATGACTGTGGTGATCACCCCCCTGTCATTGATTACCCCCCTGTAAAGCTCCATTCAGATGTCTGCATGATTTTTACGGATGCACTGATAGATGGATCAGATCCGCAAAACGCATCCGGACGTCTGAATGAAGCCTTACAGGGGCATGATCAATGACTGTGGTGATCACCCCATATAGACTCCCTGATCACCCCCCTGTCATTGATTACCCCCCTGTCATTGATTACCCCCCTGTAAAGCTCCATTCAGATGTCCGCATGATTTTTACGGATGCACTGATAGATGGATCGGATCCGCAAAACGCATCCGGACGTCTGAATGAAGCCTTACAGGGGCATGATCAATGACTGTGGTGATCACCCCATATAGACTCCCTGATCACCCCCCTGTAAAGCTCCATTCAGATGTCCGCATGATTTTTACGGATGCACTGATACATGGATCGGATCCGCAAAACGCATCCGGTCGTCTGAATGAAGCCTTACAGGGGCATGATCAATGACTGTGGTGATCACCCCCCTGTCATTGATTACCCCCCTGTAAAGCTCCATTCAGATGTCCGCATGATTTTTACGGATGCACTGATAGATGGATCGGATCCGCAAAACGCATCCGGACGTCTGAATGAAGCCTTACAGGGGCATGATCAATGACTGTGATGATCACCCCATATAGACTCCCTGATCACCCCCCTGTCATTGATTACCCCCCTGTCATTGATTACCCCCCTGTCATTGATTACCCCCCTGTAAAGCTCCATTCAGATGTCCGCATGATTTTTACGGATGCACTGATAGATGGATCGGATCCGCAAAACGCATCCGGACGTCTGAATGAAGCCTTACAGGGGCGTGATCAATGACTGTGGTGATCACCCCATATAGACTCCCTGATTACCCCCCTGTCATTGATTACCCCCCTGTAAAGCTCCATTCAGATGTCCGCATGATTTTTACGGATGCACTGATAGATGGATCGGATCCGCAAAACGCATCCGGACGTCTGAATGAAGCCTTACACGGGCGTGATCAATGACTGTGGTTATCACCCCATATAGACTCCCTGATCACCCCCCTGTCATTGATCACCCCCCTGTCATTGATCACCCCCCTGTCATTGATCACCCCCCTGTCATTGATCACCCCCCTGTCATTGATCACCCCTCTGTAAGGCTCCATTCAGATATTTTTTTGGCCCAAGTTAGCGGAATTTTTTTTTTTTTTTCTTACAAAGTCTCATATTCCACTAACTTGTGTCAAAAAATAAAATCTCACATGAACTCACCATACCCCTCACGGAATCCAAATGCGTAAAATTTTTTAGACATTTATATTCCAGACTTCTTCTCACGCTTTAGGGCCCCTAGAATGCCAGGGCAGTATAAATACCCCACATGTGACCCCATTTCGGAAAGAAGACACCCCCAGGTATTCCGTGAGGGGCATATTGAGTCCATGAAAGATTGAAATTTTTGTCCCAAGTTAGCGGAACGGGAGACTTTGTGAGAAAAAAATTAAAAATATCAATTTCCGCTAACTTGTGCCAAAAAAAAAAAATTTCTATGAACTCGCCATGCCCCTCATTGAATACCTTGGGGTGTCTTCTTTCCAAAATGGGGTCACATGTGGGGTATTTATACTGCCCTGGCATTCTAGGGGCCCCAAAGCGTGAGAAGAAGTCTGGTATCCAAATGTCTAAAAATGCCCTCCTAAAAGGAATTTGGGCACCTTTGCGCATCTAGGCTGCAAAAAAGTGTCACACATCTGGTATCGCCGTACTCAGGAGAAGTTGGGGAATGTGTTTTGGGGTGTCATTTTACATATACCCATGCTGGGTGAGAGAAATATCTTGGTCAAATGCCAACTTTGTATAAAAAAATGGGAAAAGTTGTCTTTTGCCAAGATATTTCTCTCACCCAGCATGGGTATATGTAAAATGACACCCCAAAACACATTCCCCAACTTCTCCTGAATACGGCGATACCACATGTGTGACACTTTTTTGCAGCCTAGGTGGGCAAAGGGGCCCATATTCCAAAGAGCACCTTTAGGATTTCACAGGTCA